>NC_046683.1:63549663-63856928 GCF_009870125.1 Drosophila pseudoobscura | reverse complement strand
GACAGGGAAAAAGTGGGGGTCCTGGGGTGTGGGGGGGTGCGGGGGGTGGGGCAGGGTGGATGGAAGGCATATGTTTTATTTATTTGCTGCTTAGAACTTTATTCTACTCCGCTTGTTCTGGCTCTATTCTGGCTTCTGGCTTTCCACCTCCATTCTTAAAGCCTCCTCTACCTCCCTCCCTCCCTCTCTCTCTCTCCCTCCCTCCCTCTCTCCCCCTCTTATTCTCTGCACTTTGTTGCTGGCAATGCTTTGGCTTAGGACGCTTTATTGCACTTCTCGACTTTGGCAACTTTAAAGCGGCAGAAAAATACACAGCAAAGCAGGCAAGAACTCACCCCCCACCCCCCCAGAAAGCCCAGAGACCAAAGGGGTACCCTGTAAGTCGAAACGAGCTCAAAAGGTTACCAAAGAGGGATTTAGTTGGTGTCCTGGCTGCCATTATTAACCATTTGTTATGATTTTGGGCTTCTAGGGGGCTTTTATCATTGTATATAATCCTGCCAAAGCAGAGCTCCATGGCCTCAAAAATGTGGAAACCACAAGAAATAACATACGATATTCTTTGGAAAAGATACACCCCATGGCTCGGGGGGTGCTAGAGGGTATCAAGGAACCCCCGAGTGGAACTTTTGCAGTCGAGGAGGACACACAGCGAACAGCCATTACATCTCTGCTCGTCCAGAACGTGCCTCATGTCTCAGAGGAGGCACCCAGTGCCGGCCCCTCCCCCCGCCAGCCGCCCACAACGTGACAGCAGCTGGGAAAGGGTATCCCCGTCGCTCAAGAGCGCTTGTTGTGTCATGCGGCCATGATTTTCCCAACTTTCGAGAACGATTCAAGCCCAAGAGAAATACAAAAAAAGCGAGGAAAGCGGAGCAAAGCGGAGAAAGCGAGCAAAATGAAACGACGAGCGGGCATTTGTGCAAGATTTGTTTTAATTTAAAGGAACTCTCATTTCCATTTCGTTGCATTTTCAATATGCACTTTGAAGATATTTGCTCTGCCTCTGCCTCTGCTTCTGCCTCTGCAAGCTCCCAAAGAGAGAGAGAGAGAGAGAGAGCCGGGCCAAAACGGAGGATAAATCAATGGGCAACAAATCACTGGCTGCGCAGCGCTCTATAAATATTCAACACGGAGGGGCACGGTCTGTCAATCGCTTGCAGCGCACGTTGCAACTGCATTAGACATTGCCTTTCACTCCTTTTTGGCCAACGGCCACGGCCAGGGAGTATTCAGCTTCGAAATTGGCCAAAAGGCATTGCGTTGTGGGGCATTGTGGCCCCCCCCACACGTCTAGCAGTACAATATTCCGCTGGAGGATTCAAGTTGATGGCGCCATTGTAGGAGGGGGGGGGGCGAGGGCGAGGGCCAGGTCATAGCTCAAGTACATGCCAGCTCTCTTCAATCCCAATGATCATCTGGGGGGCGCGGCAGCCCCAAAGAGCAGTTCATATCAATTTATGCAGGACGTGATGCTGCCCCCAAAGTTGGATATAAATTGGGGCAACACCAAATGAAGGGCGAGACTTAAAAGCTCTGGCTTGTGGGGAAAAACCAGGGGAAAACTATAACCAAATCATGGCGTAATGCCAATCAAAGATAAAAGATATTCCCCATGGAATTCCACAATTAAAACCTTTATTTCGAAAAGCTTTTCCAGCATTTCCCACCCCCCCCACCACCCCCAAAGAACTCTTTTAAAAGAATCTGTCGTCACAGTTGACTTATTTCGCACCAAAAACCAAAAAGCTGAAACGGAGTTCTGCCAAAATCGTATTTCATAAAAACACAACTCTTTTGTGCGGAGCGGCTCTGAAAAAGGGGCTGAAAGAGCAAAAATTATTTCATTGGTTTCACGGTGGCTGAGCACAGAGCCCCCACAGAGAGAGCGAGCGAGAGGGAGAGCCACAGAGAGACCGAAAAACACAAAAAAAAAACAAAAGGCGACAAAACAGGAAGCCCATTCACCCCCTAAGCTCCAATCAAAAGCCAAATCCGAAGCAAAGGCAGTGGCATAACCAGTGGCAGTGGCAGAGCTCCATGCGTGCCTGGCAACCAATTCAAAAAACCAGTCAAAATGGGCAAACGAAAGCAGAGGAAAAGCAGTGGGAAAAGCAGTGGGGAAAAGCAGAGCCAGGCCCGCTCTGGACAGGTCATTTCCCAACCGTTGGCTGTCGTCGCCCCCCACACACGTCACAACAGCATTAAAAAGTCATTTTTAGGTGGCCAAAAACAGTGGCGGTGGCACGGAGCCAGCCACGCGGTGGCATTTGCATCAAATTTGATGGCTCTTCTGCGCTTCACTGCCCCACCGTGTGGCGACAATAAGCCACTGAGTGGTGCAAGCCGCTCACTTCCGGCAAAGAGCGAGAGAGAGAGAGAGAGAGAGCGTGAGTAAACGCATTTCCGGCGCTCCAGCACGGCAGAGTCCGGCTCTCCGATGATGAAACACCTGACTAGAGCAGCGGCAGGCACTGCGAAAGTGCGAGTGTACGTCAAAGGTTCAACGAGTGTACTCATGGGCTCCATCGCCCCATAGTTCATCCGAGTTCAAAGCCCAAACAACACACAAAAGCCGACCCATTGCCCATTGGGAACTTTTTCGTTTTGCATTATTCACGAGCACGTTGCCACATGGCGTACCCAGAGGTGCCACGGGGGAGGGCGAGTGGGGGGGGGGGGGGGGCAACATCTTCAAGAGTGAAAATTCGAGTGGGCTTCAACTTGAAGAAAATTGTATGTTTCCCAATGTTTGTTTTTATTTTCGGTTGGCAAGCAAACAAATCTCTCCCCTCTCTCCCTCTCTCCCTCTCACCCTCTCTCTTTCCCCTTTTTTTGCGTGCCCCAACAGCTTGGCTCCCAAGTCATTTGTCATTCAAAAGGCATCATCCACTCGCAGGCGAAAGGGTTGCCACCCCCGTGCGGATTACAAATTCACTTTTGATGGTGCGGCAATTGCAATTTTCAAGCTGCCACCAGCTGTGGCACGACAGCCCCCCAATCGCCCAATAATGAGCCGAGTTTCTGCCACTGGCTTTTGTTTAATTGAGCTCCAAATTACTTTTCACTTTGCGATAACGATTAAACATGAAATTTTCATTAACAGCACACGAAAGGCGGCCCCAAAGTGGGGGGCCGACGGTTTGATACCCTTTAACCCTTTAAAAGTGATTCGATTCGATTGAATTATGATTTGGAAGATGTATCTTCAGAAACTACATCGTTTTTCATACAAAAGATAGATTTTTCCAAAGGCCTTTCTATTATATATGTATAAATAGTCTTTCGATTGGCACAAAACCTTCTGGGATTGTGCGAAAACATCTCTGTATTATATCAAAAAGCGAGTGAGCCTGGGGTTGGCGCACGAGCAAAGCGAGCGCCCAGGGAAATAATAGAAAAAATATTCCTAATATTTGCACAAAAAATATATATTTTTAGAACCTTGGCTCCTGCTCCGAAAAACCCCTATACCCCCGCCGCCACTCCTAAAGGGTATACCATAAAAAACAACAACAAAAACTTTGTAACTCGAGAGTTGCTCGTAAAATCACTCTTTTGTTTGTAGCAAGCGAAGAATAAACACAAAAAAAGAGCAAAAATAAAAAAAAAGGGTGCACAGTGGAGTGGGACTGGAGGGCCGGAGGGCTGGAGGGCTGTGCCACTTGCCACTGAAAAAGGTTAACAAAATAATAAACAAATGCCAGCGACGTCAGCGTTGACAGAGGTGCTGCTGCCGCTGCCGCTGCGCAGTCGCCACTTGCCTCAGAGTCTGCGTCAGCGGCGCTTGCGCTCAACTTTTTGTGGATTTTCAGTCAGCGGCGAGACGTAAAAGCGGCAACAACCAGAGGAAATCAAAGCCGAAGCGGGTGCGAGGAGAAAATAATAGCGAAAAAGTGAGAGAGAAAGGTAAACCGTAGAGAAAAGCCGCAGAGAGCAGTGGCAGAGAGAGAGAGAGAGAGTGAGAAAAAAGTGCGAAAAAGAGAGAGAAAAGTGTGTGCAGCATAGAAATTTCGCGCGTGTTTTCCACATATTTTTTTGTGTTGTTTTTTTTTTTTTGGCATGACGCTTTGGCCATTTCATGGACAATAAACACATTTTGCATTAACCACAAAAATCAACAAACTGTGCAAAAGGCGGCCGCGGCGCCCCGCCCATCAATAGAAAGCATTCATCCAAGTGGGAGCCGGAGGGGGGGAAAAGGGAGGGGAGGGCACTTGGCCAAGACGCCGCCGCCGCCGCAGCTCAAGCCGCAATGAAGATGTGGGCCACAAAACCACAGACAAACAACAGCAACATCAATCGGTCATTGTGTGTGCGTGTGTGTGTGTGTGTGTGTGTGTGTCTGTACTGTAAATATTTTCGAATATCTGAACACATCATCGTTTGCATATGGAGAGCCTTAAGGAATCAATGAGGCGCATTGAATGGCTCATTAATTTACATGAATTAAACATTTCGGAATGCATTCGATTTGCCATTCAGGCTGGGCTTCAAACCATCAATTAATTGGAGTGCAATCCTGCCAAGGCTTCGCTCTGATGGTGGCCATTACCTATCGGTGGGCTAATGATCCCACCCCGACAAAATCCGGGCAAATATGCACCTCGAAACCTATTACCCTCAAAACAGGGACCATAATCGTGTTTTCGTTTCTCCACTTTCCGATGATTGAGTATCCTGCGACAAACTGCGAAACTTATTTGTCCGCTCATTGACAACGGACGCTTCCCGCTCTCTTCTGTCCTCTGGCTGCAGCAAACTTTTCACATAATTGATGTCCCTGCCTGCAGCAGTGTCTCTCTACAACGGGACCGCGCGAAGCAGATCGCGTGCAAAAGGCTGCAAATGCAATTTGTGGGCGACCGCAGTAGCGGCAACGGCAGCAGCGGCAGCAGCGGCAAATTGATTTAGCATTTATTTCGCCCGTCAGTAACGCAGTCTATTCCGTTATTCTCCTACTCCCCTCTCCCTCTACCTCCCTTCTTCATTGCTTCTTCTGTACTTCCATTGGCCTGCAGCAGCAGCCATGAGTTGCGGCAGTAGCCAGCAATTTAGCCGAAAATGTCATTTGAAATGTCGCCGGTCGTTCGCCACCGCCACCGTCATCGTCCCATCCTCATTATTGTTGTCATCATTATTTTCTTCTCATCGCTTTGGGCCCCGTATCTGGATTTCGACAGGTTTTTCATACCCTTTCAAGAAGGTATTTTTGTTCCCATTAGAAGTTTGCCCAGCATGAATCGCAAGTCTTTCCTGTATTCCTTTTCCCACACTTTGCTCGTTTGCCTCTCTCTCTCTCGTCAGCCTGGAGTGTGACGCATTTTTGAGCGATCGCATGATTTTGCCTCTCCCGTTCTCTTGCCATTCAAACAGCAGCCGACGGCGCTCGCTCTTTCGATTGGACATTGGACTTTCTTCGCATGCTGCCTTCCCTTTAGCCCTATAGTGCCTGTGGGGTGTTTTTCATCCTCTCAGCAGAAGGGCATGTTCAACGACAGAATATATGCCCTGCTTCGAGGCTGTTGACAGGGTATCTGCTGCGGCGGCACCCTGGGGCTTCGTGCTTCACAAATTTGGTAATGCAGTTCGGGTATCCATATCTATAGATGTCTAGTCATTGGATCTGTGTCTCTGACAATACGCTCTGATTATTCCGGTTGCGTTGCGATGCGCTGCGTTGCGCGGTGCACGGTGGGTTCGTTCTTTTATTCAATATTAATTCTATTTTTCACAATTCCAAAAATATGTACATTCGTTTGTGCTGCTGTATTGTCTGCTGCCTGTGTGAAAATGCCAATTGAAAATGATTTTATTCATGGATTTTATTAGCTGCTGCCGTTATCTGAGGGCGAGAGGGGGGGCAGGGCAGGAGATTTACGCTTCGTTTGTTGGATTTTCTGCAAATGTTTTATTTTTGTTGTTGTTTGTTCATTCGTGGGCGCCGGGGCCGCTGTGGTTGTTGTTGTTGGCCATGTAAATCGCGCTCTCTGTTGTTGGTTTTTCTCGTACTCCACGTACTACATCCAATAGATATCTGTGTTAATTAATTTGAGTCCGTCATGCGAGTGTTTTTCGCATTTTCCATTTCCATTTCCATTTTAGCACGAATATGCTGATTTTTAGTTTCTATTTATTTTCTCTTGTTTGAATAATTTGCTTAAATATTTTAAAGGCCTTTAAATTGTATTTATTTCTTTTTGCATTGGTTTTTTTTTTCTGTTTTGCTGGTTTTATGCTAAATAATTTGTGGCACTTTAATTAGCTTTGTTTTCTGGTTTCTCAGATTATTTATTTAACGCCTGAAGCGTCCGAAGCAATAAATATTTGGTTTTTTTTTGTTCGTTTTTCGTTTTTTTGCGCGATTAAAGTCGCCTGCTAATCACATGAAAATCGCACGCAAATCGCTTTTGTGCGGCTTTTTTTTGTGGCATGGCCTCGCGGCAGAGCAGATGCTGCTGCTGCTGCTGCCGAGAAATAAATGCGGCGCGTGTCACAATAAAATTAAGTTTTCAAATGAAACAAAAGGCCAGCACGTGACATGAAAGCAGAAACGCAATTTTTCGCAATTTTTTGTTGCAGTTTAAAAAAAAAAAACGCGAGAAAAAGGAGAAAAAAAAGTGAGAAACAAGAGAGAAATAATGCCGACACAATGAATGTTTATGGCATTTCGTGGTGGTACTCGTAAAAAGTAATTAGCAAGTGGATGCCCCATACATACATACATATGTATGTGGCAGGAACCGAGGCCCGAATCCTTGGGTACCGGAAAAGCATTTCACATTTCATCAGCGAAAATAATCGTAATCATTAAAGTGTCCGATTTTATTGGCTGGAAAAACTAAACACGCAACGAATTATCGGGCGGCATGCCACACAGTGTGGTGACATCGCGCCCAATTGGCTTTTAATTGAAACAGAAAGGGCAGGGTATGCCGCAACACCCGACAGAATGTTGCACAAACAAGCACGGACAGCAGACACATTAACCCCACAGTGCCCCCGAAATGGAGAGAGCAATAGAAATAGAAAATAAATAATAGTACTCCTCGCCGAGTACCTATGCAAGACCGAAAGCCCGAGGCCAGAAATGAGGCCAGAGCTGGCGAGCAGAGTAAGAGTACTCTCTGGCTCCTTAGTTTTTATGTTCCTCCCATAAAGTGGGGGCCAGGCGCCGGCTCCGAGATGTGGAGGGGGGGGAGTGGCATTTGTTTCAGGACAAGGCCGCCCCGCCACACACAGTCACAGCACGGCAGGATGTGCTGGAGCTGGCTGGAGCCAGGACTCGAAACGGTAGCCAGAGGGCGCAGGAGGGAGCTGGGGGCAGCAGCCATCCGGCAGCCGCCAGAATGGCGCCCCAATGGCATCCAATGGATCGCCGCATAGTTAAACATTAGTTGGCAGCATTTGCAATTGTAATGGCAAATGCTGGGTCCCCTGCTTGGTGGCCCGTGCCCCGTGCCCCATGCCCCTGCAACATGCAGCCATCCGGTAAAATGTGTGCTCTGAAGTGGCGCCGCCTATGCCAGGAGGTCGACCAGAAGGCAGGAGGCGGGAAGCACTGACAATTAGCATGGCAACAATCGGTGGCAAGGCCATTGCAAAAGTTCCAATATTCATGGAGATTTGGCTCACGAAAAGTTCACTTGCGACTATTTGCAGAGAGATTATAGAGGGGAGGGTGGGCAGGGGGGAGAGGAAAAAGAGACCAAATCCTGGGGATAGATTATCATCTGAGAGATACATTTTGGCCCCGAAATGGAAGTTTTTCCCACTCAAATGGGGATCCCGATTTGGGTTGCACTTTTCACCGAATCATCGAGGTTCCAGCAGCCCCCTGCAGCCCCCTGGACCCCGCCCCCAGCCGCCAATCAGTTAAAGCTACAACCAATTGAAAAACCCAGCCACGGCCGGAGCCAGAGCCACGGCCATAATTCTGGCCATTAATCTGGGAATCCATGGCAGACGTATTCCACTTTGCAAATGGCATCCGCCCACAACAACTACGCCACGTGCGGCAGGTGGCGCAGATCCCACGCTTCATTTCGCGCTGCTCTCGGAATGGGATGCCTGACTCCTGCCTCGTGACTCCCGGCTGCCGACTGGTGGCTAAGCAATTTTCCCTCCAATCCTTCAAAGAGCAAATAGTCCTTTGGCTTAAATGCTTTCATGGCGAAACTTTCTGTTCTACCGGAGAATCGTAAAGGTGGGGCACGTGTGTGTGTGTGTGGGGCAGGAGGAGATGGAATAGAATTGAATGGAATGAATGATTGCATTTGGCTTGTGTTGGCTTTTGCTGGGGGGATGGGAAATACGTTTATTGTTTATTGGCCATTGAATCACTCGCACCGTTTGGGGGGCTTAATTCAATTGCCGCGACAGGTGGCAATGGCCCATGAAAATGTCTGATAATTTCCATAAAATCAATTAACCTTTGGCGTTCATTCTGTTCATTCGGTGGCAGGGGCAAGGAGAGCTACAGCTACCAGCACAACTACGTGGATCGGGTGCGTCTGGAGGACACGAACGGGGGCCACCAGCACCAGCACCAGCACCACCACAGCCACTACCACAACAGCAGCAGCAGCACCGGCAACGTCCACGATCCGAGGTGTCCGCAGGGACTGCGGGCTGCTGCCGCTGGCTGGCGGCACACGCACAAATCCGTGTCGCATCTCGATTTGGCCACCAGCTGCCATGAAGCAGCTGGCAATGGCATAGGTCGCCACACGCAGCACCACCCACACGGCCACCACTCGCATCCGCACCACCTGCAGCACGCCCACCACGCCCACCACTCGCATCATCCGCACGCCCAGCCCCACTGGACGCAGTGCCGCGTGGGCCTTGGCGGAGCAGGAGGAGGAGGCGGACCAGGCAGCGGACAGCTGAGGAACGCCCGCTCCTTGGACTACACGCAGCTCGAGCGGGAGGAGAACGCCTTGGACATCGCCGAGTTCTACTGGCGATTCGATGCGGAAGCTCCGCTAGACCACGGCGACAGCTACGCGGGTGAGTGCCAGCCTTGGCATCCATTCGAGCATATCGCTTGTAATTCAATCAATTAATACAATATTGTATTAACTTGCTTCCCCAGTGCTTCCCGGCAACGACAACTTTGAGGCAACTCCAGCAGCAGCAGCAGCGGCAGCGGCAGCAGGAGAACCACCAGCCACCAGCAGCACAGTAAACGGTGGCACAACAGCCAGTGCCACAGCGACAGCGACAGCCACAGCGACAGCCACTGCCGCCGCTACACTCTTCGATCTGTTGGGCAGCGAATCGTGCAGCCTGAGGCGATCGCGCAGCTTGGCGGTGATCCGTGAGGAGACATTTAGTGACCTGCAAATTGGTTCGGCAAACAGCAGCAGGCGGAGATCGCAGCTAATACCGCGTGCGCGGCTCGTTAATCGTGGATTTTTCCGTGAATCGCCGAGGTAAGTGACTCACCCAGACACTGGGCTGCACAGCAATTGAGACGAGCACAAAAGGAAATGCACAAATACAAGATAAGAAATGTTCTGGCTGGTCGAGGGAGGGGGAAGAGAGGCGAAATTGTTTGTATTGCAATTTACATGGGTTTCGGATTTCGGCTTTCGGCTTTCGAGCTTTCGTGCTTTCGGCTGCCGGGCTGATCGGCTTATCTCTTCGTTTGCATGCGAGAACGAACCCTCCCTCGCACAGCCACACAGCCACACAAGCACAATATTTTTTCTAGGCAGATGCGACGCTTTTGTATTGCTCTCTCGTTCGCTCTAGCAGCAAATCAAATGAAGCGCGAAAGCAGAAGGCTAAAGGGAGAGAGAGACACGGGCTTTAGTCTTCGAAGGAATTGAGTACCGAGCAGCAGCGAGGGTATATACGGCGGGTGATTCACGCAGGGCTCTGGTGTGGAGTTTTTAGCCGTTTTACAGTTTTTATTGAATTATAAATGATAGATTTTTTTAGGAATTTCAATTAAATTGGAGGATTTTTTACATAATATTGCCTTAAAAATTACAGAAAAATAAAAAAAAAACCCCATAGTAAATCTAAGATATACCTTCCGTATGGTAAACCCCAGTTTTGTTGTCTAGTGCTGGGTGTAACACTCACCGCCCGCCCCCATAAACGTCTTCTAATTGAGTTAAATCTGGTTTTCTCAGGCCGAGCCAGTGAAATTCTATTACCCCAAACTAGTTTTATCGAACAGAGACATCAGTTTTAGCCAGCCGCCAGCCGCCAGCCCAAACACCTTCTCATGCTGTCTGGTGCCCGTCACGCATACGCCCCGTAGACCACTGGCTTGCGCTAGTCTGCCAGATCCGCTGTCAGTCGCCGAGCTACGCTCACCGCAAGTGCAACAGGTATCTCCGCCCGTAACTCTCCGCGCGACACACGGCGCAAATTAACGGCTTCAAATCGCAGTACGTGCCACGTCCCGCGCGCCACCCGACAGTCGCCGGCAGCGTAATTGTTGCGGTTGGTTTGCTGCTGTTTGCTGTTTGTTGTTTGTGTTTTGTGTTGGTTTTATGGGTTTTGTCATCTGGTCAGGGTCAGCATTTCATTCGCGGGGTCATTTTTGTTGCACTCCCGTAACACAGCCGTCGGATGCTGTTGCTGTGGCTGTGGCTGCCGCTGCCGCTGCGGCTTGTGGCCTAAGCCCTGATTTGTTACAGCTGCAAAGTCCATCGAGCGATCGAGAATGTTTAAAGTCCACGCAGTGGCAGTGGCAGTGTCGCGTGTTGCATAACAGAGTGCCAAAACTCTCTCTCTCCCTCTCTGGCTCATTGGTTGCTTGTTTAATTAAAATTTCAAACTTTTTTGTTTGTCAATTGCTTGGGCAGATGCCTGCCACGCCTCCCGCCTGCCAACCTGCCTCCAGGCGCTGCATGGCAGCGAGATGGAAAAGCTTTTAGCCCTCGTGCCACTCGTCATGCCATTAGAGCACACACACACACACACGCACACAAAGCCACAGACACACACGTTATCCTGGCAACGACAGCCGGGGCTTGAGGCATGGGGCATGCGGCATGCGGCATGGAATAGGGGAAGAAGCTTCCTTCCTTCCTTCCTGCTGCCATCCCTAGGCAATGTGTCTGCTGCCAGTTGCAGCTTTCGCTGTCCCTCGCTTTTTATTTAATTTGCCGCAAATCGTCGCATCAAGTGGCTGGGTAAACTTTCGCCGCATCCCACTATCAGGCACTGCCACTGCCACAGCCACGTGCAGCTGTAACCGAGCTGACTCCATCGGGGGCATGTCCATGTCCGCTGCAGTCGGATGGCAAAGGATGACACGGATATTGGCTAATGGAAGCTCATTTTTCGCCACTCGAGATGTTGACTGATGGGCGAAGCAGAGCTTCCCCTTTGGCTGTGATTTTCCAACTTCTGCGGGATTCCAGTCCTTGAACGAACGCCTGGAATACTATCGCAGCTCGTTGCAATCCTTGAACGGACATGGGAGAGCCCTTTGCCACTTGTTGGGGAACCTTTCTTGGGATATTCCTTGGCATTAAGGGTCTCTCATACTCCTGTTATCCTTTTTTGTGCCCAATCAAGCAGCTTCAACCTCTGTTGGGATCTGTATTCCATCAAACTTGCGACTTTTGGTTGAATCCCCAATCAAAAGAGCTGCCAGAGATTCCTTCTGGAGCTGGAGCTGCACCTGGAGCTGGAGTCCCTAATCAAGGAGCCAGCACACATGTAATCCCTTGTGCTTTTTCCCGTCAAACTTCATCAATCAGTCCTTTAGTAGTGGCTGTTTTCCGTTTTCCACTGCGGCATGAGAAAGTCATCTTTTCGGCGGCTGTTTGTTTGATTTGTCGCCATCCATTGATTGATTGATTGAACCAACAATCTCAGTCACATGACTGACTGTTGGAGTGCGTGCTACGGGGACGGGGCATGCGATTTGTGGAGCCAACAAGGCCGTCAAGTGCGGCAGATTGGAGGCCCTTTAGTTTACGATTTACTCTTGACAATGGCATCATCATCATTTCGATTCCCACCCACAGATTGAACGCCAAGCAGCAGCAGCAGCAGCAGCAGACGACCTCCTCCACGATTGAGCAGCCACTGGAGACGCCACCGGCGGATGACACTCAAAGTCACAGAAGCAGCAACAACAGCGGCACTTGTGATTCGCATCAGCAACAGCAACAGCAGCAACAGCAGCAGCAGGCACATCCCCGGGGAAGAGGGGAATCGCGTGACTTTGATTTGTACTACGATAATCTGAAACGCTTGGACGCCTTGGCGTTGGGTCTCAGCGAGCAGCTGCATCCGTGGCACAACGACAAGAGCGACTTGGAGAGCCTCAACTCGGACTACTTCAAGAATTCGTTGCATCAGAACCATCTCGAGCAGCAGCAGCAGCAGCAGGGGCCCTCATCCTTGGAGTTCGAGGCCTTGGAACAGGCGGCGGCGAATCTGCTGAAGGAGCGGCCGCGCATCTACCAGTCGCGCAGGCAGCAGCAGCAGCGGAACCATCACCACCATCAGTGCCACCTGCAGCGGCACTTGCAGCAGGACACGGGCGGCGAGTCCTGTCCGGAGCACAGCCAGAGCAGCGTCTTCCCGGAGACAACGACCAGCAACTCCGACGACCAGACGGACAGCCCCTCGCTCTCCGAGCAGGAGTACGACCTCACCCACATCGAGGAGATCTACCAGCAGCAGGCAGGCGGAGTGGGAGTGGCAGTGGGTGTGGCAGTGGGAGCCAACGGAGTGGAGGAGAGCTACGAGATCATCAGCCTCACGACCACGGCGAGGACCACGCGATTCGAGGAGAGCTGCAGCGACCAGGAGGCGGACGACGACCAGGAGGGAGGCGACCAGGCCGAGGAGGAGAGCCGCCTCACCCCCACCTCTGGGGAGATCCCGGCCAGCGACAGCGACAGCACCTTGAAGCGGGGCCACGGGGAGCACCTGATTGCCTACGACTCGGTGTATCTGTCGTCGGAGGACAGCTCCGACTGCACTCTGATCGGCGAGTCCTGCGAGTCCTTCGAGCAGCGCACCTTCACCAGCTGCGGCGAGAGCGGGGAGCTGGAGACGCGCAGCCTGCTGCACATCTCCATCGAGGACACGGTGTACGAGCCGCAGGCGAAGCACCACAAGAAGGGCGGAGCCTCAGAGGAGCAGCAGCAGCAGCAGCCGCTGCTTACCACCGCCAAGGTCGAGGCACAGATCTTCACGCAGGTCCTGAAGGTGGAGCACACGCCGCAGAACAAGCCCAAGATCCTGGCAGTCGTCGAGAAGCGGAAGCTCAAGCAGGAGGAGGCGCAAGGGAAGCAGCAGCAGCAGCAGCAGCAGCAGCCGGCCACCGACTCCTTTGTGGTGGTGTCCAATCTGCAGGAGAACCAGTACCACAGCCTGCCGGATGTCAACATCGGCGTGAGCCTCAAGGTCTGCGAGAGCATCGACAAGGAGCTGAGATCCTCCTACAACCAGCAGCGCCAGCAGCAGCGGAAGGACTCGAAGCGGGGGGCGCAGGTGGTGACCCGCGCAGAGACCTACGACTCCATCAGACGCTTCGGCAGGGCCCACCAGAAGGCCAGGCAGAAGGAGCACCAGGAGAGGGAGCGCGAACGGGAGAGGGAAGCAGCAGCAGCGGCAGGAGGAGGAGGGGAGAAGGAAACCCAAAGACAGGAAAAGCCAAAGATAACAAAGGAAATCGTTGCAGCAGAAGAGCCACAAAGGCAGCAGGAGCCCGAGGAGGAGGAGGAGCCACCATTGCCCCCACCTCCCCCTCCATTAACAGAAGAGGAGCAGCAGGAGGAGGAGGAGCCCCAGGCCGAGGAGGAGCCAGAGCCAGAGCCAGTGTCCATTGCACAAGTGGAACAACCCAAGGAGGCGCCTGTCATCGAAGTGGCAAACTTTAGCAAACTAATCGAGCGTCGTGCCCAGGAAATCCGTGAACGCAAGGACCCCGACGGAAGACAGGAGCAGCGCCGGCAGCAGCAGCCACAGGAGGAGGCGGAACAGGAAGCGGAAGGGGAGACCCTGTTCCACATCATCGTCACCGACGCCCAGAACAATATCATCGAAAAGGAAGCCATTCACGAGGAGCACTCACTGCAGCGACCCCGCACCGTACGCCGCTCGCAGAGCTCGTCGTGTGGCAAGCCCCCGGAGCGCCGCATCCTGCACAGCGGCGGGGCGCCCATCTACAAGGCGAGGCCCATCAAAGTCCTGGCCGCAGGCCACAGCCACGGCGAGTCGACCTTTGGCCGGGGCAAAATGTCGCGACCACAGATCCTGCACGTTGTGGACGGAGGCGCCGCCGCCGAGGGCAGCCTGAGGCGCCGCAGCAGTGCCAGGAGCATAGCCTCCACCGTCAGTGGGGCGGGCGGCGCGGCAGTGGCCACGGAATACCTCCAGAAAGTGGATGCCGTGCGCTGCTATTGGCAGAAGCTGGCGGGCAATGAACCAGAAACGCCAGCCGCCGACACGGACAAGGGGGAGGCGGAGGGCCGCACGGGTCTCCACTTCCAGTTGGGTGGCAAGACCACAGCCTTGCAACAGCAGCAGCCGCATAGCAACGATTTCTGCAGCATGATGCCGCCGCCCTCCATCGAGATCGTGGAGCTGGGCGAGGGCGCCCAGAAGGCGACCATTGTGAGTGCCGCCCCCGACCCGGATGCCGACGAGGACGACCAGGACGAGGCCCAGTTCGATCACATCCGCTACAAGGTGCTCAAGTCGCAGCAGCTGATCCGCAGCAACATCCTGCACCACTCGACGCGCAACAAGAAGGAGGCCCAGTTCGACGGGCTCATCCAGTACCTGCAGGACTACTCCTTCCAGGAGCTGCTCAGCAACAACAACGTGGTGATCGTGGAGCCCGTGCGGACGAAGATCGAGCGGCCGCTGCAGGTGGGCGGCGGCCCAGCGCCGCGGGTGGCTGCCGCCGGGCCACCCAAGCCGCCGCGCGTGATCCATGCCTCGGGGTCGCAGCCGCGACGCACCACCCTCCGCCAGCGGCAGATGGGGGGCGGGGGCGGCGGGGGAGGCGCCGCGGCCAAGCGGCACTTCTTCTACCAGCCCGTGAGGGTCAACCGAGAGCTGTACGAGGACGAGCTGCCCGATCCGGACACCGTGCGGAATGTGCGTCGGTTCTTCGAGCAGAACGTGATGCCGTCGCCGGGGCAGGGCCTCCTCGTGCAGTCGCAGCAGAAGTTCGGAGGCTCCGCCTGTCAGCTGAGTCCAAAGACAGCCAGGCGGGCCGCCCAGGGGTCGTCGTACCGATATCTGACGATAGACACGAGCTTTGGAGGCGACTCCTCCTCGTCGGGCGTGGAGCAGCCCAAGGGCATGGATCTGCTGGCGGAGGAGGAGCAGCAGCACCAGCAGCAGCAGAAGCACTCCAAGCTGGGCCACTGGGACACCGGCAGTCTCTCGAGCGGCATCTCCAGCGGCGACCTGAGCTCCCCCTGCGGCGACTGCCATCCGCAGGAGTCGTCGCCCGTGATGGCCTGCAAGGATGTGCACGTCCAGGACGTGGTCCGGCGCCACAACAGCAATGCGGCGAACGCCAAGGCCCGGGCGAAGTTCGCCTCGCGACGCACCTGGTGCATGGGCGGGGCCTCGGCCACCAGCGACTCGCTCTATCGTCAGATTTACGAACAAAATTTGGGCCACGACGCAGAGGATGAGCAGGAGGAGGGCCACTACGACGAGGAGGAGGAGGAGGAGGACGACGACGAGGACGAGGAGCAGGCCCACGAGCAGGACATGTGCGAGAACTATTATGTCAGCAACGTAAGTAGCGCCCCATCCCCTTAGCCCTCCCCCCCTCTCTTTGTCTTTTTTGGGTGCGGCTCGACTCTTTTTGTGCGTGTGTGGCGCAGCCTTTTGATGTCCTTGAGCTGGGTCCCAGCACTAATCTCCGTGTTGCCTTTTGCAGGACATTCTGGCCAAGATACGGGAGTGCGGCTCCACAGTCACTTACTACGGCGGCCGGGTCCTGGATGGTGGCCCCGCCTCGAAGATGTCGCCGCCCCAGGCCGCCGCCGCAGCCGCCCAGCAGACAAATGGCGGCACACGCTCTCGCATACGCCAGATCGAGGCATGCAACGTGTGCCTGCCCAGCGAGAGATGCGAGCACCGATTGCAGACGAAGCAAAGCCTCGAGGAGCAGCAGCAGCAGTCGCAGGACTCCTACCAGGGTGAGGCCCACAGATACTCCCAGATCTCCGAGACAGAGAGAAAGATACACTTGTGCTCCCTCTCCCCCTCTTTGGCAGGCATCAAATTCAAGCTGGTCAAGTCGAACAGCTGCAGCAGTCGCCTGGAGCTCGCCGGCGCCGACACGGAGGTCAACGGGGGCGCCGCCGACAGCGAGGTGGTGCGCAAGATGGTCCATCATTTCGAGGCAACAGCCACGGACCCGGTGACCATCAACAGCCAGATAACGGAGGCAGCTGCCCCGCCGAGACGCCTCCAAGTGACGGTAAATAATCACATCAACGTCCAGGCGGTGCACAGAAATGAAAGCTCCAATGGAGCGGCAGAGGCCACTGAGATATCTCATCCCACATACGAGTCGCAGGCCATGAACATACGCCTCGATGTGGCACGTGGCAGTGCCTCGAGTGCCAGCAAAGTTTGCCGCAATAAAAATGTGGATTTGGCCTATACATTGGCCAAGCAGCCGACGCCCCAGGCAAGGGCCTGCCCGGCCCTCGAAGGCAATCAGCGGCTGCCACAAAACGAGGATGTGGCAGCGACCAAAGTTGTCAGCAAGCAACAAACAGCAGCAGCAATCAATGGCAGTGGCAGTGGCAGTGGCAGACCACAAATCATTGTGCCAGTGGAGATACACCAGCAGATACAGCAGCAGGTGGCAGGTCCTTTGCCCAGTGCTGGCCCCGAGCGACGGCTGAGCAATGCCAGCAGCAGCGCCGCCTCGATTGTGGACAAGACGGTGGTGCGGCACTACGTGGCGAACGACAGGAGCATCTACGAGCGCCGCAAGTACGACGAGATCGAGTTCGAGGAGTTCGAGGTGTACGATCCCAGCAAGGAGCCCCAGGAGGGGCGCCAGGAGGGGCGCCAGGAGAGGCCCCCCACGGACGCGGAGCTCTACGACAGCCTCGACGACAAAATGTAAAACGAATCAAATGCTCAAAGGGGGTTTCAGTCGACAATCAACAATCGAATCGCATCGATAATATCTATAAAGAATACCAAAATATAATCATATTATTACACATTATTTTTTTTTTTGGTTTTCGGACCCCAATTCGGGCTCCAATTTATGCCTTAATTTAGGTTTAAAACTATCCAAAAACTACCATAAAATATGTTTTTTTTTTGCTTTTTTTTATACGCGCAACCGACCGAGAGGCGCTGCTGCATGACGCGATGTTAGAGAATAATTAATTCGAATACGAGAGAGGTGTGTTAGTGTTAGTAATTCATGAAGAGAGGATAGGAGATATCCATCTATAAATCCATAAATCGATAAATCGATAACCCCATAAATCGAATGTCCCTGCGATTTGTTCAATTTGTAAATTAGAAACATTTGATGATAAAATAAATATGCAATTTATTTAATAATCTACGCGGAAGAGCCCATTAAGAGTCCATCCTGCCAGCCCCCAAGCCGCCGACCAAGTGCATTTTCATTTAGTTAATGGCTAATGAAATTGATGGCCAAATGCAGGGAGAGAGAGGGGGGAGAGAGGAGAGGGAAGAGCAGGCCCCAGTGCAGGCCACTAATTGCCTCAGAACTAATCTATAATTAATCAACGATTTATGCAGCCTTTAATGGCACAGAAATGTTTATGAAATTGGATGGACAGTGGATCAGTTTTCTTTGAATTTAATGCAATTTCCCTTCAAATTAGCAACTACTGGGAGTTTTGGAAGGTCTACTAATGGGCCTAAAGGGCAGCCAGCAAAAGCTCGGCTCGAAGAAGCCTTTAAGGAGTCGTTTGGCTGAGAGACTCTTTGGAGCTTGAAGTCCATCAAGTGTCCATCATTGGCCGTATCAATCCCTCATGAAAGGTGAATGTAAGCCACTTGGAATTTGCCTCTGGCACTCCCCAGCAACCCCCACGTATGTCTGTGGCCTTAGAACTCTCGTCTCTTAATTATATTTAATAATTTTGGCATTCCCGATGATTTGCAGAGGTGATTTCTGGTCGAAACGAAAGCCTTAAGGGCACATCCTTACAGACACATACGAGTGAGGGCCCCCTTGCCTGTAAAATAAATTCCAGACTACGAATTTTCTGTGTAACGAATTCCCCTTTAGATTAGCTATAAGGCGGCACAACTGTACTAATTTTTGTGGAGTTCCATTAGGGCTGTTAAGGGTGCAAAGGAAATATCTTTAAAATAGACAGCCCAAAAGTAGGCAACACAAAATGTAGAGCCCCTCCACATTTCCAGCTCTTTTCCAGGTCTTTTGGGGTCTTCCAAATTGCTTAAATATTCAAAATGAATAACACCAGAATTTTCTATAATTTGTATAATAAATTCTCCCATTGCCAGCCCTTGCCTCTGCCTTGGATCTACTTTTTTCCCCTCAGTTTTCTGGCTTACCTTCAGTTCTCCTTTCTTTGCCACTCCCACTTTCAGGGCCCACGCATTTGATTCTGTATTCTTGGTTCTTCTTCATGGGCCTTGGTTCAAATTTAGCTATTTTTGAGGAGTTTAGGAAGAGATTATAGGAATGATTCCCCCCCCTTGGACAAGG
Organism: Drosophila pseudoobscura; assembly: GCF_009870125.1. Lineage (NCBI taxonomy): Eukaryota > Metazoa > Arthropoda > Insecta > Diptera > Drosophilidae > Drosophila > Drosophila pseudoobscura. Next base: position 63,838,234 of record NC_046683.1, on the reverse strand, counting down.
CGGCAAAAACTCACTTCTTTCCCTTTCGATCAGATCCAAAATCTGCCTTTGAATCTTCTTTCTGTTTCTAGAGGTTTCTTGGGTGTCTTTCTTCTGCTGGTCTTTGGATCTGCTGCCCCTTGGGCCTCGATCTAACAATATGGGATATGGATATTCTTGAATTTCCCTGCGCTTGGGCTTCGGGTGGTCTTCCTCTGAAGCTTGGGCCTGCTCCAGCGATTCCTTGGCTTCTTCGGACTCTTCGGACTCCTGGCCCTGTGCCCCTTCCTGTTCGGGGGTTTGCCCATCTTGATGCCCCATGGTATCTGCGACAGGTCGGGCAAATGCAAAATGATTGATCTCCCCATTGATCCCCCCCTCAATGAGTATATCCCTTGCCACAGACTCCACTCACCTCCCGTTTCCAGTGGCGTTTTATGTTTGTCATCGTCCTCCGTTGTGGCAGCGAAAGTTCTGTGTTGCTGCAGCTCATGGCCGCCGCAAGGCCGCAAGTGCTGCAAACAATGGGAAAAAGAAAAAGGATTAACATTTAATGAAACACAAATCGAAACCGAAACCATTTCGCAATATTGATTGTGGCTTAAATGTGGCGCCAAAGATTCACAAAAATACAAAAAAAAAGGCGAAAGCCTTGAGGGAAATTTATAAACCGCCCATCAGTTGTGTGGCACATCCTTGCCCCCCCCCTTTGCCAACCTTTAGGAGTGTCAGCCACCTCCTGCTGTTGCATGTTTCAGCGCGTTTCAGGACCTGTTTCCTAATTAAGTTAAAATGCTCCCAAGTGAAATCACGTGCTTCACATAACGAGGGCCAACGAGGAGCGGCAGGCGGCGAAAGGAGGGGGGGAGGGGGTGAAGCGGAAATACAGTTATTGTTGGTGGCATGGCATGAGCTCTTGTCTCTCTGCCTCTCTGTTTCTCTGCCACGTCAATTTTCTTCAAGAACCTTTTTTTATGTTCCTGCTGAACCACCCCCCCCCCCCCCCACCCCTTCACACACCTGGGGAAAACTCGAAACTCGAAATGGGAAAAAAGGAAATCGAAAATGTAACTGTTTACACTGTCAGGCCGCCGCCCCAGCCCCGAAACAGAGGAGGAGGCTGGAGCCTGGAGCCTGGAGCCCGGAGCCCGGACCTCCTGCCACGGTCGTAAGGTTAATCCCGACCAGGCTCCACACTCAAACTCCACATGAAGCCAATTTATTGATTGGAATTACTTTAAAAAAAAAACCACACACACAAACAATCCCAACTCTTCGTTTTTGCCATTTTCTGGCATCGAAAGTGATTGAAATCGGATATACAATATTGAGGATTTCCCCACTCACGGATGACCCCAATTTACCGATTAATTTACCAAAAACTAAAGGGAAACCCCTTCAATCAGAGATTACTTGATTTCCAAACTTTTCTCAAGGATCAACATTTAATTAAGGGATTAATTCGTGGATTCTTGATGGAAATATCATTGAACGATGGGCAGAAATCTGCAACAGTGGCACTTCTTTATGGCAAACTTTTGTGCCACAAATATTACGAATTTTCCGTACCACAAATTCCCCGAGAGATTCTCTATATATGCTATATGTTTGAGATCTGAAATACAGGTAGAATTCTTGCACTTATGGAGAATTTATTTTATAAAATATTTTTTAAATTTAATTTTTTTTTATCTTAAATTTTTATTTATTTTTTTTTTTTGTATAATTAGGATTGTATTTTGATTATTTTTTTTAAATTTTGATATTTAAATTTCTTTCTTTAAAAACCTGTTGGGGGAAGTCCTAAAAAGGCAACCATGGAAATGGGGAAGTCTGGGATCTCCCCTGAAAAGTCCCTTGGATTCTCAAAATATGTATATTCCATCCACCCGAGTGCCCTCCGACCCTTGTGTTGCCTTCAGATGATGTTTTGGAAATTCATGTTTAGAAATTCATTGCATAATTTTGGGCGGCAGCCGTCAATGTGGCTGTGGCTGTGCCTGTATCTGTGTGCCATCCGTGGCCTCTTGCCACAAACATACACATAGATACAAACAGGAGAACACATGTATATACAGGTGGGCATATGTATGTGTATTGCAAGTTCCTTAGACTGGCACCCTCCGCCACCCTGCCACATCTACCCCCCCGTAGAACCCCCTGCCAGACCGCCACCGCCACATATGTGCTGTAACTTTTTCTCTGATTGGATTTCACGCTCAAGCTCAGGGCCTCCTCCAATCAAGCGTTTCAATAATTCAAATGGCAATTGGAAATGGCCCCGCCACGCCCCACGCCCCACGCCCCTAGCCCCTCAAGGAACTGAAGAAATATCAAATTGTATCCAGGGAGTAATTGAAATTTAAATAGCATGCCATCACCCCCACCTCCCCCCCTGCCGCCACAAGGATCACTGATTTTCGGGGGACACCAAAAACTTTTCCTGATTTTTTGGCCGCCTGTCCAGCCGCCAGTGACACCACAGAATGGGAGAACAGTTGCACAAACGGTGAATAAAATACAGTTTCCCCTCCCCCCAGTGCCCCTAGCACCCCCCTCCACCACACCACAGACAAACACAAATCCCTGCGGGAGCAGCACTGCCACAAATCGAGTTTCCACCGAGAATTTCCCTGGGAAAACGGCAGGCAAGTTATGACCCCCCTCGCCCCAACGTGGAGCATCAAAAATGCTCAAAAGTTGGCCCCCAACCTCCCGAAACAGGCAGCCCGAATGAAACATTAGGCGGGCCATGAATTTAACAAGCTCCGACAGCGGGTGAGGCATGCCTGCCACACGGCCTGCTGCCACACGGCCTCAAAAGTTTTTATGATTGTCCAAATAAATTGAAATCGCAGCCGCCGCTTCCTGCGGGAGGATAACCTTCGGGCCGGCTCAGCTTTTCTGCGTCTTCCACGTGCGGGGGGGAGTGGGGGTTGGGGAAATGTATTTTCATAAATTACACCTGCTTTTCCCTGTGTTTGTGGCAAGTAGTGTGGCAGGGACAGAGTCAAATCATTTCCAGCTAATTTGTGTGTTTGGGGCACGAGGCTTCCCTGGAAATGTCACACTGTCTTCCGGCTGTTCCTCAAATCTTTTTCGTCTGAAAATCTACGAGTCCGAATTTAATTGAAAGTGAAATTTGCATAAAAGCGAGACAAAAACTTTGTTTGCAACTTTCATTCGAAATAAAAACTAAACATTTAGAGGCATTTAGCAGCTGCATTTAATGGGAAATGGGAAACGGGAGACAGGAAACAGGACACAAGAGCCTGCAACAAAGAGAGTCCCAAACAGAAGCCCTGCCTGGCTCCTGGCTCCTCCTTTGTTCTTCCTTTTCTTTGACAAAGTCGCGTGTCAAGTGGGGGGAGCGGAGGGGGCCTCCTGGGCAAAGGAGCAAATGGAATAATGAATCCATTTGTCAACAAGCAAAATACTTTTGAGGAAAAGCCTCTCCAGAGCACAGCGCTCGTAAAACTAAAGCGAATTCCAGAAACAATAAACCGAAGCGTTGGAAATGCCAGGACGAGAGAACATCCATCCTTCGAGCGAGGGCAAAGCGTTGGAAAAAGTATGAAATATAGCCTGAAAGCAGATCTCAAGACACGTCAATAATCTGGCAGATTGTCTATAAATATATGATAGAAGGAAAAAACCAAAAGAAAGCCAAGAGAAAAGCGGTGTGGCGCAGGAAAACACAACTAATAAATTAGCCACATGCCCCGGCAGTCGGCAGCCGGGCAGCCGGTGGGAAAATTCTGTATACTTTTTTGTGTGTTTTCTGGGTTTTCCTCTTGATTTTCACAGTAAATAGAAATGCCAGAAACCCGCAGACATTTCTGCTGTGCAAAGTAAATATTTAGTTGTGCGAAAAAAACACCCTGAAGAACCTTGGCCCGAACCTGTGCCCTGCAGGTCGATCGCCAAGCAAGGAACAACCGAAACTGTCTGTAGAGATCCCCAGAATTCGGGCATTTCTTGGCCAAAATCCGTACTGCCGCCCGCGGAATAGAGGGAGAGAGGGAGACAGGGAGACAGTCCAGAGACTATCAGAAATCATCCGACATTCGCAGAAAACACGGAGAAAAAAAAGGAAAGAGCGAAAAACTAGATAAAAGCAACAGAAAGAGGCAGAAGGCAGAAGCCAGAAGGCAGACCAGACGATGGACTAAAATTAGTATGTGCTGCGAGCGTGTATATTGACAGATACACAGATACACACACACACGCACGCATACACAGGCACAAAAGCCGAAAATAAATGGAACGAGATAGATTTTTCACATGAGAAAAGAGCTGCCACAATTTGTCGTCTTTCGTTTGTCGGTTTTATCATATTTTGATAGAACTTTGGCGATATGTACATTCCAAGAGAGACCGAGGGAGAGGGGGAGGGAGAGAGGGGGGGAGGCAAAGATATTGACTAAATGGCCAAGAAGATAGACAGGAGTTTCGACCTGAATGCAAAGATACTTAGATACTTAGATACACGTACGAAGACAGCTCATCCTCCTCCTTCCCCCCCTCCAACGGAATGTCCGCCTGTTTTAGGCCTTTTCCAGGCATATCCCCCCCCCGCTCCCCCCTCGCCGAAAAGTGTTTGGGTTTTATGGCACCATTTATAAATGTTTTACTTCTGTTTAAATGCCTGCTGTGGGAATTGTTTGTCGACTCCCGTCTTGAGGGGTCGGCTGTGGCCGGGCCTGCATGGCGTATGCGTAATATTCGAGAATTTCCCGCTTTGGCCAATTTTGATAATGGCCAGGCCATGTGAGGCGTGAAAATATATGACATTTGCTGGGCATTGATTCCATTAGAGGATTACGAAAAGACGTAAACGAAATTCCATTAATTAATGGTTTAATTGTAATTGAAAAAGAGAGATGCCCCCAGGGGGCACACATCGGGAGAGAGAGAGAGAGATTCTGTGTGGCACCTGCCCGCCGGTTAAGTGGTTCGTGCGGCCACTAAAAGCCTCAACCGATTCAAGCGCCTCAATGGGGAGGGCACTGCCCGTGTGTGGGCTTAGAGCCAAACCCCGGACAGTAATTGCATTACTCACTCAAAATAATGGCTCATTGGCTCAAAGGAAAGAGGGGGAAGGACCAGGAGATTGCCTAGAAAAATGGGCAGGCTTTAATGAGCAGAATACTCGCCAGAATTTCCACAAGAGGCTTCTCTGCCCCTGCCCCTGCCCCTGCCCCCTTTGAGTACTTTCTTTCGTTCTTTCTCCTCCCAAGGAAAGGAAAACACGCCCTTTGCCTTTCGGCTGGCAGGAAAATCCAGCTGTCGGCATCTTGAAAAGTGACGACCCTTGGCCCCTTGCCCTGCCCTGCTCTGCCACACGTTGTGGCTGCGGCCTCTTGGCCATATGCATGAGCAATTTCCAGCAGCAGCGGCAGCAGACAGTCGCTTGTAATTTTAATTTTAATATAAATATAATTAACACTCACAAAAAGCGATAAAATAAATTCCAGCGACAAAAGAAAGAGGACACAGAATTGCGGCGACACGGCCCAATGCTTATCAGCGAAAAGGCCAAGGGGACATGGCCTAAAGGCCTCGCCAGGCGACAGGCACAAAAAAAACACACACGGGGATGGAATGTTTAATGGAATTCATGGACTTGCAAATGGAGTGGAATATTTTTTTGAAATATCTCCCAAAAAAAAGAAAATTAGGAAAATTTCAATCGTTTCAATCAGTGGAATCCGTGTGTGTGTGTGTGAAAAACTGTTGCAATTATACTTTAAAGATACAGTATTTGTCCACAGAATTTTGTATATGCACCACAGATCGGCGGCATCCGTGGCATTGGTGGCATTGGTGGCATCCACATCCGTTAACGTATCCCCATTCGTATGACAGACTTAAGTGGATATTAAGCAAACCCTCTCCTGGGAAAAACCAGAGACAGAATTTATGTTGCTCATTTTCTGTGTGGCACCGCCCGCCCGCCGCCCGCCGCCTGCCGGTGCCAGAAATTTGCATATAATAGCAGGAATATTCGCCAGCTGTGGGGCAAACAGCAGCAGGGCTGGGGTGCATGCCACGAGAGGAGTGCCGTGCCTTAGACATGGCCTGAATTAATAATGGAACCTTTTATGCGGTTCTCGCTCGCTCGCTGTCCCTTTTGTTTAGCCCTTAAATTGTCCCCCCCTCCAACCTCCACCCCCCCCGCCACGAAATTTATTCAAAGATTGGTGTCCTGCTCCAAATATTTGCCACTCGAAACTCGCACTTTGTACTTGTCTGTTTGTGGTGGGGATTACGGCAAGATAATGTCCAATATATGGACTTCAAAACAGTGCAGGAATACAAGTGCTGCCACCCCCCACACCCTCCCCCCCACACCCCACTAATATTCCGGTGAAAAGCGTGGATGTATCTCATCTTTCAACTGCGGCAGCACTTGAGAAATCTTAAATTGAATTGTGATTTAACAAGCAATTTATTTATTTGTGTGCAGAATATTCAGTGGATGGTAGGGGTAGGGGGAAGGGTGGGGGGATATATATATATATATAGTTTCCCTTTGGCAATCTTTGCTGCTGATAAGAGTGTGGTATCGCTGTGGCAGTTTAAGTGCTTTGGGCGGCAAAAAAAAAACATTGATAAAGAATGAATAAATTTCCGTGTTAAAGGGGGAGAGGGGTAGGGACGGGAGAGGGAAGTAGCTAATGCTTAAATATGTAGATTAGAGAAAGAGAGGGGTGGGGGTGGGGGTAGAGCGTGTCTTTCTATCTAATAGATACACGTGCAGCAAGTGGGGCATGGTTCTAGTGGCTGCCAGCCAATAGTCATTAGATAAACATCAAAGCGTGTGGCATTCAATGGGCGGCGTTGGGGGCGGTGTTGGTGGCAGTCGAGTTAAAGCCAAAGTCAAGTGCAGGCCAATAACACGCAAGAGCCAACTTCACTAAACGGTATACACATACAAACACGTATTTAATACACATGTATGTATGTATATATGAGAGTGCCAGATAAGCAGCCATAATAGTTGTATAGATACTTGTAATGTCCTTCGCTCCCCCGGCTTTGGGCTTTGGCTTTGCGATGGGAAGTACTTGCAAAACTGTTATGGCCAGAGGATACACAGATACTCATGCGTAGATGCCCCCTCTGGTAGATGCCTCCCTCTAGTAGATGCCCCCTCTGGTAGATGCCCCCTCTAGTAGATGCCCCTCCTCCGCAGGCATAACTTGAAGTTTTCCGCCGATGCCGTCGACAAGGGCCCCTAATGAGGTCGCTCGCTGGGCCAGCCTCCAGCCTCCTGGCGGGCCCAATTAGCCCCTCATCGTGCGATAGCATCCTGCATGCGATAGCATTAATTACGCATATAATCTTGCACTCTACGGAAAGGGAAGCGAATATCCCTTCTGCCATATGCAAATTCTACTTTTCGGTTTTGGGCGCAAAAGATTTCGTGGCCGCTGATAAATGTGCAAAAACGTGCACAAGTTGGCAAATCCCCCAAGACGGGGGGTGGGGGGGTGGGGTGTGGGGGTGCAAAATCCCTTACCATTATATGCAGATTTGCTGCGGCTTTGCCAGGGCTTAAGTCGTGTGTTCTCTGCCATGTGGTGCCCCACCCCATGGTGGGTGGGTGGTGGGTGGGGGGTGGGAATTTGTTGATCAAACAATATTTGATAGCATTCGAGGCAGTTGTAGATTAGCAAAAGTCAAGGCGCTGGGCGACAGATAGGAAAAGCCTTTTTTGCCACAATCCAACTAATTCTTGAACAAACTTTGGCTTTTCCTCGGTGACAAGTGGCTAGAAAATGATTTTAATAGAGTGCTTAAGCGGCGCAGAGAGAGCTCTTCAGATTAGCAGGGGCGGGGGGGGGCAGACCAAGCGGGGAATTTTAAGTATCCCCCACTAAGCCTGATTTAATGAGTGGCGACGTGGAAAAAGTGACCTCTGGACACATATCATGGATGTACTCGGGGGGCATAATCTCCCGCTTAAAGCCTGACCTTTGGCCGCACAGTGGCAGTGTGGCACATTTCCATTCATACGAGTGCAGGATGTATTTCCATTTGCATAAATGTCGCATAGTTTATTCGTTTTTCCACACAAACACGGACAGAAATAAAGCCGACTTCCAAAGCCTGAATCATTGCACTCGAATTCGTATATTTAATCAAATATCAATTGATTGCTACGCCATCCTTTGTTCCCAGGGCCAAAAATAATTGTTTACCGAGAGAGAAAGAGAGGCAGCGAGAGAGCGGGGGGTAGGGGGGGGGGGGGGGGGGGGGGGCTGATCACATATGTAGCAACAGCCACGCCCCAGCGCCCATCAGGAACACGAATATAAGTATGGCCGGAACAAAGGCACAAACAAATGGCCAAAAAATCCAAAATCCGAGCGCAAGCCAAAAATCCCATTGAAAAGGGAAGTGTCTGTCGAATTGGGAGACAGCGAAAGAGTGGAGAGCATAGCGAGAAAGAGAGATGTTGCAAACACACACACACACACACACACACACACATTCCGCCGTGTATGAGTATTGTGTGGCAGACAGAATGGCGCCAATAAAAGTTTTTCGACGCAGCAAAGAGGAAGGACTCGGCGAAACTTTAAAGATGAAGCCATCTTCCTGTGGCCGGAAAAACTTCCGAAATTCGAGCTTAAAGAATGACGACTACGAAGAAAAAACTTCACTCAAGCAGGGAGGGGGTAATAAATATGAGATCCCATCCAATCTTTAATCTAAATATCCTCCTCAATGTATCACTCGGGAGGCGGGAACCAGAGCCTCGAGGGTCCAAAGGCCAAAAGCCAGCCGTGTCGAGAGGTTGACGAAACTTTTTATTCAAATACGCGAGTGCGAGTGCGAGTGCGAGTGTTTTTTGTGTGCTCTTCGCAATCAATGCTGCTTCTGTTGTTGCTTTTGTTGACTTTAATCAGCCGAAAAGAGAGCAAAAAGACAGCAATGCAAATTGAGATAGACAGAACGCACACACACACACAGACAGAGAGAGGGATATATGTATGTGTGTGTATGTGTGCACAAATAACTTGCTGAAAGGTAAATAATCCCGCTACAAAATCTCCCCGAAATGACACGAAGAGTGGCGCCGCTATCTTTGCACTCTACCTCCCCCCCCACCACCCCACCCCTTCCACTGTTTGCCCGTGTGCCTACCGCTCTCCCATTCTCCCACTCTCTCTCTCTCTCTCTGTGCCTGTCATAATAGGGAGAGCACGCCGGCTTGTGCTGCCTCTCTGTGACGCTTAAATTTAAACATTTTGCATGCAAATCGAGTTTTACATGAAAAAGTAAAACAGAGAGGAAAAGCATTTGTATTCCTGCATTATATGTTGCTTCTAGTATCTACGCTTCCTTTGCTGATTCACTCGCGTACAATCAGAGATCTGTGTGTATGTATGTATGTATGAGAGCTGATAAGCAGTGCTTTCTTTCTCATTGTAATCCGAGACAGCATCATTATTGAATGATTCATTCATTTCGATACGAGAAGCTCAACAATCTATTCAATTTCAAGCCTGACCTGCTGTGAGAGGAAACTGTTCTCTCGCTCTCGCGAAAAACCGCAATTAACAATCATCCCTCCCCCCTTCACCGCCTCATGCCATCGCTGTCATTCTCCCTAATGCAATGATAAACATTTTTGACAGCTGTTTTGTTTGCTGTTTCTTTTGCTTCACCTTTGCCCAGGGTCCAGGGAGCGGGAGATGGAGATGGAGATAGAGTTGACGACGCGCAGGTGCCACAAAGCTACAGAACTACATAGTAACTCATTTACTCTCACTCGAAGAGAGCCCCGAAACGGAGTCAGCGAGAGCGAAAGAGAGAGGGAGTTAAACTCCAACTGAAGTCCGACTCAAACAAGAAGAGAGTGGAGTGCGAACAGGGGGCCGCACATGCTGAAAGAAGAGCGACAAACAGACAGACAGAAAGAAAGAAATCAAGCAACAACAAAAGTGCTTGTTTGTTTGTCTGACTTTTCGGACTGGTTCTTTGCTTAAATTTTAATAATAATTCAAATAAAACATATGCCACACGCACACACACAGGAACGTGGACAACGCACGCATGAGGCGAACATCTTCTTGCATATGTATTGTGTATCTCTTTGCGTGTACATTGAGTATATTTTTATAAATTCCAATACACCCGCCAGTGACGTCTGCAACAGCTGCTCCCCCGGAGCGCAGGGTATGTTTGTGTCTGTATCTTTTTCGTATTCTATTTTTTTTTTTTGGTTGTTTTTTGTCTTCCACTTACCAGAGCAAAGGCCGTCACAGGGCCCAAACGCAGGCCACGATGCCGACTGACACCCGAGGGACGCAGGAGCAGGCGGAAGGCGCTCACCACGGCAGCGCCGCTTCTGGACATGCTGCTTTCCGTCCGATTACACTACACTACAACAAAAAAAAAACCAGCACTTCGAGGGGGTGGTGGGTGGTTGGTGGAGGGACGGCTTGTCACGCCTACCGGATCACAGCAATACGTTTGTGGGGGATGGGGGGGACTTGAGTGAATCACAAACACACTGCGAGCGTGTTAAGAAGAAATGAGTGAGCGTAACGGTTATTCCACGAACTTGACTCGAAATTCCGATGTTGTTGTTGTTGTTTTTCGACTAAACCGATCTTGGGTTCACGAAAAATTTTATTTGGTCAAACGGGTCACAAAAATTTCAAAAAAATTCGATTTGTCTTCGAAGTTCTTGCGATCTTCGCATTCTGTGTTCGAAAAACGAATGTATCAAACTCTACAAACATTTAACCGTACGAATTTACAAGAAAAAAAATTGAACTGCAATAATAAAAAATATTTTACTTTAAATTTAGTTTGAGCACTAAAACGAATGTAATTTATTTCAATGTCAATTGTTGTTCAGCAATGCAACAAGCAGCAACAACAACGAAAGCGAGCGCCAAAAACGTGGAATGACAATGGAGGAGAGAATTACCGGTTTGGGCTGTGGACAGGTGATGGCCGAAGGGCAGCGACTCTTCCCGGAGTTTTTTCACTCTTCCTTGAAGCACTGGATAAAACAAAACATGCACAAAAAAACAACGGCACAACGACTAGCACTCGGATTCTACAACGCCGGCTTTAACTTATCGCAATTAATTATTAACAAGTCGGCTTTTTTGCTTTCCCTTCTCTTTTGCACTCTCTTCGCCCTCGACCCAGACACCGGCTCTCTTTTTGAACACACGACGACGTTTTCGACTCGAATTGTCGCTAATTATCAAGTACCTGTTTGCACGTGCTTTATCTATGTATTATTCACTCGATTTAAAAAAAATTGTTGCCAGTGCTTTTGGAGAAAAACCAGACGTAGACGCCCTCTCAACGTCGCGCGCGGAACTTTTCTGACGCAAAACGCAACTAAGAGCGACTGTTATTTCGTTGGCCGCACACACCACACAACAAAACGAAAGACGATAGTCATTCATATTGTTCAATTTTTATATTCCGTTGAATAATTCTGGCTAACTAAAGCCCTTAGTTCTGCCCACATAATTTTAGGCCGTTGATGAATCAATTTTCTACAAGATTGGCTAGTTTTTAGTCCTTGCTTTTATTGTTCTTTGACTTAAACAAGGGTTAAACAAAATAGTTCACCAAAAAACACAGTCGCAATGTTGCTGGTTTTTAAGACATGATGCGTGCATAGACCTTTGTATACCCTATTTCGTTCATTTTATATGAAAATAAAACGTAATTTGTTAAGACCTTTTCTCAAATTGATATGTTTTAGACATATTCATGTATTTGATTAGTATCTTGTATATATTTATCTCGATCCTGATACCTACGGAGCCTGGGATGACAAACATTTTCTCAATTCTATAATTTCCTTTTCCCTAGGGTATGAAAATTAGTGTTGCCGGGAATCATTGTTGTCAACCGGGCCATTACCGATTCAAGAAATACGACGAACTCCTCAATTTTGATCTTCCGTCGAATATTACCAGTTAAATAGACCATTTAGCCATGCCCACATAATTTTATACGATTGATGAATCAATTTTCTATTTGTCTGGCCTATTCTAAACACTTGCTTTCATTGGATTTCTATATAACGTTGAAAAGGAAATTTAATAGATTGATGAAATTGACAAAATATACCGATATGTCGCAAATATATCGTCGGTTCAATTTTGACCTAAAAAATACCGAAAAGTATTCAAAATACCGTAAACGGTCACCCTGCCGTAAACGCCACGCACAAAAAGTTCTTTGGCAGAGCGACACCGCCGGCAGCAGTTTTAGACTTTTTCCGACTCATAATCTGGTATTTTTTGGTATATTTTATCGATAAAAGGTAAACAAAAATCAGCTGATTTTTCTCAGCTGAAATGAACATATACCACGTTTTTGATATTCCGTCGAGTATTACCAGGTAGATAGACCTCTGAGCTCTGCCCTCATAGTTTTATCCTATTAATGAATACATTTTCTACAAGATTGGCTAGTTTTTAGTCATTGCTTTTATTGCATTTTGACTAAAACAAGGTTTAAACAAAAAAGTTCAGCAAAAAAACAGTCAACAACAATGTTATCACGTCAATGTTGCTGGTATTTCAAGACCTATTGCTTATCAAAAAGTGTATAGACATTTGTTTACCCTATTTCGTTGATTTATTACTAAGATCCTGATATCCAAACAGTTTTTGAAACGAAATTAGTACAACGATTTTCTCAAACTGATATGTTTTAAACGTATTTATGCATTTGATTAGATTCCTGTAAATACAGTATATCCGATACTCGTTCTTGGGGTCTGTAAGAAGACCACTAATTTCAAAATATCGTTGGAATACCTTTAGTCAGTCTCTGACTAGTATCTGAATTAATTAAAGCCTGGGATGACAAACATTTCCGCAGTTCTATAACATCCTTTTTCCTAGGGTATGCCGAATTCTGACCATGTTGCGGGACATGCTGCTCTTTTTCTCGGCACATGAGTCTGACCCATACGAAAGCAAAAATCGCGTCGTTTCCGTTGCAAACCCGTTTCAGTTAATGTGCGACATATTTAAACCTGTGGAAAAGGAAACCCAACGACATGAAAATATAAGTTTATATGGATATATTATATGTGGTGTACATGAAATACATACATTTTAAAAGTAACTTATCAATACCAATTTTAATACTAGTCCCGGGGTCCGTTAAACTGTCCAACATGGCAAGTATTAATATTTCGGCATATTCACCCTTAGCGGTTGGCTATTAAAGTGGCCCAGCCTGAATGGTATACCACCCAAGGCCCAATTTGCCGGTTGGGAAATGCAAATCCAGTTAAGATGCACAGGCTAGAAACTGATTGCGAGGAGAACTGCTATCTATCTCTCTATCTCTCTTGCTCTTTTGAACTTGTTTGTGAACGCATGGTAAAACTATGTATGTCAGGTAGGGAACAATTCTGCCGAGGAACTTTTCCGTTGACTATTTTTTCTTGTTTCTTTTTTAAATTTTGTATTTCCTCCCTCTTATAGGCCAGACCCTCTCTGACCACCAACCGCTATGATGGATTCTCCTCCTCTTACCCGTCAGGTAAAGTCATTAAGCTATTATTTATTCATTAACTTTCCTTAGCTCTTCCTTTCATTTTAGCAGGACGCCGACACCGATGTGCCCACCATCGTTTATCATCTGCTTCACCTTCTTGGTCTTTCGGTTTATACGAGCGCGTGGACGCTCGATGACGGTTATCCACTCCAGGCTATATCTCAGACAAATAGGGCCAGATTGGTAAAGGACCTACTTTCCCAGGATCGCGAGGACCCAGACTGTCGATTTGCACCAAAATCTCGACTTCGAAAATGAGGCCGATTACATCATGATTTTTTGCGAAAATCGTGAAAAAATGGATGTTCTTCTTTCCGATGGGAGTCGACTGGCAGGACTCTCCCGATCACGGAAAGGTATGCCGCGCCCCGATCGGCTGTCGTATTGCAGAGATATAACTTACCGATTAGACCAGTATTTGAATGATATGCCAATCTTCGGTAGGCTATATCTCAGACAAATAGGGCCAGATCGGTGAAGGACCTACTTTCCTAGAATCGCGAGGACCCAGGCTGTCGATTTGCACCAAAATCTCGACTTCGCAAATGAGGCCGAGTTTTGGCAAATTTAATGATGAAACCATCATGATTTTTTGCGAAAATCGTGAAAAAATTGAAGTCCTTCTTTCCGATGGCAGTCGACTGGCAGGACTATCCCGATCACGGAAAGGCATGCCGCGCCCCGATCGGCTGTTGTATTACAGAGATATAGCGCACAGAAAAAACCAGTATTTTAATCATATGCCAATCTTGGGTAAGCTATATCTCAGACAAATAGGGCCAGATCGGTGAAGGATCTTACTTTCCCAGGATCGCGAGGACCCAGACTGTCGATTTGCACCAAAATCTCGACTTCGAAAATGAGGCCGATTTTTGGCAAATTTAATGATGGTTACATCATGATTTTTTGCGAAAATCGTGAAAGAATGGATGTCCTTCTTTCCGATGGCAGTCGACTGGCAGGACTCTCCCGACCACGGAAAGGTATGCCGCGCCTCGATCGGCTGTTGTATTACAGAGATATAATTTACCGATTAGACCAGTATTTGAATGATATGCCAATCTTCGGTAGGCTATGTCTCAGACAAATAGGGCCAGATCGGTGAAGGACCTACTTTCCCAGGATCGCGAGGACCCAGACTGTCGATTTGCACCAAAATCTCGACTTCGCAAATGAGGCCGAGTTTTGGCAAATTTAATGATGTAACCATCATGATTTTTTGCGAAAATCGTGAAAAAATTGAAGTCCTTCTTTCCGATGGCAGTCGACTGGCAGGACTATCCCGATCACGGAAAGGCATGCCGCGCCCCGATCGGCTGTTGTATTACAGAGATATAGCGCACAGAAAAAACCAGTATTTTAATCATATGCCAATCTTGTGTAAGCTATATCTCAGACAAATAGGGCCAGATCGGTGAAGGACCTACTTTCCCAGGATCGCGAGGACCCAGACTGTCGATTTGCACCAAAATCTCGACTTCGAAAATGAGGCCGATTTTTGGCAAATTTAATGATGTAACCATCATGATTTTTTGCGAAAATCGTGAAAAAATGGATGTCCTTCTTTCCGATGGCAGTCGACTGGCAGGACTCTCCCGACCACGGAAAGGTATGCCGCGCCTCGATCGGCTGTTGTATTACAGAGATATAGCGCACAGAAAAAACCAGTATTTTAATCATATGCCAATCTTGTGTAAGCTATATCTCAGACAAATAGGGCCAGATCGGTGAAGGACCTACTTTCCCAGGATCGCGAGGACCCAGACTGTCGATTTGCATCAAAATCTCGACTTCGAAAATGAGGCCGATTTTTGGCAAATTTAATGATGTAACCATCATGATTTTTTGCGAAAATCGTGAAAAAATGGATGTCCTTCTTTCCGATGGCAGTCGACTGGCAGGACTCTCCCGACCACGGAAAGGTATGCCGCGCCTCGATCGGCTGTTGTATTACAGAGATATAGCGCACAGAAAAAACCAGTATTTTAATCATATGCCAATCTTCGGTAGGCTATATCTCAGAACTATAGGGCCAGATCGGTGAAGGACCTACTTTCCCAGGATTGCGAGGACCCAGACTGTCGATTTGCACCAAAATCTCGACTTCGAAAATGAGGCCGATTTTTGGCAAATTTAATGATGTAACCATCATGATTTTTTGCGAAAATCGTGAAAAAATGGATGTCCTTCTTTCCGATGGCAGTCGACTGGCAGGACTCTCCCGACCACGGAAAGGTATGCCGCGCCTCGATCGGCTGTTGTATTACAGAGATATAGCGCACAGAAAAAACCAGTATTTTAATCATATGCCAATCTTGTGTAAGCTATATCTCAGACAAATAGGGCCAGATCGGTGAAGGACCTACTTTCCCAGGATCGCGAGGACCCAGACTGTCGATTTGCACCAAAATCTCGACTTCGAAAATGAGGCCGATTTTTGGCAAATTTAATGATGGTTACATCATGATTTTTTGCGAAAATCGTGAAAGAATGGATGTCCTTCTTTCCGATGGCAGTCGACTGGCAGGACTCTCCCGACCACGGAATGGCATGCCGCGCCCCGATCGGCTGTTGTATTACAGAGATATAGCGCACAGAAAAAACCTGTATTTTAATCATATGCCAATCTTGGGTAAGCTATATCTCAGACAAATAGGGCCAGATCGGTGAAGGATCTTACTTTCACAGGATTGCGAGGACCCAGAGTGTCGATTTGCACCAAAATCTCGACTTCGCAAATGAGGCCGAGTTTTGGCAAATTTAATGATGTAACCATCATGATTTTTTGCGAAAATCGTGAAAAAATTGAAGTCCTTCTTTCCGATGGCAGTCGACTGGCAGGACTCTCCCGACCACGGAATGGCATGCCGCGCCCCGATCGGCTGTTGTATTACAGAGATATAGCGCACAGAAAAAACCAGTATTTTAATCATATGCCAATCTTGTGTAAGCTATATCTCAGACAAATAGGGCCAGATCGGTGAAGGACCTACTTTCCCAGGATCGCGAGGACCCAGACTGTCGATTTGCACCAAAATCTCGACTTCGAAAATGAGGCCGATTTTTGGCAAATTTAATGATGGTTACATCATGATTTTTTGCGAAAATCGTGAAAGAATGGATGTCCTTCTTTCCGATGGCAGTCGACTGGCAGGACTCTCCCGACCACGGAATGGCATGCCGCGTCCCGATCGGCTGTTGTATTACAGAGATATAGCGCACAGAAAAAACCAGTATTTTAATCATATGCCAATCTTCGGTAGGCTATATCTCAGAACTATAGGGCCAGATCGGTGAAGGACCTACTTTCCCAGGATTGCGAGGACCCAGACTGTCGATTTGCACCAAAATCTCGACTTCGAAAATGAGGCCGATTTTTGGCAAATTTAATGATGTAACCATCATGATTTTTTGCGAAAATCGTGAAAAAATGGATGTCCTTCTTTCCGATGGCAGTCGACTGGCAGGACTCTCCCGACCACGGAAAGGTATGCCGCGCCTCGATCGGCTGTTGTATTACAGAGATATAGCGCACAGAAAAAACCAGTATTTTAATCATATGCCAATCTTCGGTAGGCTATATCTCAGAACTATAGGGCCAGATCGGTGAAGGACCTACTTTCCCAGGATTGCGAGGACCCAGACTGTCGATTTGCACCAAAATCTCGACTTCGAAAATGAGGCCGATTTTTGGCAAATTTAATGATGGTTACATCATGATTTTTTGCGAAAATCGTGAAAGAATGGATGTCCTTCTTTCCGATGGCAGTCGACTGGCAGGACTCTCCCGACCACGGAATGGCATGCCGCGCCCCGATCGGCTGTTGTATTACAGAGATATAGCGCACAGAAAAAACCAGTATTTTAATCATATGCCAATCTTGGGTAAGCTATATCTCAGACAAATAGGGCCAGATCGGTGAAGGATCTTACTTTCACAGGATTGCGAGGACCCAGACTGTCGATTTGCACCAAAATCTCGACTTCGAAAATGAGGCCGATTTTTGGAAAATTTAATGATGTAACCATCATGATTTTTTGCGAAAATCGTGAAAGAATGGATGTCCTTCTTTCCGATGGCAGTCGACTGGCAGGACTCTCCCGACCACGGAAAGGTATGCCGCGCCTCGATCGGCTGTTGTATTACAGAGATATAGCGCACAGAAAAAACCAGTATTTTAATCATATGCCAATCTTGGGTAAGCTATATCTCAGACAAATAGGGCCAGATCGGTGAAGGATCTTACTTTCACAGGATTGCGAGGACCCAGAGTGTCGATTTGCACCAAAATCTCGACTTCGCAAATGAGGCCGAGTTTTGGCAAATTTAATGATGTAACCATCATGATTTTTTGCGAAAATCGTGAAAAAATGGATGTCCTTCTTTCCGATGGCAGTCGACTGGCAGGACTCTCCCGACCACGGAATGGCATGCCGCGCCCCGATCGGCTGTTGTATTACAGAGATATAGCGCACAGAAAAAACCAGTATTTTAATCATATGCCAATCTTGTGTAAGCTATATCTCAGACAAATAGGGCCAGATCGGTGAAGGACCTACTTTCCCAGGATCGCGAGGACCCAGACTGTCGATTTGCACCAAAATCTCGACTTCGAAAATGAGGCCGATTTTTGGCAAATTTAATGATGGTTACATCATGATTTTTTGCGAAAATCGTGAAAGAATGGATGTCCTTCTTTCCGATGGCAGTCGACTGGCAGGACTCTCCCGACCACGGAATGGCATGCCGCGTCCCGATCGGCTGTTGTATTACAGAGATATAGCGCACAGAAAAAACCAGTATTTTAATCATATGCCAATCTTGTGTAAGCTATATCTCAGACAAATAGGGCCAGATCGGTGAAGGACCTACTTTCCCAGGATCGCGAGGACCCAGACTGTCGATTTGCACCAAAATCTCGACTTCGAAAATGAGGCCGATTTTTGGCAAATTTAATGATGGTTACATCATGATTTTTTGCGAAAATCGTGAAAGAATGGATGTCCTTCTTTCCGATGGCAGTCGACTGGCAGGACTCTCCCGACCACGGAATGGCATGCCGCGCCCCGATCGGCTGTTGTATTACAGAGATATAGCGCACAGAAAAAACCAGTATTTTAATCATATGCCAATCTTGTGTAAGCTATATCTCAGACAAATAGGGCCAGATCGGTGAAGGACCTACTTTCCCAGGATCGCGAGGACCCAGACTGTCGATTTGCACCAAAATCTCGACTTCGAAAATGAGGCCGATTTTTGGCAAATTTAATGATGGTTACATCATGATTTTTTGCGAAAATCGTGAAAGAATGGATGTCCTTCTTTCCGATGGCAGTCGACTGGCAGGACTCTCCCGACCACGGAATGGCATGCCGCGTCCCGATCGGCTGTTGTATTACAGAGATATAGCGCACAGAAAAAACCAGTATTTTAATCATATGCCAATCTTCGGTAGGCTATATCTCAGAACTATAGGGCCAGATCGGTGAAGGACCTACTTTCCCAGGATTGCGAGGACCCAGACTGTCGATTTGCACCAAAATCTCGACTTCGAAAATGAGGCCGATTTTTGGCAAATTTAATGATGTAACCATCATGATTTTTTGCGAAAATCGTGAAAAAATGGATGTCCTTCTTTCCGATGGCAGTCGACTGGCAGGACTCTCCCGACCACGGAAAGGTATGCCGCGCCTCGATCGGCTGTTGTATTACAGAGATATAGCGCACAGAAAAAACCAGTATTTTAATCATATGCCAATCTTCGGTAGGCTATATCTCAGAACTATAGGGCCAGATCGGTGAAGGACCTACTTTCCCAGGATTGCGAGGACCCAGACTGTCGATTTGCACCAAAATCTCGACTTCGAAAATGAGGCCGATTTTTGGCAAATTTAATGATGTAACCATCATGATTTTTTGCGAAAATCGTGAAAAAATGGATGTCCTTCTTTCCGATGGCAGTCGACTGGCAGGACTCTCCCGACCACGGAATGGCATGCCGCGTCCCGATCGGCTGCCGTATTGCAGAGATATAATTTACCGATTAGACCAGTATTTGAATGATATGCCAATCTTCGGTAGGCTATATCTCAGACAAATAGGGCCAGATCGGTGAAGGACCTACTTTCCCAGAATCGCGAGGACCCAGAGTGTCGATTTGCACCAAAATCTCGATTTCGCAAATGAGGCCGAGTTTTGGCAAATTTAATGATGTAACCATCATGATTTTTTGCGAAAATCGTGAAAAAATTGAAGTCCTTCTTTCCGATGGCAGTCGACTGGCAGGACTCTCCCGACCACGGAATGGCATGCCGCGCCCCGATCGGCTGTTGTATTACAGAGATATAGCGCACAGAAAAAACCAGTATTTTAATCATATGCCAATCTTGTGTAAGCTATATCTCAGACAAATAGGGCCAGATCGGTGAAGGACCTACTTTCCCAGGATCGCGAGGACCCAGACTGTCGATTTGCACCAAAATCTCGACTTCGAAAATGAGGCCGATTTTTGGCAAATTTAATGATGGTTACATCATGATTTTTTGCGAAAATCGTGAAAGAATGGATGTCCTTCTTTCCGATGGCAGTCGACTGGCAGGACTCTCCCGACCACGGAATGGCATGCCGCGCCCCGATCGGCTGTTGTATTACAGAGATATAGCGCACAGAAAAAACCAGTATTTTAATCATATGCCAATCTTGGGTAAGCTATATCTCAGACAAATAGGGCCAGATCGGTGAAGGATCTTACTTTCACAGGATTGCGAGGACCCAGACTGTCGATTTGCACCAAAATCTCGACTTCGAAAATGAGGCCGATTTTTGGCAAATTTAATGATGTAACCATCATGATTTTTTGCGAAAATCGTGAAAAAATGGATGTCCTTCTTTCCGATGGCAGTCGACTGGCAGGACTCTCCCGACCACGGAATGGCATGCCGCGTCCCGATCGGCTGCCGTATTGCAGAGATATAATTTACCGATTAGACCAGTATTTGAATGATATGCCAATCTTCGGTAGGCTATATCTCAGACAAATAGGGCCAGATCGGTGAAGGACCTACTTTCCCAGAATCGCGAGGACCCAGACTGTCGATTTGCACCAAAATCTCGACTTCGAAAATGAGGCCGATTTTTGGCAAATTTAATGATGTAACCATCATGATTTTTTGCGAAAATCGTGTAAAAATGGATGTCCTTCTTTCCGATGGCAGTCGACTGGCAGGACTCTCCCGATAACGGAAAGGCATGCCGCGCCCTGATCGGCTGCCGTATTGCAGAGATATAATTTACCGATTAGACCAGTATTTGAATGATATGCCAATCTTCGGTAGGCTATATCTCAGACAAATAGGGCCAGATCGGTGAAGGACCTACTTTCCCAGAATCGCGAGGACCCAGACTGTCGATTTGCACCAAAATCTCGACTTCGAAAATGAGGCCGATTTTTGGCAAATTTAATGATGGTTACATCATGATTTTTTGAGAAAATCGTGAAAAAATGGATGTCCTTCATTCCGATGGCAGTCGACTGGCAGGACTCTCCCGACCACGGAAAGGTATGCCGCGCCTCGATCGGTTGTTGTATTACAGAGATATAGCGCACAGAAAAAACCAGTATTTTAATCATATGCCAATCTTGGGTAAGCTATATCTCAGACAAATAGGGCCAGATCGGTGAAGGATCTTACTTTCACAGGATTGCGAGGACCCAGACTGTCGATTTGCACCAAAATCTCGACTTCGAAAATGAGGCCGATTTTTGGCAAATTTAATGATGGTTACATCATGATTTTTTGCGAAAATCGTGAAAGAATGGATGTCCTTCTTTCCGATGGCAGTCGACTGGCAGGACTATCTCGACCACGGAAAGGTATGCCGCGCCTCGATCGGTCCATAAATAGTCGAGATATAGCCAAAGAAAATATAAAGAATTCAGACATTTTGGTCGCCCACAAAGGGCCACCACGAAGGGTCCATGGGTCCTTGCAGGCGTACTCAAGCCAATCGTACTAAGCAGGTCAGGGCAATCGAGCAGCAATGGTCCTTCCATCCTAGAGGGAGGAGAGATGCACGAGACGAAATCTGCGGGCTTTATGGATGCCAGGATGGGCTACAGCTTCAAAACGCGTGAGTGAATCAGTATATAATTGTAGACATATTTTAAAGTATATCTTCTTTCACAGAGAACTTATGTACCCTAAGCTTCATCTCAAACCGAGTCGTATCCGATTTCCCCTAGCCATACGGAGTCCTATCCAAGCATTAGCGAGGCGTATTCGAGACAGACCGAATCCTATCCCACCCCTTGCAAGATCCGAACCTAATAAGCCATCGTCATCCTTCGACCTGGCCAGCGACAACAAGGACTTTGACTCTGGCAACCAAGGGAGGGGCTACGAGAGCTAGGCGGGCTGCTAGACTCTAGATAGATATACTTTATATAGTAGATGTTAATGTTTCCCACTTGTA
Organism: Drosophila pseudoobscura; assembly: GCF_009870125.1. Taxonomy (NCBI): domain Eukaryota; kingdom Metazoa; phylum Arthropoda; class Insecta; order Diptera; family Drosophilidae; genus Drosophila; species Drosophila pseudoobscura. Next base: position 63,816,216 of record NC_046683.1, on the reverse strand, counting down.
TATTGATGTATCCTAAGCTAAGTTATGATGAATAAAAGAACTATTGAAAAATCATCCTTTCTGTGTCCTGTATTGGGTAAACTATCCCGATTCCAAGTGGCGGGGCACGCCCAGATCGGTTCACAAATAGCGGGGGAAAAATCATATATTTGATTGGGAAAAATGTCCTTGATCCTTTCTAAGGATTCCATTAAATCAGGGACATTCCTCTGATTTCAGGAAGCCGCCGCAAGTCCCTATCGGGCCACGAATAGCCGTGAAAACTAGATTTGTATGGTTAGGGTTGTTGTAGTCCTTACAGAAGGATCAGGGGGATTTTTCTTGTCACGGGGGGCCATGACACGGACTAAGGATTCCATTAAATCAGGGACATTCCTCTGATTTCAGGAAGCCGTCGCAAGTCCCTATCGGGCCACGAATAGCCGTGAAAGCAGGATTTGTATGGTTGACGATTTTGTAGTCCTTACAGCAGGATCAGGGGGATTTTTCTTGTCACGGGGGGCCATGACACGCCCCGATCGGGCCAGAAATAACGGAGAAAACAATATAAATATCCTTGATCCTTCTTCCTTGATAAGGACTCCACCAAATCAGGGATGTTTTTCCGATCTTAGGAAGCCGCCTCACGTCCTTATCCGGCCACAAATAACGGAGACAACATCAAAAGTTGTCGTTGTCAATTGTTGTACAACAACAACTCTCAACTTGCGGCCGCTCAAAGGCCCAAATCGATCATTTCAGATCTGGGATACCAGGCGAACAGAAATCAGCAGAAGGTCGCTAGATTTTTTTAAATTTTTTAATTTTCCCGCCATTTTTCAAACCCCAAAAGTATGCAACGTTTTTCATGATTTTTATTTTTTGCTTGAAATAAAGCTCAACAAAAAAAAAACAACGACCTTATGCTGATTTCTTTTTTTGTGTGCTTGTATTTGTGGCCCGATCGGGGCCCCCCGTGACAAGAAAAATCCCCCTGATCCTTCTGTAAGGACTACAACAACCCTAACCATACAAATCTAGTTTTCACGGCTATTCGTGGCTCTATAGGGACTTGCGACGGCTTCCTGAAATCGGAGGAATGTCCCTGATTTAATGGAATCCTTAGTCCGTGTCATGGCCCCCCGTGACAAGAAAAATCCCCCTGATCCTTCTGTAAGGACTACAACAACCCTAACCATACAAATATAGTTTTCACGGCTATTCGTGGCTCTATAGGGACTTGCGGCGGCTTCCTGAAATCAGAGGAATGTCCCTGATTTAATGGAATCCTTAGCAAGGATCAAGGACATTTTTCCCAATCAAATATATGATTTTTCCCCCGCTATTTGTGAACCGATCTGTTCGTGCCCGACCTTTTTGGTATCGGGATAGTTCCCCCATTACAGGATACAGCAAGGATGATTTTTCAATAGTTTTTTTATTCATCACACATAACTTAACTTAGTATAAATCAATATACAAGTGGGAAACATTAACATCTACTATCTAAAGTATATCCCTAAACCTAACAACAACGAGATCTATCTAGAGTCTAGCAGCCCGCCTAGCTCTCGTAGCCCCTCCCTTGGTTGCCATAGTCAAAGTCCTTGTTGTCGCTGGCCAGGTCGAAGGATGACGATGGCTTATTAGGTTCGGATCTTGCAAGGGGTGGGATAGGATTCGGTCTGTCTCGAATACGCCTCGCTAATGCTTGGATAGGACTCCGTATGGCTAGGGGAAATCGGATACGACTCGGTTTGAGATGAAGCTTAGGGTACATAAGTTCTCTGTGAAAGAAGATATACTTTAAAATATGTCTACAATTATATACTGATTCACTCACGCGTTTTGAAGCTGTAGCCCATCCTGGCATCCATAAAGCCCGCAGATTTCGTCTCGTGCATCTCTCCTCCCTCTAGGATGGAAGGACCATTGCTGCTCGATTGCCCTGACCTGCTTAGTACGATTGGCTTGAGTACGCCTGCAAGGACCCATGGACCCTTCGTGATGGCCCTTTGTGGGCGACCAAAATGTCTGAATTCTTAATATTTTCTTTGGCTATATCTCGACTATTTATGGACCGATCAGGGCGCGGCATGCCTTTCCGTTATCGGGAGAGTCCTGCCAGTCGACTGCCATCGGAAAGAAGGACATCCATTTTTACACGATTTTCGCAAAAAATCATGATGGTTACATCATTAAATTTGCCAAAAATCGGCCTCATTTTCGAAGTCGAGATTTTGGTGCAAGTCGACAGTCTGAGTCCTCGCGATTCTGGGAAAGTAGGTCCTTCACCGATCTGGCCCTATTTGTCTGAGATATAGCTTACCCAAGATTGGCATATCATTCAAATACTGGTTTAATCGGTAAGTTATATCTCTGCAATACGATAGCCGATCGGGGCGCGGCATGCTTCTCCGTTATCGGGATAGTCCTGCCAGTCGACTGCCATCGGAAAGAAGGACATCCATTTTTTCACGATTTTCGCAAAAAATCATGATGTAACCATCATTAAATTTGCCAAAAATCGGCCTCGTTCTCGAAGTCGAGATTTTGGTGCAAATCGACAGTCTGGGTCCTCGCGATCCTGGGAAAGTAGGTCCTTCACCGATCTGGCGCCATTTGTCTGAGATATAGCCTACCGAAGATTGGCATATCATTCAAATACTGGTCTAATCGGTAAATTATATCTCTGCAATACGATAGCCGATCGGGGCGCGGCATGCTTCTCCGTTATCGGGATAGTCCTGCCAGTCGACTGCCATCGGAAAGAAGGACATCCATTTTTTCACGATTTTCGCAAAAAATCATGATGTAACCATCATTAAATTTGCCAAAAATCGGCCTCATTTTCGAAGTCGAGATTTTGGTGCAAGTCGACAGTCTGAGTCCTCGCGATTCTGGGAAAGTAGGTCCTTCACCGATCTGGCCCTATTTGTCTGAGATATAGCTTACCCAAGATTGGCATATCATTCAAATACTGGTCTAATCGGTAAGTTATATCTCTGCAATACGACAGCCGATCGGGGCGCGGCATGCTTCTCCGTTATCGGGATAGTCCTGCCAGTCGACTGCCATCGGAAAGAAGGACATCCATTTTTACACGATTTTCGCAAAAAATCATGATGGTTACATCATTAAATTTGCCAAAAATCGGCCTCATTTTCGAAGTCGAGATTTTGGTGCAAATCGACAGTCTGGGTTCTCGCAATCCTGGGAAAGTAGGTCCTTCACCGATCTGGCCCTATAGTTCTGAGATATAGCCTACCGAAGATTGGCATATCATTCAAATACTGGTCTAATCGGTAAGTTATATCTCTGTAATACGACAGCCGATCGGGGCGCGGCATGCCTTTCCGTGATTGCGAGAGTCCTGCCAGTCGACTGCCATCGGAAAGAAGGACATCCATATTTTCACGATTTTCGCAAAAAATCATGATGGTTACATCATTAAATTTGCCAAAAATCGGCCTCATTTTCGAAGTCGAGATTTTGGTGCAAATCGACAGTCTGGGTCCTCGCGATTCTGGGAAAGTAGGTCCTTCACCCATCAGGCCCTATAGTTCTGAGATATAGCCTACCGAAGATTGGCATATCATTCAAATACTGGTTTTTTCTGTGCGCTATATCTCTGTAATACGACAGCCGATCGGGGCGCGGCATGCCTTTCCGTGATTGCGAGAGTCCTGCCAGTCGACTGCCATCGGAAAGAAGGACATCCATTTTTACACGATTTTCGCAAAAAATCATGATGGTTACATCATTAAATTTGCCAAAAATCGGCCTCGTTCTCGAAGTCGAGATTTTGGTGCAAATCGACAGTTTGGGTCCTCGCGATTCTGGGAAAGTAGGTCCTTCACCGATCTGGCCCTATTTGTCTGAGATATAGCTTACCCAAGATTGGCATATGATTAAAATACTGGTTTTTTCTGTTCGCTATATCTCTGCCATACGACAGCCGATCGGGGCGCGGCATACCTTTCCGTGATCGGGATAGTCCTGCCAGTCGACTGCCATCGGAAGGAAGGACATCCATGGGTCCTCGCGATCCTGGGAAAGTAGGTCCTTCACCGATCTGGCCCTATTTGTCTGAGATATAGCCTACCGAAGATTGGCATGTCGCGATATCTGCCAGTCAGGCGCTTGGAGTGGATAGCTGTCATCGAGCGTCCACACGATCGTATAAACCGAAAGACCAGAAGGGTCCCTGATAAACGATGGTGGGCATATCGGTGTCCGTGGTCGCGTCCTGCTAAAATGAAAGGAAGATTTAAGTAAAGTTAATTAATATATAATAGCTTAATAACTTTACCTGGCATGTAAGAGGACGGGGTCGCGGCATAGCAGTTTGTGGCCAGAGCGAGATAAAACGGCTGGTGTTGGTGTAAGAAATGAAAGAGAGAGAGACAGATGACCACATGCATATTTACCATGTGTTCCGGTGATGACACTTATAGCTAGTGGTGGACTAGCCGCTGACTATCGTTGACATATGCTACCAATATTACCTATGCTGGTAGAAGAATACATTATGATTGCTTGGCAATAGTTGAAAGGGAAAAAATGGATGCAGAATTTATCGAATGCGATTAGAGAACTTTCATTGATCCTTGGATTGGGACCTCGACATGCCCAGTCAAACATATTTAGTTTTCTGCTCTACTTGTGGGACGATCTGAGTATGCAGTGGCTTCCTATGATCGGGGGAATATCCTTGATTAATGTGGTCCTTATCAAGGATCAGGGCGGGGCAGGATTTTTTGGAGGCATCAAGGAAAACCAAGGATATTGCCAGTGTCTTTGAACCGCTATAGCTCTGGATCTGGACGTTCTAACCGCTTAGTGATCGAGATTAAACGAATTGATAAGCATTGGAATTTGTTTCACATATATTCTGCATACACATATGTATGTATAATATTTATTAAATCTTTTTTTTTACGAAAATTACATTTAATCATACAACGAACAAGACTTACACATAGATTTTATAATGCAATTAAAACATTGACTTTATATATATATACTTTTAATCGATCGTTCTTCAATCGCTTTAGCTCTAAGTAAAGGCGTTTCATATTTTTACTGCTTTTTTAAGATATACTGCCCTTGGCGCAATGTGTTTTGTTGGGGGTGTGTGTGTTTTTTTTTTGGGATACAAATTAAATTATTATGGGGTATATATATTTATCTTTATATAAAAAAAATACAAAAACAATTCGGTCTGTTTTGATTAGTTTGTAATGCTTTGCCTCCGCTCGATTTGCCTTTGCCCCTTTCACTGTGGCGGCACTTGACTGGATCGCCGCTTGTCCTTTTCCTTCTCCTTGTCGCCCTTGCGGCCAAAGATGCGGAACATGCCACTGCGACGCTCTTCTTTAGTCCCCTTACTGCTGCCGCCGCTGCTGCCCTTCACCCCAGACACTGAGGATATGGACTGCGCCTCGCTCTCGCTGGAGCTCTCGGCGGACACACGGGAGAAGCTAATGGAGTCCGGCTGCAAGGATACGGGCCTGTTGCTCTCAAAGCGTGTAGTGCCCCAACCTGCGAAGCATAAACAGAAGAGTGTGAGTGCTGGGAGATCTGATTCAATGGCGAGGAAAAAGCATGCATATGTGGGGTGCTGTGGAGTGTAACAGAAAGTGAGGTATACGTTTCTTAGCCTAAAAAGGAGAGGATTATACAATATATAGGAAATTCTGAATACTTTGTAAACTCGTGCGCAGATAGGATCGACGCGTCAGCTTTGCAGATTTAACAGTGGAGGAAGAGGAGGTACCTTCTCCGCATAAATGGGTTACAGAGAAACAGGCATGCAGAAACACAGAGAGAGAGAGAGAGAGAGAGGAGGTATTTTTAGAGAAGTAGAGAAAAGACCATTCCATTCTTAAGAGCTACATCATTCCACATGCTATATAGTAATGTTAGGACTCTTCTAACCACCAAATCCATATCCACTTGATTCGTTATTGTTATTCTGGAGATGCAGACCCATATAGCTTGGATTACTGATGGCGTTGCTGATGTTGTTGTTGTTGGATGATGATGACGATGATGCCGGCTCCCCAGAGGCTGATGATTTCGATTTGGTCGATGAGGTGGGCGAAGAGCTCGTTAGATGCCACACCGTGCGACTGCTCGTGGAGGTGGATGTGCTACTACTGACAGTGGTCGTGGCCGTAGTCGTAGTGGACTTCACATTACCATTGCCATTGCCATTGCTGCTCGCACCGCTGCTGGAGTTCGAGTAGCTGACGGTGCGCTTGGCGGGGCTCCCATTGGGCGACTGCTGCTGCTGCTGCTGTGCCGCCTCCATTTCGATGAACTTGCGCGTCGAGTCGATCCGTCCCGTGCCCAACGAGGGCACCCTCTGCGGCGACATGTGATGGTGCTGCTGCTGTCTCGTCAGATTGTTGCTGTAGAAGTCCGGCTGCTGCTGGTTGCTGCTGGCCGCAGCATTGAAGGCATTGATGCGCTGCTGCACCTGGGCCTGATGCTGATGCTGGGGATGTTGGGGATGCTGATGCTGATGATGGTGGCCATGGCCATGGCCCCCAACGGGTGGCATCGTGGTTGGCAATGGCGGCGGATTATCTTTGGAATTGTGAGTGGAGGAATAATGTGTGGTGTTGTTGTGGAGTTGTGGAACAAACAGACAAATGGATCGCACAGAATCTCTACTCGATTCATATGGTTCGACGGCCGGAGGACACTCACCCGATTGTCTGGCCTCGCTGTTGCGCTGCAGCCCAGTGCTGTCGTCCTTGGTGCTGCCGTTCTGCTGCTGCTGGACTCCAGTCATTCCGGCGGGTAAGGTGGCAGAGCGTCCATCGGTTAGATCTGAAAAGGGGAATCCATCATTAGCTTCAACTCTTGGAGCCCCCAACGGTGCACCTCCCATCCTACCATTGCTCGAACTTTGGCGATTGCGCAGGACCACTAGATTCTCCTGGCTCTGGCGATTGCTGGCCACTGGCGGTGCGCCACGCGGCGGAATTGGCGGCTTCTGATCGAAGCCTCCGGCTGTGGGGGAAGTGGGGGAAGTGGGGGAGCTGGGCTGCGATTGCTGCTGCTGCTGTTGTTGCATCTGTCGCTGCAGGAAGGCCATCTGCGGTGTGGCCGTGACATCCAGCGTCTGGCCACTGCTGGCACGACGCTGCGAGTCCGGCGAGGAGTTCCTCGAACTCACGGGCGACTCCACGCTGCTGCTAACCTTAATGTCCGGCGAGCTGCTCGATTGTTGCTGCACAGAAAAAAACACGTTAGAAATCATTCAAGGCTCGAGTCCTGTTCCGTTTTGTTACCTTCATAGACTCGTCGTAGCTCAGGAGCTGTAGATTTGGCGGCAGACTAGCGTGGAAGGATATCTTGCGTACCCAATCGTTCAGGATGTCCAGCGATGGCGCCTCGAAGAGGAACTCCGAGCCGTCGGGCAGCCTCAGCCGGAACACGTACTTCTTCTTTGTGTAGTCATCGGCTCGCTCGCATTTGGCTCCCAGGATATTCACTGGAGCCGTGGCCGTCTTCTGCTGCAGGAAATCGTTCTCGTCCTTGAAGAAGCACACCAGCTGGCCGCAGAGCACCGTGTGGAACTGCTTCCAGGAGCGAACGGGCGCCTTCTTGCCGCCCGATTGCAGCCCGTGCTTGCGCTCCAGCATCCCTTGGATCTCGACGGGCGGCAGGTCAAAGCCCTCGCCCTTCTGGTTCTTGCGGAAGGACTGCGCGCGTCGACGCGTGGTGAACGAGGGCGTGCGCTTGGGCTGCTTCGGCTGCACCTTCATGCTCTCCGCTCGCTTCACATTGGCATCCGCGGAGCCGCGTCGCAGCCGATCCCCGAACATGCCGCTAGAGCTGCTCTTCTGCAGGGCCATGTGCTCGTTCTCATCCCCGAAGGTGGGGCGCAGTGTGGCCTGGCTGACGGCCGGCGAATGGGGGCCACTGGCTGCTCCTGCGCCTGCCGCTGTGCCGGATATCGTGACCATCGGCGAGGAGAAGATGGGTGTCTTCTCCTGCTGTGGGCGATGCTCCTGCTGCTTCTCGGCGCGTCTGCGCTCGTCCGCGAGGCGCTGCAGTTCCCGCTGCTTGAGCTGCTCGAGGCGTTCCTTCTCCTGGCGCTCCTTCTCCTGCCGCTTGGAGATCTTCTCCTGCTCCAGCTGCTTGCGGAACAGCTGCTCCAGTAGCGTGATCCGCTTGATGGCCTGGAACTTCTCCTCCTGGGCGGCCACTGTCTTCTCAAAGTCCTCGTGGCGTCGCAGCAGATCCTCCACCTGGGGTATCGAGTCCCCGAGCTTGGCATCCTTCAGCTGCGGCTCCCGACTGCTGATCCATTGCTCGAGGATCTCCGCATCCTTGAGGAACAGCTGCGTGTCCAGGTTCAGCTCGTAGATATCCCGCCTCTGGCGGAGTGTCAGCTTCAGCAGCTCGTGCCGCGAGTGCAGCACCTTGATCTTATCCTCCACCTCGTTCGCGAGGAAGTGCTTCTCCTTGATCAGCTGCTGTCCGTTGGACGCGAAGTTGGCAAAGGTCTCGTCGCGCGCACAGATCTCCGCGTCGTGGTCCTTGGTGCTGGCCAAAAGGAGCTCCGCTCCGGCCACACTGTTCGCTAGGTCGGGGGCCGTGATCTTGGCCAGCATCTCGTTGATCCAGGCGATCAGATCGCGGTACTCGTCGAAGTACGACTGCAGCTGCTCCGCCTGCGAGAGTTTGCTCTTCCTGGCCGTCGTCTTATCCTTGAGGTCCGTCCAGGCCTCCACCGTCTCGTCCCGCTTCACCTCGATGTGCTCCCTGGCGTCCGGATAGATCTCGCCGAGTTTCACGGCCTCTGCCAGCACGGACTCGACCTGACCCTGGATGCCCACAAGCTCCGATTCGAACACCAGATGCTTCCGTCCCAGCGCCTGGATGCTCTCCAGATCCTGGCCATAGTCCTCGGAAATGAGCGAGGCGTCCTTCTCCTGGATCAGCGTGATGGTCTCATCGGCCACGCGGTCGTAGACGTGCACCTGCTTGGCCCCGGCCAGCGCATCCTGGCGGGCATTCACCAGATCCTTGAGCTCGTCCCACAGCTGCTTCGTTTCGTCGCGCTTCGACTTGATGGAGTTGCGGTAGGGATTGTTCTCCTGGATGAGGCGGTCGCCGCGGTCCAGGCAGGCCTCCACACGCGCCTCATTCGCGTTCAGGTTCGACACAAAGGACTCGAAGGCCAGCATCAGCTGCTCGACGTGCTCCACGTCCTCGCCGTAGTCCTCGCTGGCCGTGACGGCCATCTGGTCGCCCACCCACTCGTGCAGCTCCTCCGTTTCGCGCAGGTACTCGAAGAGCTTCTTGCACTCGCCGAGACGCAGTTCGCGCTCCTTGGCGAGACGCAGGAGGTCCCCGTACTGCTGCTCCACCTGGCCGTTCTTCTCCTGGATGTTGGCGCTGTCAAAGTGATTGCGCTCCACCAATCCCGTGGCCAGTTTGTTCACCTTGTCGATGGATGGACGGAACGAGGTGAGCTCTCGCTGCAGGACCTCCAGTTTCTTCTGGTGTCCCTGCACAGAGATCTCATCGCGTCCGTAGTCGCTGCTGGTCAGAATCGGTCGCTTCTCCCGCATCCAGGCGTCCGCCTCGTTGGCCTCCACATAGAACAGCTGGCTCTCGACGGCGTCGAGGAGTCTGAGGCGGCGAATGGCCGCCAGGTCGCGCAGCTGGAGGAGCTGCTTCTGCAGCAGCTCCGACTTGTACTGCAGCTCCTCGCTGGCGAAGTGATTGTCGCGTATCATCTGCTGTCCGCGCTGCAGGAGCGCCTGAATCAGCGGCTCCTGCGAGGTGAGCTCCGCCTCCAGGGCATTGTGTTTCTTCTGGAGTCCCTGCACGGCGAGCAGACTGCTGCCGAGGTCCTGGGACCCAGCCACCAGCTGCTTCTCGGCCAGCCACTGGAGCTCGTCCTCGGCATCGCGCAGGAACTGCTGCAGACTCAGGGAGTCCTCGAGGTTCTCCCGGCGAATGGCAATCGGCTCGTGCAGCGTGTTGTACCGCTTGATGCTGGCCATTGCCCGTTCGTGGATTTCGTGCTTGAGGAAGTGATCCGCCTGGAAGAAGCGCTCGTCCTTGAGCTTCAGCTGATCCGCCAGGTCGTTGTGGTGCGCCACGTCGGCCTCGAGGCGTTCGTGCTTCTTCAGCAGATTGCTGACGGTGGCCAGATCCTTGCCATAGTCCTCGCTCGAGAGCTGCAGCTCCACATCGTCCATCCAGTTGTTGAATTCGTCGACGCTTCGGTTGAAGGCCAAGGCCTCGTGGGCCTGCTGCAGCTTCTCCTTCTTGGCCTGCGAGGCGGCCTTCAGCTTGAGCCAGTCGCCCTCCAGGAGCTGCACTTGCTGCGCAATCTCGTCCTTGGCAAAGTGCTCGCCCTTGATGAGGCGCTCACCCTCGCTGATGACCGACTGCACGCGCGGACTGTTGCTCAACAGCTCCGCATCGAAGGTGGAGTGCTTCTGGATCTTGGACTGCAGATTGCTCGGCTCGCGGTAGTTCTCGTCCAGCGCCCCCTGGAGCTTCTGGACCAGCCAGCGGTCGATCTCGTAGAGACTCCGCAGGAATTCCTGCAACTGCAGGGACTGCAGGAGTCGCTGCTTTCGCTCCTCCGACAGATCCAGCAGCTTCTGCTTGCGCCGCAGGATGTAGGCGAGCTTTTCCCTGATCAGGTCCCCGTCTTTCGGATCGCCTTCGAGTATGCTTTGGGCGAACTTCTGCAGGGTATCGACGTGGTCCGCGTTCAGCAGCTTCTCGAAGGCATCGTGCTTCTTGAGGAGACGCTCCACCGCCGTGTACGAGTCGCCCAGGTCGTCGTTGTTGAGGAAGGCCTCTTTGTTGGCCAACCACATCTCCACTTGCTCGACCTGCGCCTTGAACAGCTGCAGCTGGTGGGCCTCCGTCAGGTCCCTGGCCCTCTCGCTCCATGCCTCGTGCAGCGTCTGGTGGAGCTCCTCCAGCACCAGCAGATACTTCTTGACGTTCTCCGATGGCTTCTGCTTCCCGGACAACTGTTCGCCGTGCTGCTTGAGGCCCACAAAGGCCTGATCTCTGCCCTCGATCTCCACCTTGCGCTCTTGGTGCAGCTCTAGCTGCGTCTCGCAGTCGTTGATGGTCGACGGGGCCTGGGCGTTGTTCATTTTCTTGACCATGTCGTTGACCCACAGCTCCAGCTCGCGCACGTCCGACACGAACTTGTGCACGAGGTAGGCCTCGTTCAGGACACTCTGTCGTCGCACCGAAAGGCTCTGCAGATTGGCCCACGACTTGTGGAGCTCCTCCAGCTTCCGCTCGATATGCTGGGCGCCTCTTTCGGGATACTTTCCGATGAGGAACTGCGCTGCCGTCTCGTGCTGATCGATCTTCTGCTTGACGGCAGACATGTCCCTCTCCAGGGCCTCCTCTCGGCGAATCAGTGCCTCGACGGCAGCCAGGTCTCTTCCGGTGTCCGCCGAGCTCATGGCCAGCGACTTCTCCGCAATGCGCTCCGCCGTGTCGTCCACATCGCGATTGAACACATGGATCTCGTTGGCTCCGCCAAGAAGGGCACGATAGGCATTCAGGGCCCCTTGGAGCTGCCGCCAATTGTGGTTGAAGTCGCGTCGTCGCTTGTCCACGCTCTGCGTGTCCTCTGGCAGCTGGGCCTGATTGATCAGCTTGTCCGCCAGCTGGTTGATGTGCTTCACCCGCTGGTCGTCCACTCGCATGTCCGAGTCGACGTCGTCGAGCTTCCGCATCAGAGCATTGCAATGCTCCAGATCCCTGCCGGTGTCGCTGGCCTGCACCATCATTTCCTTGTCCCTAATCCAGGCCTCGATCTTGTCCAGCTGGTTGTTGAATTCGAGGATGTCCTGTGCCTCCTCCAGCCCGCGGCCGCATTGATCCAACTCTGCGAGAAGTCCCTGCCAGGCATTCAGGACCCTCTCGATGGCCAGTCTGATCTCCGGCGACGATTCGTGCTGTTTGCTCAAGAGAATGACGCCCGTGTCCTGGATCTCCTTGATGCGGCCCTGATTGGCGGCCACTTCGGCCTGGAAGGCCTGGTGCTTCTGCAGTTTCTTGATCTTCTCGTCGAGGTTCGTGACCTCCGCGTAGTTGGCGGCATCTGCCTCCAGTTTCTTTTGCTTCTCGCTGATCCAGGACTCCGCTTCGGCGCAATCCCTCACGAACTTGGCATAGAGCAGGGCATCCTCCAGCTTGTATCGGCGTACGGCGCACAGATCCTTGACCTTCTGGCGGCGGGCGAGCACTCCCTGGAGTATTGTCTGGATGTTGGCGCTGTCGTAGTGCCGCTGCTCGATCAGTTTCCTTCCGTGCTCCTGCAGCAGGGCCACCTTCTCCTCCTGTGTCTGGATGAGTCGCTCGAACTCGTCGTGCTTCTTGATCTGGTTCTGCACATCCTCCACCGTCTGGCCGAAGTCGGAGCTGCTGAGGGCCGCCTGCTGGCTGCTGGACAGATTATCAATCTGCTTCGCGTCGCGCAGGAAGCAGAACAGATCGATCTTCTGCTCCAGCATGATCTTCTTCTTGTTCCAGGCGGCGTGCAGCTTCTGTCGCTCGTCCAGCATGGCGGCGCACTTCTCCTCCACATCGGCGGCGGCATAGTGTCCCGTCTGCACCATCGAATCGCTCAACTCGTTCAGATACCGGAACTTGTCCTCCCGGGCCTCGATCTCGCCGTAAATGGCATCGTGTTGGATCTTCAGGGCAGTGGCTCCGGCAGCATCGCTGACGTGCTCCTCCGCCTGGAGGGCCGCCCGCAGGTTGGAGGACCATGAAACAATGTCCCTGACGTCCGTGAGGAATGTCTGCAGATCGGAGCTGGCCGCCAGGCGATCCCCGCGTGCGGTCGAACGTTCCTTCAGGTCATTCCAGGCAGCCACCACTTTGTCCTGCTGCTGGGCGATGGCCACAGCATTCGAGGGATACTTGGCCTGCAGACGCACCGAGTCCTCGACTAGGACTTGCAGTTGTGCCTCCAGGGCCACCAAATCGTTCTCGAAACCCTCGTGTTTCCTCAGCAATGCCAAGGCAGAGTTCAGATCCTTGCCAAGCTCGTTCGAGAGGGCGGCATTCTTGTCCTGAATGCGGAACAGGGCCTCCGCCACGTCCCGATGGAAGCGATGGATCTCCCCGGCGGCATGCAGCTTCTGCTCGCGCTGGTTCAGCAGCTGCAGCAGATTCTCCCACGATGTCCGTAGCCGCTCCTGTCGCTTCTCCACTTCGTTGGCGTAGGGACTCTCCGTGTCGATGAGCTTCTTGGCCTGCAGCTCGCTCTGATCCACACGATCGGCTCCCACCTCCACGCGGTGCTTCAGATCGTCGAACTTGTTCTGCAGCAGCTGCAAGTGCTCAAAGTCCTGGCCGTAGTCCTCCGAGGAGGCCGTCTGCTCTTGCTCCCGTATCCATTGCTCCACCTCGTCCGACTCCAGGAAGTACTCGTGCTTGTTGAGGCTCTCCATGAGCCGTCCCTGCCGCTGGGAGGCCAGCTTGTGCAGCGACTTGAGCATCTTCTCGATCAGCTGCTGCTTGGCGGTGAGCACTTTGCTGTCCGGGTGATTGGCAGCCACCATGGCGGCGCAGCTGTGGCCCATTTCGGTGACGATGCCCGAATAGGTGTCCAATTCCAGTTCGATCGTCTTGTGTTTGGTGAGCAACTTGGCCGCAGAGTCGCGATCACGGCCGTATTCCGTGGATCGCAGGGCATTGTTGCGCTCACCCAACCAGGACTCGATCTCCCCGGCATCGAACAGATATTGCTGGGCCTTCAGGGACATGTCCAGCTTGCGGGACCGCTCATTGCAGTGGAGCTCCAGGTCCTGCCAGGCGGCCTCCAGCTGCTTGCACAGCGCCGCCACATTTTCGCTCTCTGGATGCTGCTGGGCAACCAGTGTCTGGCCCGCCTGCAGCGCCTTGTTGATCATCGACTGGTGCCCCTTGATCTCGGCCTCCAGTTTCTTGTGTTTCTTGTACAGCGACTGCGTCTGGTGGAGGTTCTGGCCAAGCTCATTCGACTTGGCGGCAGGCAGATGGTCATTGATCCACTGGAACTCTGCATCCAGCTCGAATACGAATTTGTGGAAGTTCAGGCTCTCCTCCAGCTTGTCCCGGCGCTTCTGCGTGGGATCCCGCAGGTCCTTGAACCGCTGCTGCAGCTCCTTGGTTTCATCCTCGATGTTCTTGGCATTGAAGTGGCCCTCGTGGGCCATGTCGTCGCCCGTGGACACAAGTTCGGCCACCTTTTGGTCCCAGATGGTGATCTCCGACTCGAGGATCTGCTGCTTGTTGATCAGATCCTTGCAGCTGCGCAGATCATTGCCCACATCCTTGCTCTTGAGTGCGGAATCCAGTTCGTCCACCTTCTTCTTGGCATCCTCGAGGGCGCGATTGTGTTCTCGCTGCGAGGCGGCCTGCTCCAGCTTCCGGCCCTTGTCCTCGGACAGCGCCAGCAGATCCTTCCACTTCTTGTTCAGGTCCGCCACACGGAACTCCACCTCTGGCACACGATTGCCCGCTTGAATGAGATCCTCCCCATCCTTGTTGATGTTCCGCAGCTGCCCCTCGTTGGCGCGCAGCTCCCGTTCGAAGGCCTTGTGCTTCTGCAGCTTCCTGGGCAGGTTGCTCAGATCCCGGTAGTTCTCATCGCCTGCAATCTTCGTCTTGTCCTGCAGCCACACCTTCAAGTCGTCAGCCTCGGCGGCGAATTTGTTGTAGTCCTTGGAGGCCTGCAGCAGACGCTTCCGCTCGAATGCCCGATCCTTGACGGCCTTTCGTTTGCCCAGCACTTGATTGCGTCGGTCGCCGATGCTGCAAGAAATCGATTTATGGTTAGGGAAATGCCACTAAAGGCGATGGCGGGACTCTTACTACTTGGCATCATAGTGATCATTGGCAATCAACTTGTCTGCATTGTCGCTAAAGCCCTTGAGGATCTTGTCCTGGGCCATTAGGCTCTTTTCAAAGTCCAAATGACGCTTCAGTATGGCCTCGACTTCGTCGAGAGATGCCTAAAAGTAGGAAAAACAATTAAGGAATTAGATTTGCGATTACAAATTCAAATAACGCGCGTAACGCCAGCCATCGATAACAGTTGCATTAGATATGTGATATTTGAATACACAAATAGTGATGGCAACTATCGATAAAAAACTATTGGCAGATTTGACAGTCGAAAAGGCACTGCAGGGTACATTGATATAGAGGTGACGATGCATTCCTTTTTTATGGCTCTCTCTGGCAAAATAAGACACCAGGAAAAGTACGTCACCTATGTATCCTTGCTTAAAGCTAGAAATGGAGCTCCACTTACCCCCAAATTGTTGTACTCCAAGAAGGCCTCATGGCTCTTGGTGGTGGCATCAATTTTGTCCGCCTCGCGATTGAACATTTGCAGCTCGACGCACTGCAGCAGCCACTTTTGCTTCTCCGCCCAGCCCCTGTGGATGGCATCCTGCTCGGCCTTCAACCGCTCAATCAGAGCCACAGTTTCGGCCATGTCGGGTTTGCCATCGGAGAGCTGCTTGCCCAATTGAATGACCTCGATGAACTCCGTGTCGTGAGCCCGGATGTCGTCGCCCAGGTCGTTGTGTTTCTTCAGCAGATTGTTGGCCGTCTCCACATCGCGTGCCGATTCGTCGGCATTCAGTTGATCCTTCACAGAATCGATCCATGCCAGGAGGGTCTTGGCGCTGTTGTTGAATATCTGTTGGCCGACCTCGCTCTCGATGCGGTTGCGCAGGTCGTTGCCGCGCTGCTGCACCTGTTGCCACATGTCCTGGACCTCCTGCTGGCGCCCGTTGACATTGTCACGCTCCGCGGGATAGGCATTCTTTACAGAGTTACCCAGATACGTGACGCGATTCACCTTGTCCTCCACTGGCGCCAGCTCTCGCTCGAGGTTCTGGTGGCGACGCTGCAGGGCCTGAACGGTGCGCAGATCGGGTGTAATGACAGCCGTGTCCAGCTGGAGCATCTTCTCGCTCATCCAGACCTTGGCCTCGTCGCAGGTGCGATTGAAGAGCTCCACACTGGACGCTCCCTCCAGGCTCTTCTCGCGCTGGGCCTTGGCATTGTTGAGACGCTGCCAGATCTGATGGATCTGGCGCTGGCGGGCAATGATCTTGTCCAGCTGCGAGTGGCCCTGCCGACGGAAGGTGTCCACTGCCCCGTCGATCTCCTCCACGCGCTTCGAGGCGGCCGAGAGGTCCGTGATGAACTTCTCAAACTTCCGCTTGGCATTGTCCACGCCCTCCCCGTCGTCCGACTTGATCATACGCTCCTTCTCCTTCATCCACTTCTCGAAATCGTCGCACTCGCGATAGAAGCCAAACAGATGGATGGAATCCTCCAGGAGGGCATGCCTCTTCTGGGCCATCTCCTGCAGTTCGTCGTAGGTGGCGTTGATCCTCTGCTGGCGCTTCTCCACGCTGTCCGCGTTCTCGTTGATGCTCTGCGTGGAGGTACGGCGCTGGACGAGCGGCTTGGGGGCGACACTCACCGGCTTAATCCTCTTCACGGGCACCACTTGGCGCACCAGAATGGTTTTCTTGACCTTCTGCAGGGACTTGACCTTCTCAGCCTTGGGCACAATGCAGGCCACCGGGCGGGGCTCGATCTCGCGCACATAGTTCGCTGGAACGAAGCCCTCGACACCGTTGTCCTTGCGCACGCACCACCAGTCGTCGTTGGTCTTCGACTTCAGGAGCATCACCTCGCCCTTCTCCATCTTCATGCCCTGCCCCTCGAAGGGGAACTGCGAGCGCACGTGCGGCAGCATCTTTGTCTCCGTGACCTTCTTGTGCTCCAACTTCTCCACCCACTCGTCCTCCCACACCTCCTTGGGCACGAGGCGCGTCTCATTGATCCACTCCTCTTGCTCGACGTCGGGCAGCTCTGGCTCTGCAGCCGTCAGCTCCAGGGTGCAGATGCCGGCTTTGATCAGTTTGTCCGCCTGCTGATTGAGGTTCAGGATGTCCCCGGAGTAGGCATTCAGCTCCCCCTGGAGGTCGCGATGTCGTTGGAGCAGCGCTTGGGCGGAGGGCTCATCGTTGCCGTAGTCCTTGCTGTTGACCAAGGCCATCTTCTCGTTCAGCCAGGACTCTGCCTCGTTGGCATCCGTGTAGAACTGGTAGGCCTCTGCCGCATCCTCCAGCTGGCGGCGTCGCACCTCCACCAGGGCCTCCAGGGCCTGCCAGTGCTCCGCCAGGGAATCAATGCGGCTCTTAATCTCGCTGGAACGCGGATGCTTCTCTCCGATCAGTCGCTTGCCAGCGTCCGACATCTGCGAGGACTTGGGCTTCCGCGACTTGATCTCATCCTCGAGCGCCTTGTGCTTCTGCTGGAGGGACAGCACGGCCCGCAGGTCCTTGGCTGTGATGCCCGTCTTGCAGATGCGCTGCTTGTCCACCAGCCAGCTCTCCTCGTTGTCGTAGTCTTCCATGAAATGGTGGAAGTTGCGGGCCTCCTCCAGGCGTGCCCGCCGATCGGCCGAGCGCCTGATCAGCTCCGAGTAGGCCTCCTCCAGCTCGCCGAGGCGTTGGGCCAGCACGGCGGCATCCTTGTGTTCGGAGCTCTTGTAGGGCACCGCCTGGCGATTGAAGCGCTTCAGCGTCTCCCCGTACGTGTTCACCTGGAGTTCCTGCAGCGAGTGCGCCTGCAGCAGCTCCTCGACGCCCAGCAGATGCGGGCCCACATCCTCCGAGGCGAACTGCTGCTGCAGCTCCCTTACGGACTCCGTGGTGCTGGCGATTTCACGTAGCAGATTCATCAGGTTGCTCATCTGCGAGAGGTTGAGGCGCTGGTTCTCCAGCAGTTCCAGCAGCTTTCGCCACTTTTCCATCACCTCCTGCTCGCGTTTCTTCACCCGCTCCTTGCCGTGATAGTTCTCCTTCTCCAATTCGTTGGCCATGGCCGTCAGATCGTTGAAGCGCTCCACGCGCGCCAGTATGTCCGCCGAGATGGCCTCGTGCTTCTTCAGTGTGGCATCCACCTGACGCAGGTACCGCGGATCGGACAGCACCTGGATCATCTCCTTGAGGTAGCCCTCGCGCAGCACCGACTTCTTCTCGAATTTGTAGTTCAACTGCTCGAGCTTCTCCTGCCGCAGCAGCTCCTCGCGCAGCGCCACTTCGCGGTTGTGTTCGGCATACTCGAGGATCTGCCAGGCCTTCTCGATGTCATTTACCATCACCCCATCGTGCGGATTGTACGGCGGCTGATTCAGCGCCTTCAACAGAGTGTTGATGGTGAAGTACAAGGCCTCGATCTCGCTGCGCTCTTTGTATCTACCGAAACAGAACAGAACAAAATAGTTTAGAATATCTTTTACTTCGCAGCGCTTTCGCTGGGACTCACTTTGGTGGCTTCTCAATGGTGCGATACTCCTTAAAGGCCATCAGTTCACGCTGTATGCCCTCCAGGGAGTTGGGCAGGTTGCGCTGCTCCAGCTCCAGGGTCTTCTGGCGGATCCAACTCAGGAGATTTGTGGTCAGGCGTTCGTAGTGTATCTTCTTGCGATCGGCGTCCATCAGTTGGCCAACGATCTATCCAGACAAGAGACAGAGAGACATTTCCATTGTGAAACAGAGCGTAGAAATTTATTGGATTGGATTGGATTGGTTTGGATTGGTTTGGACGCTCGTTACGCTGCAACGACTCGACTACTTACGTTTGCTATACGCTTGCCGCTCTTCTGTTCGTTCTTCATGCGTGCAAAGGTGTGATAGTAGGAGGCCACATAGGTCAAGATCGATTTCTCATCGGGTCGGGCCGAGTCAATGTCCTCTGCATCGAGCAAACTGAAAATAGAGACCGACAATAGAAGAATGCGTTTGCAGGCAGGGCTTGGAGGGGGCCCTACCTTGGTATGCCCAATTCGTTGGCCGCCGTATCGAAGGCATGATTCAGATTATCCAAATTGGAGTTCTTCGAATTGACAATCGTGTTGTACTCGAACAGATCCGGACGATGCGAATGGATGAGCGCATTGAAGCCCAGGCCGGAACGCCATGAGGAGGTGAAGTCCGTGATATTGACACCCGCATAGCCGTGCGTCTTCCTTTGGCACCACAACAGGAGGGCATCCTTGGCCGAACGCTTCTCGCTGGACTCGTTTTCCTCGTCCTAAAGCAGGGAGGGGAATAGTCATGAATAATCATTCGATATATGGCGTTTTGGGGCTTTACTTACAACATCAATCTCAATTTCCTGTATTTGAAATCGCAAAATGATGGTCCAAATGAGACCCAAAATCAATCTGGGATTACCGTCGACAATGTCCTCGGCACCAATGGACTCCAGGCGTACCTTTTGAATGGGAAAAATTGGAAAATGGTAAATGGAAGGAGAAGTAGGTGGAGACCACATTAGCATTCTCTTTTTATGTCGTTCCGTTCCGTTCCGCCCTGGGTTTTCTTTCAATTTCTCTCTGGCTTGGAGTGAGGCGTGCAGTGGGCTGTAAGCTGCGTATCGGGTTACAGCCACAGAGATACAGATACAGATACAGCTACGGATACAGATACAGATACAGAAAAGGTAAACTGGGTCTGGGGTCACGCATTATCAGGTGAAAAGGTGCTTGACCCCTGCCTGAGCCCCGCTGCTGGGGTTCGTCGCCTCGCATTTGTGTCTACGAGTAGGTCATGGCCCGAAGAAAGCATAAGTTACCCCCCGACTGATAGCCGATCAGCATCGCATTATCAGCGACTACAAAATGGTCAGCGTTGAGACTGATTTATGGCCCACAGAAACACAAGACGGAGAGTGGAAGGGAAACAGGTCCACAAGAAATAAGCATCACTGCAGAAACGTTCCCATAAGTGATAGGAAAACATTAGTTGATTCTGTACAAATGTTGCCATAAGCGAAAGGAAACATTTGCATCGCTATTGGGTTGAAAGAGGAAAGGAGATATCGTAAGATATTGAATCACTGTAAAACAGAAATGAGGCAGAAGCAAGGGCCGCGGCTCTACAAAGCCCGGTACTTGTTTGATATATTTAAATATATGTAAATATTCATAAGCGCCGCAGTCGATGATTGTCACATGCCTTTTCCCTCTATCTCTCTCTCTCTCTGCCTGCCTTTTGGTAACGCTGCTCGCGAAAGCCACGAGATCTTTCTCAATTCTTGAGAGTTGCAAAGAACATAGAAACAGAAAGAAAGGAATCCTCTATTCCGTACATCCGTACATCCGTTTATCCTCTGTTCACTTTTCATTCCGCTACATCTGTCTCTCTCTCTTTCATTTCTAGCACCAGCACCAGCCCTTATATCTCGCTCCCTTCCGCCAGGAGGCGCACACTGCACGAGGAAAAGAGTGTGTGTGAGGGAGATAGAGAATGGGCAAGAGCATAGCCCTGGCAAATCGATTGATTTGCTCATTCTGGCTATAATAAAGATCCAAACAGGTGCAGACTCGGAAATCTGATAGATATGGTCATTATCTATGATTCTGGGTTTTCGATTTTATCGCTTGTTGGTGGCTCTAGCTCTTATAGTCTCTGAGCTCTGGGACAGCACAGCTTCCTACTGGAACATATTCCTAGACTCTTCGAGCAATGGTGGTATATATTGAGGGGAATGGCGATTCACACACGTTGAAGTTCCACAAATTACTTTTCTGGTTCGGTTGTAAGTGTATCCTCTTTTTGGCTCTAAAAATTCCAAGAATCGTGTCCCAGTCGATGCTTGGCTGCAGTTCCCTTAAGCAAATCTTTGGGGCTTCCTCGAGGCTCAAGCCTCAAGCCTCAAACCAATTAAAATGCACTCCCAATACCCGTGTCACATAAAAGCACAGCGCACACACAAGAAATACGAAATGAAATGGGTGTGGTGTGTGGTGTGTGGGGGTATGTGATGTACACAAAAAAAAAAGTAAAACCGAAAAAACTTTCACTGGAAAAGCATTTAACAGAAAACAAAACGAATTAGAAAGAGGGGAATTGGGATTGGGGATTGGGGCCTGGTCTATGTGTCGTTTTGTGCCACTGAAATTGCTACGGTTTAATCGGCTGCATTAGGCATTAAACGAACGAGCAAGCGACCATTGCTTCTAATTAGATTAGCAGCCAAAAGGAGAGAGGGAGAAGGCAGGCAGGCAGGCAGGCAGGCACCGATCCGATCCACACTCAAAATAAAAAGCGAAACTATGTCGCATGCGATTGCATGGCCTGTTGCATGGCTTCCACATGCAACACACTCTTCTGCTTGCAACAATTAAAAAATCACCGAAACTCCAAAGAAAGTGCCAAAGGAAAGCAACGGCGGCAGCAGCGGAGAAAAAATGCATTAGAAAGTATGCAAATATTTCAGAAAATTGCCAAGAAAAATGCCATGGCGCAGGTAATTAAATATATTTCAGGTCTCTGGCTTCTCTGGAGACCTCCTCTGTGGTGGATGGGCCAGAGGGGATCCGGGGGAGACCACCACCATCTGTCCCTCCCGCTCATACGGCAAACAAGGCACGCAACGAGCCACGCGCTTGGCTGCGCAGCCGCAGACTTGCACTTTCTACAAATGCGTAAAGATCCACTCCACTCCCTCTGCACTCCCTCCACTCGCTGTCGCCACTCTCTTTTCTTTTTTTTTTTTTGGAGAGTGTCCGTCCATCTGTCTATCTCTCTCTTTACCGTGTGTGCGTCTCTCACCTTTGTGTGCAAGAATGCCAGACTCTTGTTGACATTTTCAATTTTATGTACGCGCATCCGTCCGCTATTGGGCTTTCCCAGTTTCTCCGACGATATGATCTCCAGCAGCTTGAGCAGCTTTATGCCATCGGCCAGATCTGTGAATAGATCCTCCACCTCCATTTTGGCCTGCAACAGAAAGAGTTAGCTCCATTCCTGGTGAACCGATTCGGGATCGCCCCCTTACCTTGATCAAAAAGGAGTTCATCCATTTTGTGAACGTCTTCTTCTGGATGTGCAGTCGCTCCTCCTGCAGCGTCTTGATCCGCTCGTTCTCGAACTTGATGATCCCGTCGCGCTGCGTCATGTTGCCGGTGTTGCGGTTCATGGATGTTGCCGATGAGCTTGAGGTCTGCAGCGTGGCATAGCCTCCCGGCTCATACTGTGATGCTACAAAAGAGAGACAGAGAGACAGAATTAGGCTCTGGAAGACCCACAAGTGTGCAAAAGCAGCAAAAACGTTTAGTATTTTGTTTTGATTTTTCCCCTTGCCAACAGCTGAAATCAATAGAGGAAGTCCAAAAGATAATGGGAACCCATGACGTTATTGCTTATTGGAATCTAAAAGAGATAAGTACGTGGTGTTCGCTATTCGCTATTCGGGGCTCGGGGTTCGGGGTTCCTATCGCCTTTGGTATATTGCCATTCTCCAATAAAAACAACATACAACAATCTTCGGCTAAAGTTGGGAGTCGCATTCCGTTCGAAATTCATTTATAGTCTTGTCGTAATTCCTAAATTTAAAGCATTACGAATGCTTTACCCGTAGATTACCCAAAGGGGAATTTCGAAAATACAATTCCTACGCATTGGATCTAAAAATGTTGTACCTTTTTTTTAGTCACAAAGATTGTCCCCATCGATTGATAATCAATAAATTTACAAGGGTTTATTCTCCTATAATTGGGTTTTTAGGTCCCTGGAGGAGCCCAGAAACCTGTTACAGAATGTAGCGGTGTAGAGAGCGGCATTGAAAGTAGATTTGATGGATTTACTATTAAGGCCAGATCGAAGAAATCACAAGAACATAGAGCTCATAAAGAACTATTGTGCGGCAAATTTTAGACCCTATCGGTTAAAAAATTGTACAAAAAATGATCCAATCTTAAAGAAAATTGATTAACTTATGGGATAATATTATTTTTCTTCTCAAAATCACGATGGTAAAGCTGCTGTGCCAGCACATAAGTCGGTTTGTCTCATCATCGGTGGTTAAAGAAGATTGGGAGGGAATAAGGAAAGTTTTACCCAAGGCTCTAATCAAAAGAGCCCCCGAAAAGCTAAGGCCACTTTTAGCTTAAACTATGGTCTCTCTGGGCTGAAAAGCAACGTTTGGGAATGGAATATTTCGATTACAAGTACTATGGAACATCCCTAAGGCAAGTCCTTGCCTCTAGCTGCTCCCATGGCCGAGAATGCAAAAACAAACTACGACTCGAGTCGAAATCCGCTAAGGGGAAGTGTCCCCTGGGCCCCTGGTATATGTGTGTACCTCTGCTCGGAAGTGTATCAGCAATGTCATAACGCCCTGACGGCGGACGAGACGGGGTGTTATCAGACGAGCGTTAAAATTACTTCATACCACAGGAAAAAGAAAAAAAAACATATAACGTTTTTTTTTTTATCAACATTTTGGGTTACGCAAGAGCCAGGGCAAGGCAGGGGCGCATGGAAATAGTACTCATAGTCGTACTCATAGGGAGTTTCGGCAGAAAACGAAATCCAATGCCAAACGGGTGTCTGTGGCATGGTTTGAAGTTCGCTTTCGGTGTCCGAGGAGGAGTCATTTGTCAAATATTTGTGGACTCTCTATCTCTTATCATCCAGCAATCACGCATTCAGAACTGATAAGAGATAAGAGAAAGGTACTTTCATTCAGGGGGTGGAGGGCTGTGGGTGGGCGGGTAAATTGTATAATTCCAGCACTAAAAGTGCAGGCCGTTCTTTTCTGGCAAGTTCAAGTTCAGATTCGGATTCGGATTCACAGAAAACCAAAAAAAAAAAAGGGAAGACCTACCCAATGACTGACGCTCATAGGATATATATCTCCGATATTCGTTCCGCGTGAAATTGGAACGATACTGAGTGTTATGCTCCTCCATGGTGCGGTGTACAATGTCCTCCTCCCTTCCTGGCCTTGGGTCTCAGAACACACTTGAAATTTCGATGGGGGGGTGGGGTTTCTGTCTACTCGATTTCTACGATCAAAACATTTGAGAATTTCGAATCGAAGTCCTCTTCGAGTGTTTGAATCTTTTTGGGTTTTTTGGTTTTTGTTTTTGATTTTGTTCAGAGTCCAGGCCCGCGGCACTCTAGATTCGTTTTTCTCTCGCTTTCTCTCTATCTCTCTCGTTCTCTCTTTGTACGGGATACGGATACGATCGTTCTTGGAGGCAGTTGCTCGCACCAGCCGCGTCGTTTGGTCACTGAATTTAAAGGGGGGCCGACTGGGGCTGGTCGCCACGAATGGCAGCGCCCCCCGCCCCTTTCCCAGCCCTCCCCGCCGGGGCCTGCCTCCCTTCTTTTTTTTTATCATCAAAGAGCGACACACGAGAGGCCACGAAAACCGAAAGTGAGCAGCAAATTCTTTGGGCTATGGTGAATATTCCTTTTATCGCTATCGTGTTACGAGTATTTCTCTACGGCTTAAATGACAGATAGCACGCTGGTTAGGGGGGGGCGGAGTGGGGGGTGACGCTGCTCTTTGGGTTAAGCCTCATCTCCCGGCAGAAAACCGAAACACACAAAACAAAGTTATCTTATCGTTCGATATCTCCCTTGGCATTCCTTTCGACATATGTCCAGCGATTGCACAGGGATCGATAAAGGATTTGCCATAGCCAGAAATTCCCATGGAATGGGATCACTAGCCATTTTGCTTAGGGAAATCCATGCACCCTGAACGCCTACCGACCGAAGGGCGCTGCCGCATGACGCGTGACGGCCTTAACATATTTCGAGGTAGGCATATGCCCCGATAGGAAATTGCCTACAATATCATCAAAGACTTCTTTCGCTCTGCCCCTTCTATGACATCATTTCTCAAAGATACTTTTGATGGGTTCTAAATGGAGACAACAGACTGGCTTAAGGCTTAAGACTGGCTATATCTCGATATTACCATCCAATATGCAGTATCTTTGATGATATCATTCCCATCGACAGATATTTCAAGACCATTTAAAAAGTCGTACCACCATTCTTCGAATGGCTTCATTTATGTGGTAATATTCTTGAGGCACGGGGGAGGAGCCCTAATCCCCAACGACGTCATTCTGAGGTCATCTGGAAGGCATTCGTCCCGCTACAAAAATGGCTAAAGGCAAACAAAACACTTCGTGCCGTTGGCTACAGCAAATAGAAAAATCAATTAAAAAAAGAGGTGAAAACCAAACAATAAATGGCAAAAAAACACACACAGACAGAGAGAGAGATGGAGAGAGAGACACCAAGGGAACGATCGCTGGGTTGTGTTTAGTGACAATAAACTTTAACCATAAATGCGGTACCGTTTGGCGATAAGGATGGGGGCTCTCTTATCGGAAAAGAATGCAAACAGCAAAAGCAAGAGGGGCGTGGAGGGGAGTGGCGTGGAGTGACACCAAATTGTGGATGGTGGAACGCGAGGCATAACTTTAGGCTTAAATGGAAAAACCATTAATATGTTTAACAGGAACAAGCACCCCGTTCCAGCACTCTCTCTGTGCCCCAGAAAGGAGGAACACAGCTGCCTTTGGGCTATAAAAACTATTTTTAACATCTTAAAACAAAGGAAAAACGAAGGATGCTCCTCCTTCCTGTTTACAGGGAGAACAGAGCACACAAAGATACAAAAATAAACACATTGCCGTACAACCCTCAAGAGCAGCAGCAGCCGCATGCCCCTCAAGAGCGATTGGGCGCGGGCGCAGGCGCAGATCCACCAGAAATCCAAAGAGAACACATGCGGATCGCAGATGTAGAAACAGGAATACACGGGTATTCAAATGTGCCTGCGAAATTCTAATTATAAACATCTTTTTCCCTCTAACAATGTTATGGCTCTGCCTCTGGGAAGACACAACAGATCTCTGGAATTGTTCTACATCCAGACACAGGCGATTATTCTCTGAGAAAGTCTCTAGGAGTTTTGTCTGTATAATCGGTTCTTAGATACAGATCTCACGGAGTCTTGTCGGTGGAACATAAGACCTCAAATGAACCACGAAATAAGCCGCGAAATTAGCATAAATCCATAAAGTTTTCAACGATTTAGCTAAACATTTTGTATGCCAGGAATTATGCTAAAAACCGAAATAAAAATCAAAAATCAACCATCCCAATCTCATCTTTTCGGGTTCCCTGTTTTTATGTCTGTGGCGCATCTAATGATCTTCTTAAGCACAACTAAGGGATGTATCTCTCTCTATTATATGTCCATTAAATACCATAGATACGGGGATAGCATCCAAAGGCAGTTTCGCTCTTTTTTAATTGCTTTTGCGTGAGTGATTGAAATGGGGGATAACAGAACTTGGTTCTGTCATCTCTCTTTTTTATCGAGTGGGGAAGGCGGAGGGGGGGCTGAGAGACCTGTGTCACCACCACGCAAATTAGGGAATTTGTGGCTTTGTTTTCTATGAAGTTCTCTATGCATAAAATTACCTCATCAGTGGCTCTGTCGCTGGCTGGAAATTTAAATTCCGAACCAGCAAAAAAAGCGATACAAAGATAGTTCGAAAAAAAAACAGGCAATGTCATAAATTCTTTTCTATGTGATTCGAATTTTATACAATTTTCATACAAAAACGTCAGAGAGAGAGAGGGAGAGAAAAGCAGAGAATTCTAAAGAAGCGATGGTTAGGATTCCCCAAGAGACAACAAAAGATTTTTCGAAATATCCAAAGTTGAGTGTAATTATTCTTCTGTTATTAGATTTATGATCATCTGAAAGTAGTTTCGTACGTTTTTCAGGGTATTATTTTCAAGATTTATGAACCTAAAGTAGTTTTTAATCCCTTAAAATATATATCCAATATATTTCCGATCATCCTGGTGAGTGGATCTATTCTCAGATTTCATTCTATTCGTTTCAGCTATAGATCATTGTTCCATCATCTATTTATTAATCTACCATCATCGAAAGTACTTTATCTATAGATATCGGATCAACTAAACGCATTCCGATCTCTTTTCCATCGAACGATCTTCTATCTTTCGATTTCTAATCATCTTTGCTAAATCATTTCATAGATTTATGATCCTTTAGCTATTAATCAATGAGCTTTTAAAAGTAGTTCCACTTCTAATCCATCAAACCACCTTCTAGCATTTGTTTTACGATCATTCCATCATTCAATTTGCATTGCTTTTGGATCCAAACTTGAACTCCAAAATGAAGAGCTTCAATACAAATTGGCGGTTTGCTCTTTAAAAATGATTACCAAACATTTTGCCTGATTATTGTCCAAAAAGGCAGACATATAGCCATAAAAAAAAAGAGATCCACTAAAGAGGAGGAGGGAAACATTACATTCGGTAATACTTGGGGGCTCCATCGATGTCGGTGTCTTCGCTCGCCTTTTCATGGATCTTATGAGTTTTGGTTTTGGTTTTGGCTTTTGCTTTTGTTGAAATCGAAATTGTTGCTGCTCCTCCACCTCCTCCATTCCACTCGTTGGCCCCCGCCTCCACCTCCTCCCCCAACAGCTTTTTGTGCAAAAATTAGTCAATGTTTGGTTTTGTATTCAATGTTTCTTCTACTCCGACTTCCACTTCTCCTCCGCTCCCTCTGGGTACATTCTTATCATCGGCTCTTCCCTTCCTCATTCTATGCCCCTTCTATCCCCCCCCCCCCTCTACCATTATTCTATTGCCATTATTTATGTATGTGCCTTCACGCCCCCTCTTCCAGGCGGCACCCCCACCCGCTACGATCCGACACGGCATGTCGTGCATATTCCATGGCGTATTCTATGCTTCTTTTGATGACCTCATCATTGGACCGCCGCAAGAGTCGGACTTTTTGGATCTCTCTATTGCTGCTGCCGCTCCCCCTCTTCTCTCTCTCTCCCTCTCTCTCTCTCGTTGTCTCTCTTTTGGGCCATGTTTGAATCCCATTCGATTCGTTCTTTGGCAGCGGCGACCTCTGCGCATGCGCCACCGATTGCTACCGTATTTCACGCACATCTCTCTCTTTCTCTCTCTCTCTCTTTCCACATTCTCCATCTCTTTCTACATTCTGCTGTCTTTTGTCTATGCAAATATTTTGTAGGGCGCCGCTTCAGCGATTTAATCCGCTTGTTTTTTTTTTTTTGGTTTTTGGCCATGAAATGTTTTCCAATTCCCAATCAAATGAATGAATGAATGAATGTCGCGCTTTCCCAGCCTTTCCTTTTCGGCGGGGCCCTGGGAAATTTTTGGGGGGCTTGGGTTTTGGGCCAGGCCTAGAGCTGCTGCCGGCCGAAACAAATAAATCCGTCAAATAATCAAACGATGACATCATGGAAATAGAAATCTCTCATTTTTTGGGGCGACAAAAGCTGATGATGATCTTTTTGTTAAGCTTCTCCCTCAGCGCTCCGCGGCGTTCCACGGCACTCCACGGCGCTCCACGGCGCTCCACAGCGGGATATCTCAGAGATACATATATTTCATCTTTCATCCGTCCACAGATGCCATAGATTCCAGCCCGCACTCCATAGATTTCTCTGTATTTTTTGGCACACAATAAAAATCAATTAAAAGTGAAAACATTTCGAAACATTCTTCCATCTTTAGGGACGGGGGGGATGGGCGTTAATTTCGAATCAATTTTAATCGATTTCGAATGAGAACTAACTACAACTTCTGCTCTTCTACTCTGCTGCTACTCTGCTTTGAAGGCCGTTCTGGCTCTGGGAATTCATTAATTTTGCAGCCCAAAGAGGAGGCTCCAAGCGAGGCACGCGCCGTCTTTTAATTGTGGCATCATTAAGATTCGTTACGGCGGATATAGGGCCCCATTAAACCAAGCCAAAGAGCTCTACCTCTCTCTGGAGATGATGACGGAGCTCCAGAGTCCATTAAGCGGGTTTGGAGACTTCCTTTCATTGCGAGCCGGAGGAAGTGGAAGCGGAATCAGAGAGCAATCCCAGCTAACACTGTGACTAACATTAGTTAATTGATTATAAAAGAGAGCGATTCCAGAGCACTACCATACCTTCTGCAAGGCCCATCAAACGGAAGCACACTTTGAAATTTTAATCGAAAGACTTCTAATCCGAAACTGAAGGTTTTCCCGAGTATTTTCCACTTTTATACCGAATTCTTGGGATCGAAAGAGCCAGTCTTACAATCTTTTGATACAAAACAGTGATCCGCAGACAGTTTTCACTGGAATTCTCCATCGAATTCCCTTCCGATTCCTTCTGTGGCACCTCCACTGATTAATGGCCTGCCATTACCCGGCGATCTGCCCACGAAAAGTGTCTCCCATTGAAACTATGACTTAATCAATGAATGATTTGCATATATACACGTGTGTCCGTGTTGTTGTGTATCCAAAATTGGAAGCTCAGCGAAATGTGACTCATTCGCGATGGATGGATGGAGGGAGGGATCGGGTGGTGTGGTGTGGTGTAAAGGTGCCATGTGCTGGATATATAATATGTGCTCGTAGTACAGAGCCCCCTCTCTCTTATGACAAATACACTCCATACTCCACATCGTTTCCTCAAATATTGGCACAATAATTCCAATACTTTGAAGAACGCGCTTCAAATACATATTTCCAAAGGTGGGGGATAGCAGTGAAGGGCTTTAAGGAGGACTACCAAAACTCTTTCCATTGGGGCAACGGTGACGGCTTCCAAGAATCTTTGCACTGGGGCAAGGTCTTCTTCGTTTTCATTTCGCATTTTCGTTATCGAGTTGTTCTTTTGGAGGCAGTACAGTGCGTTTCAGTAGGCTAAGGTTACATTGCATTACTCCCCACTGATAGCAGCACCCCACACTCCACTCCCCTCCCCTCCCTAGCCCCGTTCGGGCCTCGTTCGCTGCTTAGTTTTTAATTAAAATGTACGCGGAACGACAATCAAACGATCGTCGAACAAGCTCTGGCTCTGGAAACAATTCAATTTCGTTTTTTTGACAGCAACGAAACGGAGGCAATATTTCAACAGAAAATATAGTCATCATTCCCGTACCAGAATTTGTATCTATCTATCTAGGGGTTCTGTTCTTCGATCTCTGTAATTGAAATTGACAAAAAAAAAAAAGAAAACGAAAGAAATCATGTGATAGGGCGAGAAATAGAGAGGGGGAGAGGGAGAGATCTTAGCTTAGCCTCAGAGAATCTCCATCTCCCGCCTGGGAGCCGCTGTTTACTCAAGTGTTGGGGGAACGGGGCAGGGGGCGGGGGGCGGATCGTTTGTGTTTAGACAACAGATAGCCTTGTGGCCCATCAAATGTTGTTAACATTTTTCCATACCCATAATTCCTTGATAGCTTATGGATTTTAAATGAATCTCAAACGATTTTATGTGTTTTTTATGGCCCAGAAATCACTTTGATACCGCGTTACAGTTACAGTTACAGTGGAGAGCCCCAACCCCATTCGGTGCCCCAAAAATTGTTGCATTTCAAAAGGCACGTTGCGCAAACCACAAAAAAATAAATAATAATAATAAAAAAAAAAACAAAAATAAATTCAAGTTTAGAATTACACGAAACGAGAAATTCATTTTCGATGACTTTATGAGGGGATAGGGGAAGGGGCGGGGGGGGGGGGGGATATGGTGCGGTTTCTCGCTGTTTGCAAAACATTTCACGAATAAATTATATTCGAGTGGAGTGGAGTTGTTTTTTTTTGGAAGAGGAACTTCAGCTAAAAATAGAGGGACCCTCCAGTGTTTCCCCCTCCCTCTGATGTTTCGTATGAAATTTGATTTTGGTTATCTTTTGGGGAGTACAAATACTTGAAAAATCTCCCCAAAGCTGCACTTTTGCGGGGTCAGGATCAGCAGTATTCATTGAAAATGATCAAAATCGATCTCTAGGATCACTCGCAAAGCCAAAACCTTTTCGAAAAAACACAACTTGAATATTATTTAAAGAAATATCATCCAAAAAAGCTAAAAAATTATTTGCAAAATGGGATTAAAACCAAATTTGTAGCGCCAGAAACGAAAAACTTTGAAAAGGGTATCAAAAGCTTAGGCCTTTCTGCCTCTTGTGGAACCCTTTTCTCAGCTTTTTCGGGGGGCCCCTGGGAACACAGTCTCTGCCGGGTGGCCACCACCTGGGGGCCCTGCCCTGCCCTGCCCCGTCCTCTGTCTGGAAACGTGTTCCTGTGGCGGCGGCGGCATATGCAAATTATTGTCAGCGTTGCCGCCCCGATGAAGTCTTTGGACTACTCCTGCCTCTCCACCACCGAAAAGGGGCGGGCGTCATAATCAAAGCGTCGTAAATAAAAAGAGCAAACAAACCGAAGACCGAAAATCAAAAGATCATAAGACTGCTGACTGCTGACTGCTGCCTGCTTCACGCTACAATGCTAAACAGCAGAACAGAAGAGAAGAGAACAGACGAAAAGCAGAACAGCAATAGTAAACCGGTAAAAGTTACACAAACTAAAAATAAATTCAATTTTAGGAAGTTTTCAGGTGGCGAGGGCGGGCTTTGCTTCGAAGCAATAAAACTTCAAAGCTCTCTCTTTGTTGCGGTACTCCTCGTGCTAGCTCTCGCTCTCTAGCGGCAGCTCTGTCTCCCTCCTGTCTGTCAGTCAGATCTGTCTCTCTGCTGCTCTCTCTCTCTCTCTGCCGCGCTCTCTTTGGTGCAGCGGCAATGCCTGTGATGTCAGCGCTTAAGTAAATATTTTCCCCGATTTACGAGTAAGCGTGTAATTTGGTGGCGAACACGAGAGAGAGGTTGGGTTGTGCCGATAATTCCGTCAATTCTGTCGCTGATCGCAAGGTTAAACGCGGTGTTCCCAGCAGAAATGCAAATGTAAGACATGCTGTCAGTGGATTCCAGAGAACGAGTCACGAGCTAGCGTCATCAGTGGTTTCTGGGAGGGCAAAGGCGAAGCGAGGGGGGGGCTGTTCGCAGCTAATTAATCAAAAACGAGGCATTCAAGCTACACATTTCCATTCGCATTCTCTAATGATGATTCTTCCTCGCTCTCCGTCTGTCTCTCTCTCTAACAATGATTCTATCTCCCATAGAGAGACGCTCTCTGACTCACTCTTTTCTAGCACTTTTAACACTCTGACATCAGCCAGCTTTTTCCATCGATTCTCGCATGCATTTTGCACCGGCTGCAATCAATTTTTATCGCTGATAAGCTCGGTAACAGCACTTCAAAGATACAAATACATACCACATACATATATGTGCTATATGTACATAGAGATACCCTCAACTATCTGCTAAGTCCACTCAATGGCCATAAATAAACCAAATATCAAACG
The DNA here is from genome assembly GCF_009870125.1 of Drosophila pseudoobscura. NCBI lineage: Eukaryota > Metazoa > Arthropoda > Insecta > Diptera > Drosophilidae > Drosophila > Drosophila pseudoobscura. Next base: position 63,784,109 of record NC_046683.1, on the reverse strand, counting down.
AAAAAAGGAAAGAAGGAAAGTCATAAATTGAGTGGACACAGCAACATTCCTTGATTGCGCGGAGTCACCTCTATTTCCGCTGGAAAACAGTCGAGTCGTTATTTCGAGGCCCCATTAGCAAGCAGCCGGCAGATAACATTGCAACTTTTTGTTTTACAGGCTGCAGAAAACAGACATTTCATTTGTGGCATCACCATCATCATCATCCACAATCATCCGAAGAGGCCGTGGCGGTGGCACAACCCTGAGAATGTCAACGATTTTTGGGCCTAAATGAATGGCCTTAACTGATCGCTTAGCCTCCTCTCTCCACGCTCCTCTCCTACCCGTTAAATCCATGTGAAAGAACTGGAACGCATAACGCTCATACTCGTAACATAAATAACAGCAACAGCAAAAGCGAGAGAGATAGAGAGAGAGAGAGAGAAAATAAAGCACAACAATTTATAAAATACGCCAAGGAATGCCAAAGTGAAAGAAGAGCCAAGCGGCCAAGCGGCCAAACCAAACCAAAAGCCGATAGCAAGGTAATCCACGTCGCGCCTCGAAACAGGGCTCAAGCGGACACCGGGCCTACGCTACACCAAGAGAAATGGGTGGCCCAAACGCACATGTTTGTACTGGATGTACATACTTTCATTTCAAAAAAGGTAGAGGAACACTCGTTTTCTTAAACATTTTAAGAATAAATCGAAGGGTCATATCTGAGTGACTTTTACAACTTAAGCTAATATGATCATTATGATTGAATGACAAACACGGAAAAATCGAATAAAAATAAAAACAAAATATGTACATATGTACATATGTGCCCCAATTGGTATTATTCTTGGCTTACAGTTCTGAAGGTGAGGTGTTGAAGGAACGACAAACCCCTCATAAATATGAAATATTTTAAGTGCGTTTCTGTTTTTTCCCTCTGTAGGTCTCTGTCTCTCGGTCTCTCCGTCTGTAGGTCGGTCTCGTGTCTCGGGTCTTCGGCAGCCTTCACAGCTGTGTGTGTGTGCTTCGGTGGTGGATCTGGGGGCCGCCGCTTAAATATTTGGCATTTCTGCTTTTTGCTCTGTTACGCTTTTTGATTCCGATCGATGTACATGAATACGCGGCGATGTACATATGCAAACGAGAAGAGTGTGGAGAGAGGGGGAGGGGGAGGGGAAGAGGGAGCTCGAACGAAAACAATTTACGAGTAGCGCACATGCGCATTGTTCTTTGGGGTTCAGGCGGCCGCTGCAAGGCATACGAAATACGAAATCAATGCCCCCACACAGATACACGCACACACACACACAGCCATGGACATGGGGCATGACCATCAACACCTTCTTCCCAGCAGCAGAAAGCAGGCAGAAAACGGCAGCAAAAAAACCAAGAACCAGCGGCACTTTTACGGCTTCATCTCCCCCTCTCCCTCTTCTCCTCAGGGGGCCGAGATCTTCTTCTTCTTCTCAATGCACCGACTAGCGGGATATCCATTAGTAATTACCATAGAGTCCCAGAGTCACAACTGATATACCCGCTCTACTCCGTTTTGCTTACTGGGTAAACCACTACGAAGAGGGGAAACCGAAAACAAAGAAAAGCAAAGGAAATAATTACAGGCAAAAAGAGTACGAAATTCTACCGCTTCGCAGACAGAGAGCGGTGCAAAGCGGAAACAAAGTGCGCAAAATGTAATTAATTGCCCCGAAGGCACAGCCATAGCCGAAGCCGAAGCCGCAGCCGCGGCCCACTACGACCGAAGAGATCCGATTCGCCGAAGAATCATATGCAGCGCAGCAGCAGCAGCACCAGCAGCAGCGGTACGAGATGAATTTACGTATACACATACACACACACACATTCGTCTTGTACCTTTGATGCTATTACAGTGGGGAACAGAAGCATAAAATCGGTTGGAGTTTGAAATTTGTAAGCGGGCGTTACCGAAAGAAGCAACGATAGATGTACCGAACGATCGTCGATCATCTGGCCATATTTTGCACTTTCCGTCTTATGTTCATGCCACGTGCTGTACATCCCACTCTTGGTTCTGCTCTGCAGCGGAACGCGGAGTTTTGTTTGTTTATTGGTTTTGTCGATGAACTTCTTTCTTTTTTTTGCAACTTTAAAGCGAAATATTTTGATTGGACCCGGGGTCCCCGAAACGGCAACAACACAAACAAACGGCTGAAAGAATTGCAAATTGTTGAACGCTTCGCAGACATGATTAAATTTGCCTGTGTGTGTGTGTGTGTGTGTGTGTGTGTGAGTTTTTGTTTTGTTTTCCAGAGATGACTCTCAGATGATTGGCAAATTGCTCAAAAAATTCAAGATTCGACTTCAAGGCTAAATATACATAATTCTTGTTGTTGTATTTTGCTTCATACACACACACACACACACAAACACACAAATAGAGACGCCGCCTGCTGATAAGATTTTCGGTTAGTTTTTTTTCTAACCGGAATTCCAGCAGAGCAGCCACTTCCGTTGTGGATAAGCCAGCTCCCACAGCTCCATCCTCGAGTGGGTTCCCCTGCTTGAGGCCGAAATAGAAACCACTCTTTGCACTTGACTGGAATTAGCCAAATTCCAACGGCATGCCATGGCATGGCCAAAAACGAGACAGCTACACAATAAATAAGCCTTAAATGTGGCAATTGTTTATGGCTCAAAGCTCCAAAAACTCGAAAGTTAAGCTACACAGAGAGGGAGAAGAGAGAGAGAGAGAGAGAGAGAGAGGGAGGGAGCACTGTGATTTGGGTGAGAAATTTCACTGAAAATCCAGTTTCAAGGTTGAACCAGTCGGTGGTGGTTCCCGGGAACAGATTTGACTGTGGATTGTAGTACGTACTCGCGTACGTTTAGTAATTGTTGCGGATCACAGCTGGCAGACAATGGGGGGTAGGGACTGGTGGTGGGGGTCTTAAGGCCGGAGCATCTGGAACTTTGAACTAAACTTTTAGCTGGAACCAATCGTTCTAGCAAGCTTCGCGATCACATAGAATATTTCCCTTTTTGTATTGTTGCGTGGGGGTTAGAGCCGGGTAGCATTTCCTGGGACACAGCCAGATGCTGTGCATATAGTTTTTGGACACATGCAGTCGCAGTCGTAGTCGCAGTCGTCGTCATCAACAGTCAACAGACTTTGACTCTGACTAAAAAAAAAGAAAGCAAACTACTGCTGCCAGTAAGCCAAGTACTAAAGACCAGACACACACAGAGAAGGAGAGAAAGAGAGAGAGGGAGAGAGACAAAGAGAGAGAGGAAAACCAGTTTGAGAGCAAGTTTACTTTTTAGTGGCGTTGACGTTGTTTTTGTTTCTGGCTTATAGCCTTGAATGTGCATTTCATGTGGTATTTCTCCTTTTTTTTTTTGGCGCGCACTCAGGAAAACAGAAAACAAGTTAAAGCCAAAGTTAGCCAAGTTTTTCCCCAAAAAAAAAAAAAAACCAAGAAAAACACTGTTTGATAGACAAGTGAAAAGAGACTGCCACCAGACAGCAATCCAAAGAGAGAGAGAGAGAGAGACAGGGAGATCGAGAGAACCGTGTCTCTGTAGCGGGTATTTTCTAATTGCTTTTCCGAGCCATTTATTTGCATATCTCTGACACACTTGGCCAATGGTTGGAGCCAATTGGAACGAGTCTGAACGGGGCCTAAATGAGGTGCGGAATGTAGATATCAATTTCCAGACACAGATCCCCATTACTATTCAATCATCGTAGGACGACTGTATTATCCTCATTCTAAACTCAAATTTTGATGCGACAACTCAAAAACTGAATACAAAATTTCAGCACACAAGTGCCTCACAAGTCCCAAGCACGTTTAAGCCATGGAATCGGCCCCATCGAGCAGTGGCACCGGCTGCAACGTCCCGGCTACGGGCACTGCAGATACTGAAGGCCACGTGAGCGCAACAAATGCTGAGCAAAATAATGGACACAGAGATTCGACTACCACTCAACTGGTTCCGGAGGAAGAGGGGGCTGCTGCCTCCTCCAGTGCCACATCGGACTCCTTGACGGGCAGTTCGCTGCCCCGTGGAAACATTGCAGATCTGAGCACTGACTCGCCGGCAGCTGGTGGCAGCTCAAGTGGTGCCGCGGATCCCGAACGCGTCGATCCGTCCGTCTATGAGTGCAACATATGCTTCGACACGGCCACCGATGCCGTGGTCACCATGTGCGGGCATCTGTTCTGCTGGCCCTGCCTGCACCAGTGGTTCCTGAGGCGGCCCCTGGTGAAGCTGTGCCCCGTGTGCAAGGGTACGATTGACAATGACAAGGTCATACCAATTTACGGGCGCAATGCCGAGCATCAAGTGGATCCGCGCAACAGGATCCCCGCACGACCTGCTGGCCAGCGCCGAGAACCAATGCCGGCTCGCTTCGGCCTACGTCACCCCGGTGACATTCTCATGTTCTTTGGCACTCCAACCGCGGAAAACCAGGACGCACAGACACTTTCCAAGATGTTCATCTATGTGGCCCTGCTCTGCATAGCTTGGCTATTCTTCTCATAACTTGACAAAGACCTATGGAAAACACACACACACACAATAACAACAACAACAACATCAAAAACAAAAACCATTGCTCCAACACTAAAGATTTGCACTCGATTACACAGGGTATATTGGTTATTCATCGCTCACATGTATCCACATGAATTCCTTAAAGATCCCACGTGACGCCGCACATTATGATTGAATCACACACATTGCTAAGGGCTCTTGAAAAACTGAATAAATTAATTGTTAAATCAGATACATCATTCAGATCGAACGTGTTTCCAGGGGGGTAGGTTCTCCATTCCATCCATCGATCCTCTCCTTATCATTTTGGCAAGTGACATTGGCTATTTTTATATATATGTATATATATAGTATGTATGTATGTATGTATGTGCATATACCATATTTCATATATAGATTAAACAATAATCAATGATATTTTGTTGGACTATGTGCCAGGGAGATAAGGTTGAAATGGGGTAGAATCTATGCACATATATTTCTAGTATTATATAGAATTTGTCATGGCATGGAAAGTGGAATTAGAGGGTGACATCCGTCAGCCAGCAGTCGACAGTCGACAGTCAACAGTCAACAGGTTGGAAAAGATTATAGTTAGTATAGCTAGGAATCCCGAACGTATGGGCTATTTCCCCGAGATTAAAATCACTTCAGATGATAGATGTTGCACAAGATTTCAGGCATTTTTTCTATACATTTTTGCCAGTCCAAAATCAAATCAGAATCTCATCGCACTGGCACTTCCTATAGCTACATAAATCGGTGTTGGAAAATCGTATAATACGACAAGTACGAGCAACAAGCACTCCACCACATACCACATCCAGCAGTTGCAAGTTCGGAAAGTCAATTGGCGCTCATCAAGCGTAGTGCAGATCGAGATCCCAGCCCCCTGCAGGGTCTCGTGGGGTCTCCAACCCTTTCAATTAATTACAGGGTAATTGCAACTCCCCCTCATCGGCGGCACTTGAGCAATTACCATTACCATCATTCGAGAATGTTAAGGCTTTATCTTTCTGATTCCCATTCCCGTCTTGTCCCGTCTCGTCTCTTTGATTTCCCTTTTGAAATAATATCAAAAAATACAAAATAAACCTTCGAGACAGAGATAAGAGTCAGCCCCGGACCAAAAGAGAAGAGAAAAAAAAAGAGTGTTCTAAATTCGTTTAATGGCTTTGATTGATTGGATCGGATTGGATTGGGGGGTAGGTAGTCATATAACCATATAATGCGGTGATTGATTGATTGACTCGCCGTGGAGCCGATTTTGAATGGAATAAACTAAAAGCATTCAAAACTCCAATTGGAAAAAGGAAAGGGAAACAAAGAACAAATAAAAAGTACAGCGCACAAATTGCGCAAAATGCCAAAGAAGCGGAGAAGGAAAACAAAAAACATGCGGTGATCGCTAATTGCATACCCTTGCAGACAGATCGCTCCCATATGAGCACTCCGTAGATCGCTAAATAGAACGAAGGCATGGCCAAAAACATATACTAGGCATACATATATAGTAGGTACCTTTGCGATCTTCCCTCTCTGCATGGCAAACGTATGTATGTATGTACATATACCCGAAACTAAATATACTCTCTGTTCAAAGGGTATACAAAAGCAGCAGCAGCAACAAGAACAACACAGACACATACATAGATGCATATGCATATGAATATCTATGCATGCATGTGCATGACTGTGTGTGTGTAAAAGAGCATTCCAAAATGGACCAACGGGGGTCTCCGTCCTCTGCCTCCCTGCCAATAGGAATTGTATTTCGCCTGCAGTTGGACAAGCACTGGGGGAGTGTTGCTGCTGCTTGCGACTGCATTTTTAGTCAGTTCTGCAGGGCATCTGTTTACAGGGGCGTTGGCATTGCATCTCCCCCTCTTTCCCCCCATTCGCTCTTTCTACGAATCGCCTTGGCCTTGTTGTTGCCGACGCTGCTGCTGAGGCTGAGGCTGCGGCTGCTGCTGCTGCTGCTGTCGTTGGCCTCTTGGCTGACCCGTTAAGCGCGTAATTGAATTTAAACGGCAATTGTCTTGGCGAAATGCATTTACAGCAAATTGCAAATCACAGCAACGCTGCGCCAGCGCCATCATCAGTTGCTCTCAAACTGCAGCTAACGGTACTGTAGAATGCTTAATGAACGAGCGAGCAAGCAAGCAGGCAAGCAGGCAAATGCCAAAGCGGAATGCGGTTTAAAAATAAACCAAGCCCAGAGCGAACGAGCGTGCGAGGGGCAGCGCTGTAGCGAGGGAGACAAGCGAAGCCAAAACGTGCTTTGGCTAAGACCCTACTTAGCCTAGTTTACGACCAACAGCGAGTGAGAGAGAGAGCCTGGCTTTAATGACGTCGCAGACACCTGCACACTGATGCACAGATCGAGAGAGAGAGCGAGGGAGAGAGGGAGGTAGCGGGGGGGCCACTCTCCCTGCATTACGTACTCCATATTTCCATCCCATCCCTCTTGCTTCCCTTCCCTTCGCTAATTTTACGAGCTGGCCACACGCACCCTTTCCGCGTGTGTGTGTGTACAGTTTTAGAGTCAATCTCGATCCTCTGCACGCTTATGCAACACGTTGGGTTTATTGGCAGTAAAACCCCTATTATTTGGTGCTTGGCTTAGCTTTACAGTTTACAGTGCCTCCCCTCGCATGCACATTAATTCCATTCATTTTGCACTTACCTTTGACAGCCTCGTAGTATCCCAAATCCAGCGTGAATGATTTACGTTATAGTTCTGGCTTACACAAATATCTGTTGCGCCTCTCTTCTATCCTCTTGGGATCTCTCGCTCTGCGTAGATATCCTCTGCTGCTGCGCTGTGATCTCTCTCTTTCCTTGTTGGCTGCTGCGCGGCGTCGGCGTCTGCTGTTTAAATTTACATAAATTTCCTTTTTTATTTATCTTTCATTTACAATATTTTCACTTGATTTCGTTCTTTTTACGATCTTTCTCTTCTGATGCTGCTCTTTTCTTGTGTTCGTTAAGAAAAAGATGCAGAAGACGCGTAAGCCACGAAGAAGGTGGGCAGGAGGAGAAAAACCGGAAAGTTGTTATTGTTGCTGCTGCGGCGGCGGCGTTCTTAGCCTGTTTTTTTTTTTTTGTTTCTGTTGCTGTTGGTAGAAAAAGCCTCAAAAAAATTGTCTAAAAGAAATCAAAAGAATTGTAGTTTTGGTTTCTGTTTTCGGATTCTGTTTTTTAATTTATGCCAAAGAATTTTTGTCACTTGTTGCTGCTGCCTGCCGCCTTCTGCTGCTGCGCGGCGACTGCGGCTGACCTTAATAACAAATTCCAATGCACACACACACACACGCACACAAACAAACATGAACATACAAGCCGCTTTCACACACAAACACGGTGCTGCGCAAAAACCAGCTTTGTAGGTTTTTTTGTTGGTTAAAATTTTTTTGGGCCAGCAATTAGAATTAGCCGCGTTTTAAGCACCGGCGTTAGAAGCGCAACAGCAGCAACAAGATCATCAGCAGCAGCACCATTTTCTAATTAGCACAGATACAAAAACACAAAAAAAATCAGGCTTAAACACACGCCGAGAAAGAGATAGGGATTACGTTTGGTTAATGGCTTAGTAGCTGTTGGTACGGCGCACGGGATCTCATGTAGATACTTGTTGTTAGCGATCAACAATTTTTCATAACTGGCGCGCTTTCGTCCGCGCGCACGTCTTTTTTTTTTTGGGTGGCAAGCAGTGTGACCGCGGATTTATCGACAAAACATACCGTCCGACCCTCAAAACTATACCAAAATATACCGCCTCATTTTCAAAATATACCGTAAATATACTGACGAATTCAAGTTCTACTATACGTTTTCCTCGTTTTTGATCTTCCGTCAAATATTACCAGCCATATAGAACAATTAGCCATGCCCACATAATTTTATACGATTGATGAATCAATTTTCTACACAATAGGTTAGTTTTTAGTCCTTGCTTTTATTGTATTTTGACTAAAACAAGGTTTAAACAAAATAGTTCATCAAAAAATCAGTAGCAATGTTGCTGGTATTTGAAGACGTGACGCGTGTATAGCTCTTTGTACACCCTATTTCGTTCATTTTATATGAAGATAAAACGTAATTTGTTAAGACCTTTTCTCAAATTGATATGTTTTAGACATATTCATTTATTTGATTAGTATCTTGTATATATTTATCTCGATCCTGATACCTACGGAGCCTTGGATGACAAACATTTTCTCAATTCTATAATTTCCTTTTCCCTAGGGTATGAAAATTAGTGTTGCCGGGAATCATTGTTGTCAACCGGGCCATTACCGATTCAAGAAATACGACGAATTCCTCAATTTTGATCTTCCGTCGAATATTACCAGTTAAATAGACCATTTAGCCATGCCCACATAATTTTATACGATTGATGAATCAATTTTCTATTTGTCTGGCCTATTCTAAACACTTGCTTTCATTGGATTTCTATATAACGTTGAAAAGGAAATTTAATAGATTGATGAAATTGACAAAATATACCGATATGTCGTAAATATATCGTCGGTTCCATTTTGACCTCAACAAATACCGAAAAGTATTAAAAATACCGTAAACTGCCGTACACACCACGCAAAAAAAGTTCCTTGGCAGAGCGACACCGCCGGCAGCAGTTAAACTTGGGTAGAGCAGATTTTTTTTAACTTTTTCCGACTCATAATCTGGTATATTTTGGTATATTTTATCGATAAAAGGTAAACAAAAACCAGCTGATTTTTCTCAGCTGAAATGAACATATACCACGTTTTTGATATTCCGTCAAATATTACTAGCTATATAGAATATTTAGCACTGCCCACATAATTTTATCCCATTGATGAATAAATTTTCCACAAGATTTGCTATTTTTAAGTGTTCCGTTTTTTTTTGTTTTGTCTAAAACAAGGTTTAAACAAAACAGTTCAACCAAAAAACAGTGGCAAAGTAAGTGAGTATGAAAATTTCACACAGTGTGCCCAGTGTGCCCGCAGCGCAACACCAACGGTCACATTACAAGCTGAATTTTGTATATAAAGCAACTACGCCAGAGCCAGAATCGGCCCGCCAGCGGCTGCATCCAAAATGTCTATCCTCCTCGAATTGTACTTTAACTTCCGCAACCACACTTCTTGGAGCGTTATTGAACCTCCGCAACCAACATTCTTGGAGCGTTATTGAACCTCCGCAACCAACTTTCTTGGAGCGTTATTGAACCTCCGCAACCAACATTCTTGGAGCGTTATTGAACCTCCGCAACCACACTTCTTGGAGCGTTATTGAACCTCCGCAACCACACTTCTTGGAACGTTATTGAACCTCCGCAACCACACTTCTTGGAGCGTTATTGAACCTCCGCAACCACACTTCTTGGAGCATTATTGAACCTCCGCAACCACACTTCTTGGAGCGTTATTGAACCTCCGCAACCACACTTCTTGGAGCGTTATTGAACCTCCGCAATTTCCATATAGAATATTTCTCGCCACAAAAAGGCTTAATATGTTGCTTATTCCCTGCAGTACCGGTTTGATTTTTTGTAAAATTCTTTATAATTTTTTAGCGAGCTCTTCCCAGAAGTACCGTCTAGGTTATATTCCAATGACAACGCAAAAATTATTTGTGAGAAATACGACTTTTTAAAGCAACGAAATCATCTTTTTTTTCACTGTCCACATTTAGTTGTACGCTAATTTGTACTATTAATTTGGTTCAATTGTATAAAAAGAATTTGTTCGATTTTAAAACGGTTTCAACAAAGCTGTTCATTTCCTCCAACAACAAAAACAAAACACGCGCAAAAAACACTCGAGCCAAGCCGCACAAATAAGGGTTACTTTTTGTTGCTTGCCAAACAGCACCTAATTCTTGGCCCTCAGCCTCTTATTTTGTTTGTTACTTATGTCTATGTCACCTACATTTATTCGTCAGGGTTTTGCGCTGCTAAACGCTCTCTTTTAGACTCTGATGCCGACTCACTTGAAACATTATATTTTATAATGCTTGTTCGGAGCAGAACCCAGCCGATTAGCTGCTTGCCAAACAGCGCCTAATTCTTGGCCCTTAGCCTCTTATTTTGTTTGTTACTTATGTCTATGTCACCTACATTTATTCGTCAGGGTTTTGCGCTGCTAAACGCTCTCTTTTAGACTCTGATGCCGACTCACTTGAAACATTATATTTTATAATGCTTGTTCGGAGCAGAACCCAGCCGATTAGCTGCTTGCCAAACAGCGCCTAATTCTTGGCCCTTAGCCTCTTATTTTGTTTGTTACTTATGTCTATGTCACCTACATTTATTCGTCAGGGTTTTGCGCTGCTAAACGCTCTCTTTTAGACTCTGATGCCGACTCACTTGACACATTATATTTTATAATGCTTGTTCGGAGCAGAACCCAGCCGATTAGCTGCTTGCCAAACAGCGCCTAATTCTTGGCCCTTAGCCTCTTATTTTGTTTGTTACTTATGTCTATGTCACCTACATTTATTCGTCAGGGTTTTGCGCTGCTAAACGCTCTCTTTTAGACTCTGATGCCGACTCACTTGACACATTATATTTTATAATGCTTGTTCGGAGCAGAACCCAGCCGATTAGCTGCTTGCCAAACAGCACCTTATTCTTGGCCCTTAGCCTCTTATTTTGTTTGTTACTTATGTCTATGTCAGTCACATTTATTCGTCAGGGTTTTGCGCTGCTAAACGCTCTCTGCCAGCTCTTCGCTATCTCCGCTACCGCGATCGGAGCGGCAATGTACATAAAGGGCAGGCAAGACAGACTTGCAATTTGGATGTCACGCATTAAAGAACATATCGTAATTTTATTTCTGCGCCGAGTTTTATTTAATTCAAAATAATAAGTCGGCCGATTGGGGATAAAAAACATCTCCACAATGCTAATTAACATCGTATCTTCATCGATACTGTAGTGGAAGTTAGAACTTTCATAGAAAGCATTTTACTAATAATTACATTAAAATCATACATAGTTGAATTATTGTTGTTAACACCGCGAGATCTGATTAAATAAAATAAATTTTCTAATGGGTCTTGGTTTAATTTGGATGTAGCAATATAAAAACTTCAGCACTTTCACTCCAAACATTTTGGGCCAATGAAAGTATAGAGTTGATTATTAAAATCATACCCTTTATGCAGTAGACTTCCTGTGGATATTTAAGTTCTTCAAAATATTTTCGCATATCCGAAAGGGTCTCATTGACAAGATTTTTGTCTTGCAGTGCACTCCTAAATGGGGTTTTATCGTAGAGGACATGATTATTTAGACAGTCGAAAAATCGATTCATTTTTTCAATAAATGTAGCCGTCGCTTCTGCATTTTCTTTGCACTTTAAGAAGCCTCCAGAACTAATAATTGTTCGAAGAGCAGCGGCCACACTATGGCTAAACACTTGAGTGGCATATTTGACCTTAATTTATTTGGATATATATGCTTTGTTGTTAATTTCGGGCAGAGTCGCGTTCAATTTCTAGAATCGATTTCATACGTTCTTCGTTCTTCGACTATTTTCCATGAAACAACGCCATCAGGGGTATAAAGATTTCTATTTCGGACAATGTTCCTTAGCGATTTAATCAAATGTGGAACATCGTAAATCGCAAATATTTTTTTATCTTGAACTTTAAAGCTGGGGTTCTTAATGTCGACTCCCAGTCTTCTGAAAACAGCCCTGGTCGCAAATAGCTGCTCGTACATCAAGCCCTAAGACTTGTGCTCGTTCAATATTAGCTGTCACTTTATTTGTCTTTTGCAGGATGCGTCTCTCAGCAATAATCTAGAGAGCCTCAGTAGCATTTACATAAAGAACGAGGGGGAACGTTGTGAGTTGCTGCGGACACCGCAACTCTACAGTTATACCCGATACTAAGTCAGTATGGCTCTCCTCCGGCAGACGCCGCTAATATTAAGCGACACGACAAAGAGTGCGTGCGAGAGAGACAGAAAATCAGTCTGAGCGTGACGTCACGCGCTGCGTAGCCACTGCAAATTGATTTGTTCCTTTTGGCTATAAAAATGATCTGATCTGATCCAGATTCAGCAATCTGATAGATATGGTCGTTATCTATGATTCTGCGTTTTTAGTTTTCTCAAATCTGCAATATTGTGGATGCAACAGATTTTCGTCCTTTGTGGGGGCGGAAGGGGGTGGGGCGAAATTTTGAGATAAAGGTTTTATAGTGAGATCTAACAGAAGTGCGGATACCAAATTTTGTTACTCTAGCTTTAATAGTCTCTGAGATTTGTGAATATCCCCAGATTTGCATCCTTTGCGGGGGCGGAAGGGGGTGTGGCGAAATTTTGAAACAAACTCGTCTCGGTCCGATATATTAGGAGTGTGGATACCAAATTTGGCTGCTCTAGCTTTTATAGTCTCTGAGATCTAGGCGCTAATGTTTTACTCTAAGCAAAGCCGCCTATGCTACGTGTGTGTTAGAGAGAGACAGGGCGAGAAAAAATGAAATTGTTTTCTTGATGCTGGCTATAATAATAATACGATCGAATTCAGATTCTGCAGTCTAAAAGATATGGTCATTCTCTACGATTCTGCGTTTTTAGTTTTCTCGTATCTTTAAAATTGTGGATGCCACAGATTTTCGCCCTTTGTGGGGGCGGAAGTGGGCGGGGCAAAGTTTTGAAATATTTTTGGAGCAGTGACATATCACAGAAGTCTGGATCCAAAACATCGTTGCTCTAGCTCTTATAGTCTTTGAGCATTAGGCGCTGAAGGGGACGGACAGACGGACGGACGGACAGACAGACAGGGCTCAATCGACTCGGCTATTGATGCTGATCAAGAATATATATACTTTATAGGGTCGGAAACGATTCCTTCTGGACGTTACACACATCCACTTTTACCACAAATCTAATATACCCCAATACTCATTTTGAGTATCGGGTATAAAAACATAAATGTAAAGTAAATGAAACTTAAAACATGAAGTTTGAATAGAATAGATGAATACAGATATTCTGTAAATAATGGAAGGTAGGGCCTTGCCTTGCCGTGTACAAATATAGTGATAGTTGTCTTTTACGATAAAAATTTCTGCAACCCCTCAATGCGCAGCGAGTAATTGTTTTCCTCGTTCTCCACAATCTCATCAACGGTCACAATTGAAACTACTTCCAGTTGTTTCTCGAGACGTTTAGCCTGCGCATCGGTGAGTTCTTCGGGCAGGTCCATCAAAACATATTCCGTAGTCAATACGGGGTATGTTAATTGCTCCGGATATCCACGTATATCCGTCACATGGATTTTAGCAATGTTTCCATAGTCCAGAAACAAGATGCTGGGATAGCCATCACCCACTAGCTCCATGGAAACACCGCGACACCATTTTCCCATATACTTGGACATGCACAATTCTCCCCTCTATTTAAGGCTCTATGGTTCTCCCGATAGATGAGCACGGCCGTCTGCATGTGGTTGCCATAATCGTACTCAAGACTGTGGGGTTCGTAAAAGGGCTTCGTGTTTTATACCGTTTGCAGTTACAGTATAGCTTAGAACGTATTTTCAGTTTTCAAATAGGCCTCTTATCATGAAAACACAGACTTTATATTAGAATAATTATCCATGAGAGTATTCAAGGTGCGACCGGCATCTCAATTTTTTCTTTCCACATTCCCGTCGGAAAGCGCGCGATTGACAATTTATTTAAAATATATGTAAAACCAATTCCATTTATATTTATGCATATTTATTTTAGTATATATGTATATATATTTTTATTTATTTTGTATATTTAGATACATCATTGTTTTAGTTATAATCAACAAAAAAGGCGAGAACCGACGGCGTTTACATAATTTTTATAATTTATAATCAACCTGCTTAAGATAAGGAAATAAATGTGCAATTATATTATTGTTATACCCGATACTCAAAGTGAGTATTGGGGTATATTAGATTTGTGGTAAAAGTGGATGTGTGTAACGTCCAGAAGGAATCGTTTCCGACCCCATAAAGTATATATATTCTTGATCAGCATCAATAGCCATGTCTGTCTGTCTGTCTGTCTGTCCGTCCGTCCGTCTGTCCGTCCCCTTCAGCGCCTAGTGCTCAAAGACTATAAGAGCTAGAGCAAGGATGTGTTGGATCCAGACTTATGTGATATGTCACTGCTACAAAAATAATTCATAACTTCGCACCGCCCACTTCCGCTCCCACAAAGGACGAAAGCCTGTGGCATCCACAATATTGCAGATTCGGGAAAACTAAAAATCATAACAACAGAATCATAGAGATTGACCATATCTATCCGGTTGCGGAATATGGATCAGATCGGATAATCTGTATAGCCAAAAGCAACAAGACGTCACGCTCAGACTGATTTTCTGTCTCTCTCGCACGCACTCCTTGTCATGTCGTTTAATATTAGCGGCGTCTGCCGGAGGAGAGCCATACTGACTAAGTATCAACTCACAACGTTCCCCCTCGTAATATTTTATATTTTGTGGTATAAATCAAACAAATAACAGCTTTTATTTTATTTCCCGCGCCCTAGTGTACCACACCCCCACCCCCTGCCCATTCTTCATTTATTTTGTGGCGGTAGGTCAGTCCATCAAAAGACCCAAAACAAGAACCAAACTGAAATTTGTTTCAGTTCTAGCGGCCAGCAATAGTAAACACACACACGCAAAGTACGTGAGAATGCATGTGTACCCATACACTAAAACATGCTGGAGGCAAAACATAACCAGACCTGAGAGTTCAAAAAAATCTGAAAAAAGCATACAATCACATATTTTTGTCGAAACATATTGCGTGTGTACTAACACATGCAAAGATGTTCTCTCTGCGATCTCTCTCTCATGATGACGTCACTCTGGGGTACTGAACGCGCTAGCCAGTGTGTGACACTTTCGTTGTATGAACTGGCACATCTATATACTGTATGGTTAGTTTCATAGCAGAGAATTTTGTGCGCGCAATACACCAAATTGTGCACTTAACAGCACTACATTTTACGTTTAACAGGCCATGACCAAAAAATGCCAAGGCGGGAGCACCTAAAATTGAAAACTGAACGTTTTGGCTTAAAACACATAACGCAAAAGAAAGTAAAAACGTTAGCCTGCCTGATATATCATTATTGGCCTCCCATTCGAAGAATTGTCCATTTGGGTATTCAAAGTGCGGGGTGCAACATCATTCATTCCTTGTATTCGCATCAGAAAATGAAAAATGGACAAATGATTTAAAATTTGATGCGCAAGTATGACACTACAACCTGTGCAGACCAATTTTATACCTCGGTATTTAATTCTATATCTGCCAAAATATTCTTGCTCCCCATCGATAGTTGCGGCAAAGTATCGATAGCCGCAAGTGATATTTTGATACGATTTTCGGGGGAAGTAAATACAAAAGAAATGTCGCTTTTGTTTGCATTTTTGCTGATTTTAAGCTGCAACTGCAGCCTGTTGCTTGCCAAAAACAAGAGCTGTAGCTTACTGGTGGGCGAGCTGGGCGATGGGCAGAGTAAATTTGTGTACTGCGCCACCACAAAGTCCGTTCCGGTGCGGCTCTGCATTGGCTGTGGACCGGAGTACAGAATTCTAACGAGCTCCTACGATGCGCTGCTCTCCCAAGAAAATTGTTCGAAGATATATCTCAACTCGGATCGCATCAACGTGGTGGCCACCACCCAGGGCATACTCACAAATCTCTGGCAGAAAGCAAACTGCGAGGGTAATACGAAGACCATTTCTCCACATTATGCATCCTCCCCTCTAAACAATGGGATGGGCTTTTCTCTCTTCCAGATTGCTTCAATGGCAATCATTCGGACCTATATGACGTGAAGTGGAATATTCTTAATGGCTGTCTCAGTGTACATAAAGATGATCCGTGCATCTCTTGCAAGAATGACTATATCGCACTGAACCAATTTTACTTGGAAATGGAGAAGGCAAACAAAGGACATGTGTGCTTCGATCTGCAGGACAGCGTAAGGCACCACACACAGAGCGGTGCCTTCACTCTAATGTTTATCCTTTCTCTTTTTTAGATGAACCGCACTCGTTCGAATTGGTCCAAAACTTTAGGATGCTGCCACCGGGATGTAAAATTAAATACTTTCCTCATTGCCGTCTGCGTTGTGGTCCTTCTGCCAATCGTTACCTTCTACATCACCGTCATTGTGCTGACCAAGAGGCGGGAGGCCAATCATGGACTCCTCAACGAAGAGAGTAAGTGGAAGAGCGCCGATATGAACTTTTTTCTTTGTTTAATTCGGATTTTGTGTAGCACCCGAGTTGGATGCCCCATCAACTTCTGCTCTTATTACCGCCGCCGTACTGTCCACGCCCACGGAAAATCCAGTGGTTGTGGCTGATAGAACGGAAAAGATTGCCAAGCTGTTGAGTGGTGCAAGGGCTGGCTCTGATTCGGACTTGGACTCCAGCGACGATGAGATATCAGTAAAGCCAAAAACAGCCTAAGTATGCGAAGGGGGAAAAACTCCTTTTGGAAATGTTCTAAAAGTCATCAATGACCCTGTATTTAACCACTTCATGACTACTTTTTTGGGACGTAGATTCTCACACTCCATAAGATATAAGATATATGTTTTGGAATGTAAATCGTGCCCCCTGTGTGATATCTCTGAATAAAGTAATAAGCTTTTTTATAGATTTGTAATCAAACAAAGTCTTTATTCACATCAGTCTTTGGGTGGGTCTCTCTTTCTTCCGGGACATCTATGAAGCTCTGGTGGGCGCCTGCTCCTCCAGTTTCGTTTCTGAAATGAAAAAGAGCAAAACTTCCTAGTTCTCTGTCCAAAGGTGTGTCGTCTTGTCTGTTGTCTCTCTCTGGGACTCTGGATGTTATCCAGCGAATCTTTTGGGGGCAGTCTTTTGAGTGGAAATGAACGTGTCAAACAGTTCGAATTGCTACGATTCTACGTTGCTACGTTGCTACGTTTCTACGGTGGGAGAAGATGAGCGAGCGAGCGAACGAGCGACCGTTCGATCTCAGAGTGTGGATGGTGGATGGATACGATGGACCGGACCACCCAAGGGTGGTGGTGGTGGTGGTGGTGGTCACCAGACATACGTTTTCGTTCGGATGTGTGTCGGGGTTGGGTCCTCGCTGTCTCTGAAAGACATGTATGTAAATGTTAATATTTTGTTGCATTAGTGGTTATACCATAAGATATAAGAAAGTTTGGATTGGCTTTGCTTTGGTTTGTGGTTTGTGGTTTGGGGTTCGGATCCCAATAGATAACTCCTCTTGTAAAAACTGTCTTCGATTCGCTTCTTCGTTCGAGAAGCTTAGTTCCATGGAACGCTCTGTCCAACTCTCGTTTCGGCTGGTTTTTTTTTTTGCTTTGTTTTTAGTTTGGTTTGGCCGGGGGCGAAGCACAGGGATGCGGGATGGAGGAGTTGGGGGTGGGAAAACACACATATGCACACACATCACTGCTTCGATTTGAATAACGGTACGTTCTTGTGGTTGTTTGTTGTTGGCTGTTGTGTCTCTTTGGCGTCTCTTTCGTTTAAAAGTCTCTCTCCTTATTCATTTCATCGTTTTTCGTATAAAAAAAGTTCACAATTTCTCTCTTTCATTTTGTATTTTTTTTTTGTGGTTTAAAATATTTTTAATTAGAATTTAGGTGTTGTTTTCTTGTTTAAATTTGCTTATGCGTAAGTTTTTTGTTTTGTAAATCAAATGGTGGTTCAAGGGGCGGGGGGACGGGGGTAGCGGCGAGACAGAGGGAGAGAGAGATGCAGAAAGAGAGAAAGAGAGTTGTTGTCGGAGTGTGGCGGTGTATCGATAGCCGATAGCGCCAGCCTCTCGCTCGGTAGCTGTCGATAGCTACAGCTATATGTTCGATTATATAGCTGGCTCTAGGAATTATCATTTTCATTTTCATGTATATCTTTTAAACGATCGCATCGCCCTACAATCTTATACCCGTTACGAATTCTCAATTTTCTCATTTCACACACGCGAGCACACAATTCTTTCACTTTTTCCGATACCGATAAGATTGGTCGATAATCTAGCGCCTGTTGTCCCGATAGCTTCGCTGGCCACCGCCACCGCCACCGCCGCCACGGTCGCCCCGAAACGAACGCGAGTCCCGCGAGGATCCACTGCGATTCCCGTACTCCCGACGACGACCGCCACCCGCGGCACCATTGTTGTCTCGATTGCGATATCCCGGTCCTCCTCCCACGCCGCCGGCAGCTCCACCCACTCCCGCTCCGCCCATGCCCGGGGCCGGTGGACCTCCCGCCACCCCATTGCTCCCGCCATTGGCAGCACTGCCGCCATAGACGGGGAACCCGGGCGGCGGCACCGTGGCCAAGCCGGCGTTCTTCCAGGCGGCAAACTCCTCGTAGCTGGGCGCTTTGTCGAATCCTGGCGGCGGTGGTCGCTGCGGGGGCGGGTAATCTGGCAGTGGTGGTGCTCCAGGGCCATCGTAATATCGCACCGGCGGTGGCAGCTGCTCGTACATCGCGGCCGTCGCCCCCGGGGGCATGGCGCCGGCTGCTCCCGCTGTCCCGGGCAGTGGCATCTGGGCGAAGGGGGGCACGAAGGGCAGCGGCGGCAGCTGGCCGTGCATGTTCCGCATGTAGTCCGCAACGTACGCCTCGGCAGCGGCGGCCGACGACATGTAACGCTCCCACGATGGCATCGACATCTCTGGGGGTCCGCCTGGAGCTCCCCCGCCACCGGCGCCTCCCATTTGCCGGTAGGGAGATCCTCCGCGCTTGAAGCCGCCTCCACCGCCTTGTGGCATGCCGCCCATGCCGTGATGGGGATGTCGGTGGTACGGCCGATGCTGATGCTGTTGTCCATGGTAGCTCCTCTTGTGGCGCATGGGTCCGAGGTGATTGTGGCCCGATCCCCCCCTCCCACCACCGCCGCCACCGCCATTACCATGGCCGTGACCGCGGGAGGAAAGACTCCTGGGAGGCTTGTAGATCACGTGCATGCCCTTTTCCCTCATCACTCGGGCGGTTTCCTTTGATTTTTTCAGAATCGGCGTCAATTCAATCTGTTCATCCTCGGGGAAGAGGCGGCACAGCTCCCCGCCGATCTTGGGCTCGATCTCCTGGCCATCGCGTCCAATCTTCACGGGCTTACCCTCGTTCCATGTGTTGTGCAAGTGCAGTGTGGCATTGAAGGACAGCTCCTTGCGGCAGATCCAGTCCAGCTCAATGACGCCACCGAGCGCCTTCGGGGAGATGCTGGGTGGCAGCACCCAGGCCACCTGGGGAATATCGCGTCTGGAGGGCGCCGCCATCCTGGCGAATCCTGCAAATTTACCTGCAAAACGAGAGGACAGAATGAATGCGTGCACTCCATGGACACGACGACAAGACGACCTACCGCTCTCGTTGACGGAGAAGATGAGCAGGACGTTGCGGGCCTCCTTGAAGGCCTGATTCAGATTGGCATCGTTCTGTGGCAGTGTGGCCCAGACGCTCTTGCCCTTCGAAAGCTGCACGTTGTCAATGTTATTGGACTTGATCAGAAAGAAGCGCGTGTCCCGGAACAAATAGTTGAGCTTCGTCATGTAGTCGTAGCCCTTCTGCGTCTGCGAGCTACCGCCGTCCTTCTCGGGCGTGGAGCTCTTTGAGCTGCTGGCCGTTGTGTTGGTTTTGCCACGCGCCCCACCGCCGCCGTTCCGCTTGTGCTGTGTGCCCGAATCCGAGTCGGAGGACTCGCTGTCCGACTCGAGGGCCGGCACGGCAGGCTTCTCGTCCTCCGCATCGCTTGCCTCGCTCTTGTTGCCCGAATCGTTGGGATTCGGGGTCTTCTTGCTGCGCGACGACTTCTTCGTCTGCGCCTCCCGCTCCTCGGTGGGCGGGGACTTGGCCTTGGACTTATCCGCCGGCTGCTCACTGGACGACTGACTCAACGACGGCTTCTTTGACTCGCTACCCGTGTGCTTTTTCTTTTTGCTCCCATTCAGGTCCTCGGGAGTGGCCTCACGCTTGGTCTTCTTTGAGGTGGGCTGCTGCTGCGGCCTCTCCTTCTTTTCGGCCAACGGGGGTACTGCTTCCTTGACCTTGGTCTTGGTTTTGCGCTTGCCGCTGCCCACAAGCGAGGAGGTGGCCGTGCTCACCGAACTGATGCTAGGCTCCGAGTCGTCGGAGGACTCCCCGCCATTCGATTCGGAGGCCTCGCTGCGTGTGTTGAACTCAAAGTCCTGCAGTTCCTCGGCAATGTCCGCCTCGTTTTCGTCCAGGCCAAGATTCACTGCGTCCAGGTCGGCCATGTCGCGCATTGGCAGCGTTTGTTTACCTGCAGCGTAGCGTCGGTCCGGCCGTCAGCATGAATGAGACACGCACACAAATGCACACACGCATACACACGCAGCAGCGGAGAAGAAAATATAGAGAAAAAAATGCCGATCGATTTGGCAGGTGAGAAACAATCGCTGAAAAAGCACCGAAATCCAACACTCACTCGCTGCTCGGGGCATCAACTTAGGGGACCCTGCGTCCGTGCAACTTTTGATGCACTCTTTTCTATAATTAACACTTGCAGAAACAACAAAATTAGCGAAGCTTAATTTTTTTACACACAAATTTCTGCGTCACAGCGATGGCGTCGCGTATATCGATAAGAAATCGAACTTAGCCCACTTAGTCCCCTCTATTTAAACAATTCAACGACTTGAGGTAAATGGCGGCAAATATTACTGATTGTAAACTCTTCCTGTTTATCCATGCCATCTTTCCTCTGAACTTAAAAAAAGCACGATACCTTTCACCTGAACTACGCTAAAATAATACAATTTTCACAATTTTCGGTGGAATATTAAATACCCCCTTGGCTTACAATGGGTTAATCGTTCGTCTCTCAACTCATGGTTTTATGCGATTGATAAACCAATTTCCTACAAGACTGGTCAACTTGAAGTACTCTTCTTTATTGGATTGTCTATTAAATAAAGTTTAAGCGAAAAAGGTCAACAAAAATGCAAATTTTGAACAGGTAACTACACATACGGACCCTGTCGACTGAATAGTCGCTAGAGCCGCGCTTTAAGTTTGATATCGATTACCATATTATAATAAATATACTACTGAATGAGATGCAAGAAAACGGGATTTCCTACTTTTAACATATAGATTTACTCTGTTATTCGCTATGGATATAGCAAATATGTATATATATTTCGACTAATTTTCAAGATGAATTCCAGTGTTGGTAAAGGGCTTTTGCTAATTGTTGTTTTTCTCACCTCTTTTGTGTTTACATGTGCGAAAAACGCGCGCCGCCGCGCAATGAAAACACGAATAAATATTGAAACCTTTCCGCTGTCTCTGGTGAACTCTAACGATCTGCAGCGATGCTATATTCCCGACGTGGAGGATTCGCCAAATCCTACTGCCAAAAGCTACTGGGGGCGCTGCAGCCTCTCTAATGGGAGCTATGCCATTTGCCGCGTGGTTAGGCGTCTTGGCAGCGAACATTGTTGCTTTCTGGACAGCGCGGTGACCTCCTCGGCACAATTCCCGCTCACAAATCAACGCCTGACGAGCATCGAGTCATTGACCCTGGTCCGCAATGTGATGAAGGTCTCGTGTTTGGTCTTTGCCAACCAGAATTTGCCTGAAAAACGCCCAGATCTTCAGCTGAAGGACCTCGCCGGCTATGTTAAGATCTATTTGCGGTGGCTAGTTCTCGAGAAAGGCTGCTACGTGAGGCTGAAACTGTTTAGCACATTAGGCATAGACGCCATCCAGATATTGGATGCCCCCGAAGTGCCGGACAATCAGTGTTACACATTGGACAATTGTGCAGTGATGAACATTGTGGATGTACGTCTTGCGATGCCAAAATATCTTCCAATTTGCACAAAATATCTGTCCGACAGCTTTGAGCAGCCAACGGAGGCCCTGGAACAGCTGCTGGCGACCTCGAAACGCAGTTTTCTTGCCCATCGATTCCCTACTACGGCCCTGATTGTGGGTCCAGTGGGTTGCGGCAAGACAATGCTAATGGCCGAGTTCCTGCGGCGCCACGAATGCAGCTGCTTCTACATCCTCCCCAATCAAGGGGTGATACGCCCCTATCCAGGAGGCACCGAATCGCAGCTAAGGAAGATCTTCCAGGCAGCGCGCACATTCAAAGCCAATATGATGCCATCTAGTAAGTCGCCACTGCGTCACAAGCGTATTCAAAAAGCCAAATGGGCTTAATAATCCCCCCACTTGTTTCGTCCCCGATCTAGCACCCATTGTAATAATCATTGAGGATCTGGAGCTTCTCTGCGCTTCCTCAAGCAGCTATTCGGGTGGAGCTTCTCAGAGCTCGAACAATTCGTTGCGCATCGCCGCGCAGTTCAACAAACTAATTGACGAGCTGGATCCGGGCATCATTTGCTTGGGCACCTCCAGCAATCCGGATCACCTGCACGAGCATGCGCGTCGTGCTGGCCGATTTGGCAGGGAGATCGCCATTGAAATGCCAAATGAGGAGCAGCGTGGAAGACTGATTAAAGCCTGGTGCCAGGAGTATAACATGGCGCTCCCTTGCGGAGAACTAATCGATCATTTGGCTAAGAATACCCAAGGATATGTCATCTCTGATCTGATCCTGCTGCTGTCCCATGTCCAGAAGGATGTGAAGGTCCAAGGAGTCTCGCATTTGGATAAGATCTTCCGCAAGTGGCTGAGTCACACTTTCCCGAGTGGCTCACGAGCCACAAATGTGCGCGTGGCCAAGATGACGGTCGGCTTTGAGGCCATTGGAGGGATGGATGGGCTCAAGCGAAAGCTGGAGGCGTCTATTCTCGCCGGACTGAAGCATGCGGAAGTCTTTGCCCGCCTTGGCCTCAGTCTGCCCAAGGGAGTGCTGCTGTATGGGCCGCCGGGCTGTGCCAAGACCACCATTGCCAAGTGTTTGGCCAAGGAGGCCAATATGACATTCATTGCCACCTCGGCGGCGGAGGTTTACTCCCCCTATGTGGGTTGTGCCGAGCGATATATCACTCGGATGTTTCATTTGGCCCGAAAGAATGCCCCTTGTCTCATATTCCTTGACGAAATTGGCAAGTACCTATTGAAACGAATCGGCAGTTTTCTAGTTGTTTTCACTCTCCAATCGAATTGCAGATTCGCTGGTGGGACGTCGCACGGTGTCTACGGGAGGAGGCGGTGGCGGTGGCCAGGTTCAGCTAAGGATCCTCTCCACCCTCCTCACCGAGATGGATGGGATTGTGGGGGGCTCCAATGAGAAGCATATACTCGTTGTGGCAGCCACCAATCGTCCGGAAATGATTGACGATGCCCTAATGCGTCCCGGGCGCTTCGACAAGCTGATCCATGTACCGGCCCCAGATTTGAGATCCCGCATGGCTCTGATGGAGCTGCATGGCAAACGGATGCCCTTCGATGAGAATCTAGACCTGGAAACGATCGTCCGGCATACCGAGGGTTACTCTGGAGCGGATATATGCAATCTGTGCAATGAGGCAGCCATCCAAACCTTCCAGCGAGACCCGGAGGCCACAAAGATTGAGATGCAGGACTTTGAAAAGGTCCTGTATAAGCTGAAATCATCGCTTACCCAGAGCCAAATCAGTGCATACTATAAGTTTGCCCAAAGATCTCAGTAATTGGGAACTACCGGAGAAATTGATTCAACAAATCGGCTGTGCACGTTAAAATATGAACTTGACGAACGTGACTGGCGCACGCGTCACTGTGCGGCTGTCAATCGATAACATAACTGATATCGGGAACAGCTGTTCGTGCGATACATATATCGCAGAAAAAGCAAAACAAAGACACCGATAGGGGAAAAGTTAACGCAATTAAAAAGGCAAATAAAACAAAGCAAAGCACACAAAAATTGCAGATAATCGCGAAAACATTGACAAACGTGAGTCATTGGCCAGGGTAGAAAGAGCTTTCGTGTCAGTATGGCGGACCCCGCAAAAGAAGCCGCACCACCAAGCTACGAAGAAGTAATGAACGCCTCATCGCAGGGTAAGCCGCAGCCTGCAGCAACACCGTGAACTGGACTGGACTGGACTGGAGACAAAGAAAGAGCCGCAGATCTAATCAGTGAACATTTTGCAGATGCTCGCCTCATTGCGGGCGTACATCATGGACCGCCAACGGCACCGCCCCCCAATATGCATATGCCCACGTACGGGGCCTTCGAGACGACGCCCGTGAGTGTGGTCATCCAGCCGCCGCAGGTGGCCTTGCCCACGGAGATCATTGTGATTGGCGGCTGTCCGTCCTGTCGCATTGGCTACCTGGAGGACACCTTCTCGGCGCTGGGGCTGTGCTGTGCCATCTTCTTCTTCCCGGTGGGCATACTCTGCTGCCTGGCGATGAAGGAGAAGCGGTGCACCAACTGCGGGGCAGTGTTCTAAGACCTCTGAAACCCTCACCTCCCATTCGCATCTGCAATATGGCATTTAAAGTGCAAACACACAAAACGAAGATGGATGGAATTCCCTGTTAACTCCTACAAATATGCTATGACCTATGACCTATATATTCCTTAAACACACAGACACACACACACACATTGGGACTGTAACTTTTTTTGATATCACAAAGAAAACTCTCGTACGTTTTATTATTGTTAATCATTAGACTAGAAAATCATTAAATATTGTATGTACATAATATGAATCATGATTCCATGAACGGTTATAGATTGCTCCAGATGCCAGTCATGTATTAGTGTTATATATATATATGTGCATATGTTCGTGTCGTGTGCATCCCCATTAGCGACGTTGTCGAGCCGCGCTTCCGTTTAAATCAATTGAAATATAATGGAGGGCGGTCTTGAATTATGCCGCGAATTTTGCCAGCCAAACAGCACAACAGACGGAGCAGTGGATTGAACGACGTAGAGGATACCCTAAAGGCCTTAACACACAGCGATTTGATTAGTGGACTGTGAATAGATTGTTTATCCTCTGTACATATGGCTAGATCTAATCCAAATTAATTGAAATCCGAAAGATTCTTGCAGCTTTATCAATAAATCACATGATGATTGTTACATCCGAAACCCCTCAAGCCGTATACCTCGGTGAAACATTTCATGGGCACAGGGTACATCCGTCGTGCCAGCATCTTGGAGTCAACAGTCGCGAATCTTCGTTGCCGTAGAGATGTCCAGTGTTTTGATACTGCTCTCGACTCTGCTGCTGGCGCTGCACTTGTCCGACCTCGTCTCAGCTTCATCCGCAGTCCCATTCGCAGGCCCAACCACAGCTCCTGCTGCTGCACGGCACGATGTGGTGATGGTAATCTTTGATGATCTGCGTCCAGTTCTGGGGGCCTATGGCGATCCCCTGGCCAGCACACCGCACCTGGATGCCTTTGCCCAGGGCGGACATGTCTTCACGCGGGCCTACAGTCAGGTGAGGATTTGCAGGTGGCGTCCCCACAGTGCAGTAACACCACTGACGCTCCCCTTCCCAGCAAGCTCTGTGCGCGCCCAGTCGGAACTCCCTGCTCACTGGCCGTCGTCCGGACACCCTGCATCTGTATGATTTCTACAGCTATTGGCGCACATTTGTGGGTAACTTTACCACGCTGCCGCAGTACTTCAAGGAGCATGGCTACTACACCTACAGCTGCGGCAAGGTCTTCCATCCGGGTTTGTCCTCGAATAACAGCGACGACTATCCATTGAGCTGGTCCGCGCCAGCGTTCCGTCCACGTACCGAACAGTACATGAACTCGCCCGTCTGTCCCGATCGCGAGGGTGTGCTCCGCAAGAATCTCATCTGTCCGGTGCACCTCCAGACGCAGCCCTACAAGACCCTTCCGGATATTGAGTCTGTGACGGAGGCACTGCGCTTCGTGGAGTCGCGAAAGAGCAGCAGCAGCAGTAGTCCCTTCTTTCTGGCCCTTGGCTTTCACAAGCCGCACATCAACTTCCGCTTCCCGCGGCAGTTCCTCGCTCGGTTTCCACTCCAGCAATTCTTCAATTACACGGAGGACAGCCTCAAGCCGCCGGACATGCCCGCCGTGGCCTGGAATCCCTACACCGACGTCAGAGCTAGGGATGACTTCAAGCACTTGAACATCTCCTTCCCCTATGGACCCATATCTAGGCATCAGGCGGCGCAGATCCGTCAGGCCTATTACGCCTCGGTGGCCTATGTGGATGATCTGTTCGGGAAGCTGCTGGCCGGATTGGATCTACAGCAGACGGTGGTTGTAGTGCTGGGCGATCACGGCTGGTCGCTGGGGGAGCACGCCGAGTGGGCAAAATATAGCAACTTCGAGGTGGCCCTGCGGGTGCCACTGATCGTCCGTTCGCCGGAGTTTCCGGTGACCCAAGCCAAGGTCCATAGAGGCATCACGGAGCTACTGGATGTCTTTCCCACTCTGGTGGATCTGGCGGGGCTGCCATCGCTACCCGTTTGCAGGCATCCCACCGATGTGACCTGCGGCGAGGGCAAGAGTTTGTACCCACAGCTTCAGGGCTTGGGGTTGGATTTGGGTGAGTTCTGATCTGCAAATCGCCGAGGTATCCTTTATCTGTATTTGTGTATCTTTATCAGTGGATGATCATGTGGCCCTGAGCCAGTATCCCCGTCCTGGCATGCTGCCCACCAAGCATCCAAATAGCGACAAACCCAAGTTGAGGAACATCAAGATCATGGGCTACAGCCTGCGCACGGATATCTACAGGTATACGCTGTGGGTGCGTTTCCATGCACAGAATTTCAGTCGTGGTAGGTTCAACCATCTCCTCCCCTTCTTTATATCGGATACATCTGATATATCTGTATCTTGCAGATTGGCATGATATCTATGGCGAGGAGCTGTATGATCATCGTGTGGATGCGGGAGAGGAGCTGAATCTCGTTCCAATGCCCGAATTCGATGATGTGCGACAGCGTCTACGGCGGCGTTTGATGGAGGCAGTGGATCTGTCTCGCTTCTCATAATTTTGAATAAATTTATAAGCCATAAAGCCAGCGCTTTGGTGGGGCTGTTGGTGGGGAGTGGGGTCGGGGCGGAATGGGAATGGGAATGGGAATGTATCTTGTCGCCATAATTGGAATTTAATACTTCCGGTTGGGCAACGAAACGTTCCGTCCGTCCGTCGCTCGCAATGCGACGCCCATGCGACGTCAGGGCTTGCTTGTTGTTGCATATTTTTCGCTGTAATTCGCTGCGAGATCTCCATTCTCCACTCTCTTGTCTCCAATCTCTGCTCAACCTCTGCTCTCCTCTCCTCTCCCCTCTCTCTCTCTCTCCCTCTCTCTTTGAATAAAACTCCCGCTCCGGACCGCTCCGCGCATGCGTGACTTGTGTCCATTGCCTTTTTGGCTTCGTTTTTGCTGAATTTTTGTGAATGAAATTTCATTCAACGTTGGCGTCGCGCGTCGTTCCGTTCGTCTCACTGCGTTGGCGTCGACGCCCAAACAGAGACACCAACAGCAGCAGCGACAGTGAGTGGAGCGGGGGACTGGTGGCGGGGTGCGGCCAGGGGGCTACCAGCCATTGGGGGCATTTGAACGGAACGCTGGCCAGCTTTCATTTTCTCTGCTACTCCGCTGTTCGCTTCGACTGCTGCTGTTGCCATGGGAGTGAAAATCCTCTGGCTCTGGTAATTAAATCTCTAGTCCATTGCCTGATCGATGCCCCATGCCACATGCCACATGCCACATGCCTCCTCCTCCTTTCCGCGTGTGTATCTGTGTGTGTGCTCTCTAATGTGCATTTTTGGTGTGGGCTGCCGCTGCCGCCTCATGTTGGACGCCGCCTTCGTTGTTTGCTTCGTTTTGGCCACCATGTGGGCCGTCTATCTGGGAGGTGATTAAACTGCATTTTGGCAGCACTTTCAAACACACACACGCAGCCTTTCGCCCCCAGAAGCCAAGCTCTAATTTATGATTCGATCATATTTCTTTTTTCTTACTATAAAATTCTCTCTTTTGGGACTTTTTGGGACTCATAGATGACTTAATGGTCCTTGGGTCTAATGATATTTGATAAGAGTTTGAGGCAGCGCGAATATCACTAATCCATGTGCATTTACTTGGGCAAAACTATTAGCCTTTGAATCCATTGAATTCACCTATATTTTCTGTAGGAATACTTCCTTGACTTAAGAGTAGAAATCTATAGTATTGGCTGTAGATTGTACAATTTTCGCCAATATTCCCCGACAGTTCAAAACATAGCAATTTTTCACATTTTTCGGAGACATTTTATTGGGATTTTTCGAATTCTGGCAAAGAGTTTTAGGTATAGCTTTAAGTCCTTAAGAGTGTACTTTTTCTATACGTATTCTGTCATTTTTTTTTGCAGGGAACTTTTGGATAATCTGCGAATAAATCAATGAGAGATTCCATAATTTCCCAGAGACACGACTTTCGAATAGAAAACTAGTAGATCAGTTCTCTCTTGGTAAACTCGATTGAACTTTGAACTATTCCAAGTGCAAATGCAACTTTAAGCCAAAGAACTGTACGAGTAGAAGGCTTTCTGGCCCCACCTTTTCGCGGCGTCCTCTGTCCTCTGTCCTCTGTCCCCTTCTATATCATTTAGCATTTTTCCACCTACCATAATTTATTTTTACCTTAGCATTTCCGTTGTGGGCCTTCCTCTCCATTCATTTTCTTTACCGTTGCATTGTTGACAGCCTTCCTTCGCTTTTCCTCGCTTTTCTTTCTTTAATTCGCGCTAAGCTTTGCTTATGGGTGGAGCCCCCACTCCTAGTCCTCCTTCTCCTCCCTTTTTCCCCCAATTTGGTTATGCATAATGCATCCAGAAAGAGTTGGGAGGGGAGAGGGTGGTGTGGTGCTGGCAACGTGTGTGGGGCCCATGCCTCGCCTCGCCCTGCCTCGACTCGCCTCGACTCGCCTCAGTGTCTGTTTCGGTTTTGAGTTTTGCGGCTAACCGCAGGAATAGTCGAATAGCGCGTGTGTTATAATAATCTATGGCACTTTAGAGGTTTAACCGATGGCTAGATACAGATACACAGATATAGAGATACAGAGAGATAGACAGATAGATAGAGATAGACGACAGACTGAAGTAGTGGTAAATGTTGTAGACCATATTGCGGCAGACTGACAGGCACTCGGCACTCGGCACTCGGGCGGTCTCTAAACTATATTGTATGTATATCTATGGGCCATAAAGCCTCCACAAAATACTACTATCCATCGAAATAACGCGAATATGTACAACTTTAATTTCGAATTTGTAGGTTGTGCTATGGCTATGGCTATGGCTGTGACTGTGGCTGTGGCTGTGGCTGGGGGTTATTTTCTAAGCAAAAGCTCGGGTATGCGTGGGCGTCTCAAACGAATATTGCAAAAGATGCGTAGGCCGTAGGCTCCATACTCGGTTGGATACCGGAGGTGGAAGCCCAGAGACTCGGAGACTCAGATACAGAGACGTTTGCCGGGTCTGCTGCTGCTCCATCGAGCGGCACAAATGCGACAACAACACCACATGGCATGTGGCATCGAATGTGT
The DNA here is from genome assembly GCF_009870125.1 of Drosophila pseudoobscura. Lineage (NCBI taxonomy): Eukaryota > Metazoa > Arthropoda > Insecta > Diptera > Drosophilidae > Drosophila > Drosophila pseudoobscura. Next base: position 63,754,109 of record NC_046683.1, on the reverse strand, counting down.
GTGCTTGTGTGGATATATCTTGGATATATAGTTCATCAACAGTCGGTACGGTTTGGTTCGGGCTTTTTACCTACGCATAGCTTTCGGGCCAAGCAGTGTTCCACTGTGTAAATCGAGTTCTAACCAGCCCTCTCTCCCCCTCCCCCTCCCTCTCTACACCACTATCCCCCTCTCTTTCTAGTCAGAGTCACAGCGCTGCGGCCTCCCGCTGTAAAAAAAAAATGCTAATTTTCGTTGACATGCCATAGTTTGGCTAATGACGAAGGTTGTTTGTTAGCTTTGTCAGTTGACTTGACGCCGTTGCCAAAAAAAAAGAACAAAAAAACCAAAAAAAAAAAAGTTGGAAAAAATATTAGAAGAAGAAACCAAAACCAAAACCCAGACTCCGACTCAGGCCCAAACCCAAAACCAAAGGCAGAAAACTGGTTACCGTGTGCGAGAGTGAGATTCGAGTGGGCTTTTGGTGAGGAGGGAATTTCTTTTGACGGAATTTCCATGAATTAATGCTGCCTGCCGGATTATGCTGTCCACTCCTCAGGTGTGTGCCTCAAATATGGGATATATGCATACATCTCGGAAGATATGAAATGTCAAGCTGTGTCCAGCCCTAAATTTTTGTTCGAGCGGTAAATTTTGCCACTATTCTGGGATGAGCTGAGATTTGGTTGGATTTATAAACGGAACTCAATTCAGTAGCAAACGTCTTTTATTTAATATTGAATAAGACAATGGATTCATTCTGTATCTTCTAATATGATCTACGGCTTCTTTGGGATTGATTGTTAGTTTGCAGGAATCTATCTAATAAAAGATTGTAATAGAAAAGATCTTAAGATCTAATTCCAAAGATGATCTATGGCTTAGATCTTGTTTCCCCTAATGAAGCTAAGAAAATATGGTTATTCATTACATGATTTATAGTTTGTAACACTAAAAAATTAGCTATAAATCATATTGCTGAACGTTTTGTAAAAGGTTCTTCTTTCGGAGATCTTTAGTATTCCACTTTCAAAGAATATTTTCTCCGAGAACACCCTTTTAATATGATTTATATTTTCTAGTGGTTCGGTGGGGGCAACAAACTTTTCCTTCCACAGATCAGACCAATAAAATAATCTTTTGCAGATGTTTCCCGATTACTTTCGTCGAGTATCCTACCTCTAAGATCTCTTTGGAGATCGAATATCACCAAAAACGATCACCATCGATCACTTTCATTGGGGATCCTACCTCTAAAACCGCTTCACCTTCAAACAAACAATATAGAGATCACTGTTTCACCCATTTCCTGAGCACTTGTCCATATATGAATCTCAGAAACAGCCAAAACTGTGTGTTTCTACGCCCACAACGCATGGAGTGTGTGTGTGTGTGTGTGTGTGTGTATGGTGTACCTCTTGGCATTTGATCAATGTCAAGGCCTGATCACTTCATCAGACCATAACTACAACAGATTTTGGTATGGCTCATACCCCATACCCATAACCATACCCATACCCCTACTACCCGATCAACAGCCTTGGCCAACAATAAAGAGACAACAAAAGAAAGAAAGAAAAAAAGAAATGAAAGACGACCCAACGCCAAAAAAGAAATTGCTAAACAGAAAACATTTTTGTTGAATGAAATTCACGCAAGAAGCGAAAGATCAACGCGTTGACCATTCAGATCGGGGCTACGAGTATTCATTGTCCAATGAAGTGCCAGTCCCAGTGCCAGAGCCAGAGCCAGTGCCAGTGCCAGTCCCAGTGCCAGAAGAGAAGAGACCGAGAGGATGAGAATGTGGATGTGGATGTGGACGAGGATGAGGACCAGGCCCAAAGAAGTCAGACCCTCTTTGGGCCTCGGGTCTCTTTCTGTGGCTCTGTGTGTCTTGTAGCAACAAAATAATTTATTGAAATTCAAATTTATTATCTGCTGCTGCTTCTCGTTTCGTATCTTGAAGATGGGTTCGGTCTTTGGGATGATTTTCAATGTTGTTTTTGGGTTTATTTCGGGCCAAAAGCAAAACCAATTCAACTGGAATGCAGGGCCCGAAAACCGACAGACATGGCCCAGAGCGTAAAACGAAACGAAACGAAACAATCAAGAATGAGTGTAGAAATTCCACAATGAGCCCACGCAGAGAAACGACAGTCTCTTCGGCTGAACAGAAAGGTAGGAGGAGTGGAGTGGATTGGAGTTGCAGGGGGTATTCGGGTATTCGGGTATTCAGTGTACAGATAGGATAGTATAGGGGGGCAGATCGGTATAATCAACGTTTAGCCGAACGGATTAAGCCAAGAGCATCTAAAGCTGTGCTGCTGCTGCCTTCTTACATGTGGCTTAAACAAATACGAGTACTCGTATATCCGAGAATCTTACAATACTTACATATATGTACATATGTGGGCGCGGCAGGCGTTGAAGGGTAGGTGGAGTCTCCAGGGCGGGGAGGGGGCGGTGGAGCGACCGACCGGACCGCAAACATATTTTGAAAGAGGCAGCACTCCGTCCGTCCGTCCGTCCGTCCGTCCGCGCGCTCTGAAAAACAGGCAGCCGCTGTAACGCGTGCTAAACAAGTTTCTCGATCGGTGCCGAGAGCGCAGCCGCAACAGCAGCGCGTCTTTGTCTTTTGTCTGTCTCCGCTGAATACCCTGTAAATAGAGCATGTTGAGGGGTATATAGTTGTGGGGTGGCAGCTACTATATATGGATATTATTTCTATATTTTTCAAGAATTTATCGAGTTTGAAGAGAGCGAAATGTGAAGCATACTTTTAGGAGTTTATGGAAATTTTTAATTATTTTCCCATTAAGGGTAACCAGCTAGTCGTTGCCTTGTGCTGTGAGTTCTCACTGGGTTTTTCTTTTATTTTGGTTGTGGCACAAAAGGTTGAGCGAGAGATTGGAGAATGGAGAGTGGAGCATGGGGGGGACCTGAGAATGAAGCTGGCGAACGGCGACTGAGAATGAATCTGAAAGACTGAAGACCGTAGGAGCCTCTCTGCGAGATATAAAAGACATTGAGAAATCGTTTTCCTTTTCAGTGATGTTGCTCTGGCTGCTGCTGCTGCTGCTGCCTCTACTCTCTACTGCTTTTTTATGATAATAAATATTTATGCTTTTTCTGAGGCCCTGCGCACCGGGGGAAACCAATTCAAGAAGAGTGAGAAAGAGCGAGAGAGAGAGAGAGAGGGAGAGGGACTCCCTTTACCATTGTGCTTTATTTACGGCCAAATAATTCAAATTAAGCCAGCGATCTGTAAGAGCATCATATGGGCATTTCAAAGTATCTGCATCTGTGTGTGTGTAAGAGTATCTGTATCTTTGGCTGGATATCTCAACACCAGAACAATGCCGCCACAAGGGGGCAGCCGCGTGCCAAAAAATTTTGATGAACTACACAAATTATAAATGAGAACGAGGCATCAGCAGCACTCTGAATAACCATCTCTCTTGGGCCGCTGCTCTGCTCTTATTTTTTGGTCGATTTTCCTGGAAGATCATCGGTTCTTGGCTCAGCAATTTGTTTGCACTTTTGTTTACACTTTTTTGACAGCCATAAAGATGCTGGCGGAACTGTGATACGTTCCCCAGAAATACATACAACCAAATAGAATCGAACAGAAGAACAGAGCAGAGCCCAGCACGGACAATACGAGGGGGGACGGTATAAGCCGCGGCAGGGGCCGCAGCTCTACTTTCATACCTGGCGCTCAGTCGATATACAATGTACATATGTATATCTATGTACGTAATCTTTTAATTAAATAAAATATATTTTTTTGATTGGTCCCGGAACCCATGGCTGCCTCTCTGTCTTTTGGTATTGAGTTGTTGTTAAATTCGGGGAGGGAAGGGATCTCTTTCAATTTTAATCGAACTTTTCATGAGCGATGGAGCAAACATAGAGAGAAAGAGATTAACCACGACCGCTAGTTATTTTCTAATGTTAATTCTTGCACTCCGCTTATCGTCTTCATCTAATGACCTATTTAATTGGAATGTAATATATACTATCTGTTCACAGGGCGGGAAAATTGGGGAGAGCAAACTGGCCTTAGTGATATATCATATATCACAGGAGTTGGCTTGCTTTAGCTCTGAGAACTAGGCGTCAAACAAGACGGACAGACAAGGCTATATCGACTCGGCTATTGATGCTGATCAAGAATAAGTACCCTCTATGGGGTCGGAGATGGTTCCTTCTGCGTGTTACACACATCCACACATCCGTCACAAAACGAATATAGCCCTGAACTCTTCGAGTACCGGGTATTGGGAAAGAGCAGGGCAGACCCGAGAAGACCTCTGACCGTATCTGATCAGAATGCTGTTGGTGTGTGCTCGGGGGGTTCGCCCGGAGTTTACAATGAAATGATTTAAACAATGTTTTTGCCATTTTACGGCTTACACCTGTTTGAGTTCAACCTATAAATACCGCATGCCGTAAATACATCCAACGGACCATGGCCATGGTTCCCCCAATTTCAAATTCAAATTCAAATTCGAATTTATTTTTGCTTTTCTCTGACTAAAGATTTTCATTTGAATTTCCACCGAAAAAAACGAAAAAATCCTGCTGCTGTACGCCGCCTCAATTTAATGAGCACTTGAGGTGTGGGTCGAAGGCATTTACCGGCGCCAGTTTAGTGCTAAATGTTATTTCAAATATTTTCTCGGTCCATTTCTTTCATTGATTGGCGGAAAATTTTGTGTTTAAATTCGGAAAGAAATGTGGAAAATGGTCAAAACTTTGAGGCGGCTGTGTTTGAGGGCGAAGAATATGTTTTGAGTTGAGATTTGACTCAACTAATGATTGGTTCTTTCAGGAGATTCTCGGAGACGCTTTGGGGAGCCCAATGCCAAAACATTTGTAAAAACCGGAAAAATATTTCCATTCAAAAGCTAGAACCGTTCATCGTTTTTGGGGGCATCCATATCTAAGTTGAAAACTTTTCCTTTTCCATATGGATAATGGATAAGTGGAAGAAGCCGATCTACTGCCATATCCGATATCCGTAGCTTATCGGCTGAGGCGGGCGCACAAACATGAATATATTCATTTCGCATAAATCTTGTTTTATATCTGAATGTGCTTCAATAAAAATCACACACATGGCATTGCATTTCCAATGAGCGGACGGACACTCGACAGACGGACAGCCGGACAGCCGGACGGACGGACGGACGCCCGACAGCGGATGGAGGCGGTTTGCTACACAGAGAGGAGATAACCCAACGCAGTGCAAAACTAAACATATTTAGTGGCGGACGAGTGTAGAATCACCGGCAGCTCGGATGCCCCCCGTGCCACACAGTTGCATATTCAAAGCGGACACGGGCCAGGGCAGGCATTTAGCATACGACTCGAAACAGAACATAGCAGAACAGAACAGAACAGAACCACAGAGATATAACAACATGGGGCATGAGGCAATGCGTTGTCGCTGTCGCTGTCGTCGTCGGGTCGGGTCGGGGCTATATCTATCTTATGGCGGGTGCGGGTGCGATTGATGGTACAGCCACCAGCACACAGCACACAGCACACAGCACATCAGGCGCTCACATCACATCACATCAGAGGAAGTGCTCTTCCGGTCTTGTAAATGAAAATATGTATTTCTTTTTTTTTTTGTTTTCTCTTTATTTTTCTTTATTCTGCTGTTGCCGCCGCCGCCGCTGCCACTGCCACTGCTGTTGTTTTTCTGTTGGTTTTTTATTTTATTTAATTTCATTTTATGAATAGATTGCGTTACGCATACAAAAATAGGCAAACGGCAAACGGCAAAAGCGGAGGAGACGACGGACACCGAATGCTTGTGAATGAGGGCCCAGCGGATGGAATGATGGTATATGGTATAGGATTCCATGGTATTCCATAGAATGTTGGATCGTTGACGGACTCTCCAACTGTTGATTGTGTGTGTGTGTGTGGCCCTCGCATGGTTGGATCGCCGGATCCATCGGATCCAACATTGGATCGCCGGGGGCCTCTAATGCTCTTTGGGGGTTTTATGTTTATCCAAATAAGCATCGGCAGCGGCCACATCGGCAGCGGCATTGTATAAAGTAATAGTAATATTAGTGCCGGCGGTTGCTGGCGTTTTTTGTGGGGGGTGCTAATAAATAAATCGCATTTGATGTGCATATACTTATGCGATAACCGCTGTGCAAGGCAGCAGAGACCTGGCCACGGGTCGGTTCTCTCATCGGTACATGTGTAACCATACAAAACAGATACGAGATACTATTGTTTTCACCTCGACTCGGGGTTGGGGTTGGGCTCAGAAACTGACTGGCTGCAAAGCAAAAAAGTTGCAGATTTAACAGATCGAAAAAATAATTCATTATTTCAAGATATTTCAATAGCTGATAGCTAAGAATTTTTGTAATAAGTCATCAAGGCTATAGAAATTATGGATCATAAAATATTCAGTGTTTTGCAAAGAGTAAATTTGAAATAGTCGATGGTAATCTATGACAATCGATACATCTATCGACTTTTCCTATCGACCATTAGTGTCCATTGTTAATTGATCATTTGCCCATATCATATCTTCAGATCTTCCAAAGCCGAAAATAACGCTTTAAATTTCAAGTGTAGTGCACTCCACTTCCTCTATGGAACGTAACCTCCACCCCCATACATCGGCACTCAGTTCGATCCCATCCGATCCCCGATCCCCGGCTCCCCGATCCCCGGATCCCATCCGATTCGAGCAGAGAGTAATTTGATATTCAGTGAGCAACAACACAATTCCTATTATGAATGGACTGCGTACAATATTTTTTTTATTTGTATTTAACATTTACATTCCCATTTGCATTGATTGTGCATGACTCTATGTAATTTTAATCACAGCACTCGCGCACTGCCACTGGCACTCGCGTACACGAAGATACGGGATACGCAGAGGGGGTTGTGGGATGGGGGAGCTGTAAAAGGGATTTCCTGTTATGAATATTCCATCAACATAATTATTACATACGACTTGGAATTAACTTTACTCCGTACTCGTCTGAGGGTCTGGCTTCGGCTTTGGGCATGGATGGGCTTCGAGATTGAGGCCTGAGGCCCGAGACCCGAGGCCTGGGGCATGGGCCTCTGAAACTCGAGGGCATTGCCGTATACGCAATCATTTCCGCCCCATTCCAATTTTGGGGGGCACTCTTATGGGGGTATTTCAGTCTGTTGTTTCTTTTTTCTTTACAGTTAAGAGTTAATTAAGTTGATATTCAGAAAGAGAGATAGGGATAATTTCGGAGAAATTAATGTGACCTCTTGACCAGATCCGGTACGATCTGTTGGATACCGTGACTCACAGAACAGTAAAAATTCCTTGTCGATTTGATTAATTAATTAAAGCTTGAACCCTTTTGTACGAAAGAGTGTCGGCATTGGCACTTTTCAAAAAAGATATGTCATAAACATTTTTACACAAATTCCGGGGCGACCTTTGACGCTGAACTTGAGCGATGATTAAGCCAATCAGCCTAAGCCTGCGGACTGGACAGCCGCCGCAGAGGCAGAGAATTCGAATGCGAATGAGTCATGGGTATGGGTGCCTTCGCAGATTCCTCAGTGGCAGGCACGTTTAATGACCTTAAAGGACGTACGGAGTAAAAGTTCTTTGGAGATTTCTCTAGAAAAAAAAAACGCAAAGCAGCCAAGCAGCGAAGCAGACCCCAGACAGAAGAAGGAACCCAAACAGAAAATAATAATAAGTGCAGAGGAGCTCCACTCGAGCACCGAAAGCACTGCACTGTGCCACGCCTCTTGCAGCATCGCAGGCAAGCAACTATTAGCCATAATGTGCCTCGGTTGCACCAGAAGGAAGAGAGCCTTTCAAAGAGTCAGAGAGATTCAGAACAGAGAGAGAGAGAGAGAGGGAGAGAACTGCAGTGATCAGGTTGTCGATGGATAGACGAGGAGGAGGATGCTGGAGGAGCACAACTGGAGAACTTTTGCCAGCATGCGGCTACTGTGCAACACAGCACACTCTGGGGGCACACACAGCCACAGCCAGCCACTCACTCGGCGGACCAGTTTGCCACGCTGCACGCACTTAAGCCCAGCCAAAGACCAAGACCAAGACGACGGACAGGCGGACAGGCGGACGGATGGACGGACCACAGCGGACACTAGCCGGACACTTGGACAGACCCCGCGAGAGGAGAAGGCTTTTGTATTTGGTTTATTTGTCTGGTTTTTTGTGTACAGGTTTTCTTTTATTCATTATTTTTTTACCCAGCGTCATCGTCCGCACACACACACACACACACACACACATACACCACACAGATACACACACACACACTCGTACGGAGAGCAGAGCAGCGTGTAGCTACTGTGCTACGCTTTATGAAAACCTACACTGAACGAAATCCCCCACCAGCTTCTGCTCTTTTGTTCGAGTGTGCCTCGACGGCACGGCGGCTGCGCGCACGCGCTCTAGACCCCAACAAAAAAAATTCGTTTGAATTATTTTCGAATCAAATCGAATAATAAAGAAATCTGAGAAATGCGAATGTATCCCCCGTATCTGTATCTGTGTGCAAAAAAAAAAGAAGAAAAAAAATGAATAAGAAAAGCTTTGAGTGCTTTGGGGCATTTATTATGGAGCTGTCCACCCCCCCTCCCCCTCCCCCAGTCGCTCTGCCTCTCAAATGGCGGTTGTGGCGGCTGCCTGCCGCTGCTGTCGATTTATTATTTTTATATTTTTTTTTTTAGTTTTTTATCTCCGAAAATAAACAAAACTTCAGGGCACATTCATCGCCGATCGACGATCGCCGGCTGTGTCGCACTTTTCGGCTGCTGCCGTTTTTAAAAATACTCTTTTAACGGGGTATTAGGACTTCTGGCACTGAGTGGAGCATTCCCTCCTCCTGCTTGGTTACTGTTTTGAAACCAAAATATTATCAAACTCAAAGTAGAGGCACGAGCTTTGGAAAAGCTGTCAGTTTTTATTGTGAAATGTGAAAATTTTGACAAATGTCTTATGGAAAGCAGGACTCTATTCATCCTCGCAGAAGCCCACCGAAAACCATTCTTTCAGGCTCGTTCCCTATTCCCTAGCCCACGCTATGGCTCTTTGAAAGCAGGGATCAGGGATTCCCCATTCCAGCGGAATATTCCCAAGCCTTTTTGCAATTTTTTTACAAAATATATTTATTGATAGTATCAAAATATATTAAGTTTTTGATAAAATAGGACACGAAGACGATCTGTTTAAGAGTTTTGAAGGAACAGTACAGCACTGTTCCATCCAACGATGTTTGAAGGCGGCACAAGACCAAGTGGCGATGACGATGAAGATGACGATAGACATCTACGAATAAAAGTGTCGTTGGGTCCAACTGAAGTAGGACATTTTGGGGACTGTCCCCTCCAACGATGATTGAAGGGGGCACAGGACCAAGGCCCATGGACATCTATGAAATAAAAGTGTCCCTGGGTCCAACCGAGGTAAAAAACTGCCGAACTGAGGAAGAAAATTTGGAATTAAATCTTGAAAATAAAACACACAAAAAATACACAAAAAAAACTAACTTTTTAAAGGAAACCCGAAACTGTATTCTCGGAAGTGTGAAACAAACTGAATTTTCTATTCGGATTCCTGAAAGGCAACCAAATTTCTGACGGAAGACCGAAGTCAATGAATGTGTGATGCCCAAAATATTTGGGAGTATTTGCCACCTTAGGGTATGCCCAAGTTCGGTTTTCCGGGGTCTATGCTCTTGATGTTTTGTTGGTTTATTTATTTTTCTTATGCTGCATTTTCAAACGCGCCTCGTTAGCGAGACTCTCGCGCCGGCCACGGGCCACGGGCCAAAGTCTGAGTCTTGGAACTGGGTCTCGTCGTGGTATTGGAATCGGAACTGAGGGACGACTCGAGCGCGGGGGGACTGGCACTGGGATTTGGGCTTGGAGTTGGGTCTGGATTTGAATCTTTGGCTTGTGGCTTGGGCATACTTGTAGTGCGAGTAGAATGGCCGCCACATGCATATTTGATATCTTATTAACACCCAAAACAAAACAAAACAAAGCGGAGAGGCAAAAGGTATTTCGATGTCATCTTTGGGGTGTCATACGTGGAATAGTTGGGAAGGTGATGATTCGAGTAGGTCGGCAGAAGGTTCAGGGGGTTGAGGCAGATCTTGAGGAGGGTAGAGGTTCCGGGAGCTTAAGATAAAGATCTCTTAGGGCGAAAGAATCCCAAAGATAGTCAATTATGGGAGGGTTGTAGAAACATCATTAATCCATTTCCCATGAAAGATTTACGAGAGAGTTCAATGAAGATCTAAAGGTTAAAAGGGTCTAAAGAGGTGTATCTATCCAGATGAAAATCATAGCTCAATCTATAAGAAATATCAGAGTACTTCTCTCGCAGACTTTCTCCCCAAAATCGCCGAAATCGCGTACAACCCCAGATCTTGGCAAAAGGAAAACCCCTACAACCACTGGGGCAGCTTAACAGCCAGTTTAACCATCATCAGCAGCGGCAGCATCTCCTGCCATGGCCTGGGCCATCATTCAATCTACCAGCCCGGCATTAAATGTATCTTTTATCTTCTCTCTCTCTCTCCCTCTCTGGGTTTTTATTTTTTAACATGGCTCGGGGGCATGGCACACCGTAAAAAAAGAAGAAAACAAAAACAAAAAAATGAGCCAAACAAACTGTATCTCTCTCTCTGTGGCAGAGAGTCGCTAACAATTTGTGCAAACATGGGGCATGGGCGATGGGCGATGGGCGATGGGCGTATGGGCGTTTGGGCGATGGGGCATGTGGGGATGGATGTGTGGACTGTGTGTTGCGGTGTGTCTACAAAAGTGATGACGATGACAACAACACACGGAGACGGGGCACCAGGGGGAATGTGCCATGCCAGCGAGTCAGTCAAACAGAAACCGCATACACGGGACAACAATTATTTGCTTAAAGATTACTTTGCTTAAATACGATTTATACAAAAATATATACCATCATGCCCATACCCCATACGCATACCCCATACCCCCTATACCCATAGCGTACATATGTATGTATCTACGTTGTTTGCACAATTTGCTAGATTCTTTTTATCATTCCACCTCTCTAGCGTCTGTCTGTGGCAGCAGAGGCAGCAGCATGACCTTGTGAAGGATGTGGCCAAGAATGCGAGAGCCACAACCAAAAACAAAGATGAAAATGAAAGAAAGAAAGAAAGAAAAACGACTTTGCAGAGAGACCAAATAAAGCAGCACAACACAACAAAACACAACACAACAGAAAAACTGAAGAGCTGCAGAATGGAGTTGGCTGCAGTTGGAGCTGGAAGCTGGGAGCACGGAGAATGGTGCTGCTGCTCTGCTCGTAGATGAAAAGATGATGATGCTATTAAGACGAGGCTGGGCGACTGAGCGACTGCTCTTAAGAATGGGCGAAACAGCGCATGATGATGGGTGAGGGAGGGGGGGTGGAAAAGAAAGCCAGCGAAACGGCTTAAAAGCCAGGCCACAACATCTCGGAGACGTTTCCGCTGCTGCCTGGCCAACTTTTGCCACAGCCTCAGCCACAGCCACAGCCTCAGCCTCAAGTCCAAGACAGCAGCCGCATAAACTGCCAACGCCATTTAAGTCATAATTTAAGCCACATTCCACAGGCGATCCTTCAGAGATTGCATTGCGTGCGAGTGTTCGCGTTCGAGTTCGCGTTCGTTGAAGAAACTGAAAGATACATTCATAAATTCGCATCGAGGATCGGTGTATCTGTGGTGTGTCTGTGGTGTTTCGTGTCTGTTTCTGTGTGGATTTCTTTTCAATTTGCTTTTTGTTTACCAAATTACACTAAGCAACAAATTAATGAATTCCTTTAGGGAGGAGGGTTTGCTTCTCCATTTTAACTGCCAATATCGGTCATATAAAAGCACAGTTCGGAACGAAAAAGGAACAGTTTGGTAAGGGAAAGGTAAAGAATGGGAACAGCTTGGGCTGTTTGATCCGATTTATAGAGAACAGTTCTGATGGAAGATATTCTGCGAAAAATACTGCCAGACTGAAAGTGCTTTGGAAAAGCTGTCATTTTGTATTGTAAAATGTGAAATTTTTGACAAATTCGTTAATGGTTTATGGTTCTACGGATAGGTAGACCTTATGGAAAGCAGGACTCTATTCATCCTCTCAGAAGCCCACCGAAAACCATTCTTTCAGGCTCGTTCCCTATTCCCTAGCCCCCGCTATGGCTCTTTGAAAGCAAGGATCAGGGATTCCCCATTCCCGCGGAATCTTCTCAAGCCTTTTTGCAATTTTTTTACAAAATATATTTATTGATAGTATCAAAATATATTAAGTTTTTGATAAAATAGGACACGAAGACGATCTGTTTAAGAGTTTTGAAGGAACAGTACAGCACTGTTCCATCCAACGATGTTTGAAGGCGGCACAAGACCAAGTGGCGATGACGATGAAGATGACGATAGACATCTACGAATAAAAGTGTCGTTGGGTCCAACTGAAGTAAGACATTTTGGGAGCTGTCCCCTCCAACGATGATTGAAGGGGGCACAGGACCAAGGCCCATGGACATCTATGAAATAAAAGTGTCCCTGGGTCCAACCGAGGTAAAAAACTGCCGAACTGAGGAAGAAAATTTGGAATTAAATCTTGAAAATAAAACACACACAAAAAATACACAAAAAAAACTAACTTTTTATAGGAAACCCGAAACTGTATTCTCGGAAGTGTGAAACAAACTGAATTTTCTATTCGGATTCCTGAAAGGCAACCAAATTTCTGACGGAAGACCGAAGTCAATGAATGTGTGATGCCCAAAATATTTGGGAGTATTTGCCACCTTAGGGTATGCCCAAGTTCGGTTTTCGGGGGTCTATGCAACAAATTAATGAATTCCTTTAGGGAGGAGGGTTTTCTTTTCGTTTTTAACTGCCAATATCGGCCATATATAAGCCCAGTATATGGCCCTGTCGCCGGTTATAATTTGGCGCATTAACAAGTCTCAAATTTCGCCGAGTCTCGACTCCGGCCGTTGAGTTATGGCCCAGTCCTCTGCCGCACTGCCGCTCTGCCGCTCTGCCGCTCTCCGCTGGGCGTTCGAGTTCGAATTGGAGTTGGAGTTGGAGTTGCAGTTCTCTCTCCAGACATCTCGTCATTCCCACGCATCTGGGCACGTACGAGCCGCCTCTCAAGTGGAGTTTCGGTGTTGGAGTGGGAGTGGGAGTAGGAAGGAGTAGGAGTAGCTGCATCTGGAGGATGGCAACAAGGAAAACAAATGTCAGGGACTCAGATGCTTATGTTACAAGTGTCAGAGCCACACAAAAAAAGAACAGAACGGAGCGAAGGGGAGCGGAGTGGAGGGGAGGGACACACACATCCGTTAAGCGTTTCGTTAAGTGTGCGCATGCGTGGAGCTGGCTGGCTCTTTTGTGTTCGAATTCCAATGAAGAGAAGATCGAATCGAATCGTATCGAATGGGTGGGAGGGAGCGAGTATCCTTGAGAGAGGGGCACTTGAGATCAAACAGGAAACATGCCCCGAAATTTACTACCACAAGTGGGCGTTGAGTGCAGAAACAGAGAGAACAAGTGTCTCTCCCCCTCTTTCTCCCTCTCTCTGTAATTAATTAAAGAACCATCTCTCATCCGTTGTAGGCGTTGTTTTTGGGGGCTTCGTGGCCGCCGCTCTCTTGCCGCATAGGCATATAAAAAGCTTAATTAAAGCAAATTAAAGTGATTGCCATTTAGTTTGAGGTTAATTGCATTAAATGCGAAACTAAGAGTCGACCAGCACGCATCTCTTCTCGCCGGTTCGTTCTCCTTCCACGGGTAGTGCCGAGCCTGCCTCTTCAAGGGGCACGCTGTGTGGTGGTGCTCCATTTTTTTGCGAATTGTGTCGTGAGACTTGCTGCAACTTTGACCTACCCCCGGCCGCCTTCAATGGGGGCAAGTGATTCAATATTCCATGACGTATTTCGATCTGTTGGAAATGGGGCTTTCTGAGTGTTGAGGAATTGATCGAGAGAGTTCGAATCCGATTGTTTGAGGTCTTGACTGGGTAGGGGGACGAATGTATGATCCTTCTTTGAGGTGTTCTGTGTGGGAGATTTGTCCTCAATGTTAGATGATGTTTTTTTAAAGAGGTCTTAGAGGAGGATTCTTTCTCCTTCCTTCCTTATAGGCCCTAGCCCTGCCATAACTAATAATCCAAATCTTGTTTTCAGAAATTTCAATCTAAAAGTTCTCTCTTTAGAGACTCTATTGAAGGACATTGGTTCAATATTTGAAGGAGAACACAACATCTCTACTGTTCTGTTCATATTCGGGGATCTTTCAGGTATAATCTTGCTCTCCAAAAACACTTTTCTATGTAGGAGATTCCTCTGCAAGTGAGGGGGGGGGGGGGGGGGGGGGGGAGGGGGTCCCATTCCCAATTGCTGCTGCTCCAAATACCCATTATCGCGCATGGAGCTGCCTCTTTCGCTGTGGCTCTGTGGCTATGCGGCTCTGTGGTACGAGTACACTTGCCCCCAAATCTAATTGCAGTTTGCATGTTTGCCGGCACTTTCGGTCGCCGTCTGGTGGCAGTCTTCTGGTCTTCGCTGGAACTTAGCAACTTGTGTGCACATCTTGTCAGAACATAAATTCTCATTACAACCAGAGACGACAACCACACCACAACGATGTCGACTACAGCGACTACAGCGACTGCAGCGACGACAACGTGGCTTGTTGGCCTATGGCACTGAACTTTTGTGCTTAATTTTTTCGATATGCAATAAATTGAGTCAATGGCCAATGGGGCATTTCGCATTTCGCATTTTGGATATGACATTTGGAAATGCAATTGGGGCAGGCAGGCCGAGGGGGAGGATGCGACTGGCTGTCTGTCGCATATATTAGATAGTTTTTGACCCCAAGGGTTTTGGGGGGAGACTGCGGCATGGAAGAAGGAAGTCCAGCCACAGCATCACTATGGAGGCCGGATGAGCATTAATTGCGTTGATTGTCATCGTTGGTTGTGGATGTTGCTGCTGCTGCTGCTGCTGCTGCTGCTGCAGTTGCAACAATCGCAGCTCTGGCAAAAGCTGCGGGTTGCTGTGCGAATACGTTGAATGCGGTTCATTGGACTGCCAGCCAGCCTCGAACGTCAGTCGCATGCGCCGCTGTCTAGGTAAAAGTTCTATGTTGCAGCAGTCGTCAATGTTGCTGCTGTTGCTGTTGCTGCTGCTGCTGCTGCCGCTTGTTGTTGCTTTTTTAGACACAATTTCCGGGTCATTGACTTGGGGCATTTCTTCATTGAATTGCGTATGTAACTGCAACTGTGTGTTGGTATCGGTGTGTGTGTGTCTGTGTGTGTGTGTGTGTGTGCACAGCAACACGATCAATAAACGAGACAAGCCAACAGCAACAACAGCCACGCACAACGACGACGACGACGAGTTAGAAGAAATACGATAAAAAAAAAACAAGTAAGAAATCTGTGGACTAAGCTACGGACTAAAAGATACCTACTACCCAGGGGATTAGCACCGAAATAAAGATGGAAATCAAAAGGAACTGAATTGAATTTAACAAATATTCCCCTAAATTCCTCTAGCCTATAGCCAGGAGATCTACTAACTGCTGAAGAACACTTTTCGACTTTGGGGAAATGGCTAGAAATTTCTCACAGAACTACTCTGATCTATTTTCACAGGTCTCTGGGGATTTCGGGTACTTTCTAGGGCTTTCATCTGGGGGTCTGGTGTGGTCAGGTCTGTCGCACTCATGAAATATACCCTCGTTCGCTACGATTAACGGGGTATACAAAGAAGAAACGAAGCAACAGCCAAAGAACTTTTATATTGCCAGAGTCGGGAGTCGGGAGTCGGGAGTCCGGAGCGGGAGTCGGGAGCTGGAGCGGGCTCCAGTAAGTGACTGAAGTGGCGGTGCAGAGCGGAGTCCAGAGGGGACTGCAGTGCCAAGCGGCGTCCAGGGGGGACTGCAGGGCAGAGCGGTGTCCAGAGGGGACTGCAGGGCAGAGCAGAGTCCAGGGGGGGACTGCAGTGCCGAGCGGAGTCCAGAGGTGGAGCGGTGGGCGGTTGTTATTGTTGTTCTTGTTGCAGGCATGGGCTGTGCTGCCGGCGAGGTGTTGGGCGGTCAGGGGAAGCATTCTGTTTACGACTTTGCCTCGCTTTTTGTTGGAGGACGAATGCCGTGTGCAGTGCAATAGCAGAAAAAAGCCACAACGTGCAGCACTGAAAGAAAAAGACTAAAGAAAATAATGACAACAAGAATAAGGAGAAGAAGCCGACGAAGAAGCAAAAGCAAGAATGGGCCAAAGCCCCGGGAAGGGGGATCGACTGGTGGAGTGCTCTGTAAACTGTTTTTGGGCTTGAAGCAGCTTATGGAACCAAATACATATATCGGGTGGGAACAGTTTATACAGCAAGTAAGAACAGTTCGGAACGAAAAAGGAACAGTTTGGTAGGGGAAAGGTAAAGAATGGAAACAGCTTGAACTGTTTGATTCGATTTATAGAGAACAGTCCTGATGGAAGATATTCTGCGAAAAATACTGCCAGACTGAAAGTAGAGGCACGTGCTTTGGAAAATCTGTCATTTTGTATTGTAAAATGTGAAATTTTTGACAAATTCGTTCATGGTTCGTGGTTCTACGGATAGGTAGACCATATGGAAAGCAGGACTGTATTCATCCTCTCAGAAGCCCACCGAAAACCATTCTTTCAGGCTCGTTCCCTATTCCCTAGCCCACGCTATGGCTCTTTGAAAGCAGGGATCAGGGATTCCCCATTCCCGCGGAATCTTCTCAAGCCTTTTTGCAATTTTTTTAAAAAATATATTTATTGATAGTATCAAAATATATTAAGTTTTTGATAAAATAGGACACGAAGACGATCTGTTTAAGAGTTTTGAAGGAACAGTACAGCACTGTTCCATCCAACGATGTTTGAAGGCGGCACAAGACCAAGTGGCGATGACGATGAAGATGACGATAGACATCTACGAATAAAAGTGTCGTTGGGTCCAACTGAAGTAAGACATTTTGAGAACTGTCCCCTCCAACGATGATTGAAGGGGGCACAGGACCAAGGCCCATGGACATCTATGAAATAAAAGTGTCCCTGGGTCCAACCGAGGTAAAAAACTGCCGAACTGAGGAAGAAAATTTGGAATTAAATCTTGAAAATAAAACACACAAAAAAAATACACAAAAAAAACTAACTTTTTATAGGAAACCCGAAACTGTATTCTCGGAAGTGTGAAACAAACTGAATTTTCTATTCGGATTCCTGAAAGGCAACCAAATTTCTGACGGAAGAGCGAAGTCAATGAATGTGTGATGCCCAAAATATATGGGAGTATTTGCCACCTTAGGGTATGCCCAAGTTCGGTTTTCGGGGGTCTATGCTCTTGATGTTTTGTTGGTTTATTTATTTTTCTTATGCTGCATTTTCAAACGCGCCTCGTTAGCGAGACTCTCGCGCCGGCCACGGGCCAAAGTCTGAGTCTTGGAACTGGGTCTCGTGGAGTTTGCGATGAGAACACTCATATGGGAAGGGTTTAAGGTGGAGAAATGGAGTGATGAGATCTGTTCTGGGGAATGGGAACAGTTTGGTTCAAAGTTGAAGGTTGAAGTTGTAATTTGAAAGCCTAACACCGGTCCACGTAAACCCCATTGCAGGGTATGGCAGCGTCGACGATGCCAGCAGATAAAAAAAGGAAAACCGTCCATGCAACCGGCAAGATAACACACGGCCCCGCAGAACGAACCAAAAACGAAAAACCTCTCTCTGTGGGCACCACCTGCCCCCTCCCCCTCCCCCCTCCCGCTGCAGTCAGCACTCTGCTGATCTTCCCCTCTGCCAGCCTACCCCCCGCACCTAGCCAGGCCTCCACAAAGCAGGTAACCTGATCGCCCGAGAACACAGAGAGAGAGAGAGAGAGAGAAAAGCGAGCATATCAGTGGAGGATAAGTGTCCCGTCTCCGAACGTAGTGCAGTCTCTACGCTCACTCTCTCTCTCTCTCTCTTCTTTACTCTCTGCGCGCGTGTGTGTGTGGAAATCAAGTGTAGCAAAAGCAAAGCGGAGGCAAAAGAATAAGAGCAGCCAGCAGCCAGCAGCAGCGGGGCTTAAAGAAAACGACAAGCAGCAGCGGTAGAAGTAGGCGAAGGGGAAGAAGCAGCAGAGGAAGAGGCGAAAGAAGAAGAAGCAGCAGCAGCAGCAGGAGAAGAAACTACAGCAACAACAACAACTACAAATCCAAGGCGTCACGGAAAACTCGTTAATGCAGGCGAAGATTTCACTTGGCGGCAGCAGACGACGACTACGACGACGACGACGACGACGACGGGAGACCCACCTAATACCCCAGGTCCATATATTGTATGAGTGTGTGTGTGTGTGTGTGTGTGAGAGTCTCTTTAGCATCTGTGTGTGCGTTTAACGCATTTTAATCAGCGTGTCGCATAATTACCGGATGCTGCAGAGCGACGGACCGCATAAGAGGCAGCAACGGAGGCAGCAACATCAGCAACAAAGAGGGAGCGAGAGAGAGAGAGAGTACAGTGGGCCGGGGGGGCAGCGCATTCAAAATCATAACTGAAAAATGATGGATGAATTGTCGCGCTGCTTGGCTCCAATAAAAATAACCGTAAATGCTCTGCGCCTCTCGGGGTCTGTAGATCTCTAGGGGAGATCCCAAAACAGCAGCACCCCCCCCCCCCCCCCCCCCCCCACACACACACACCAAAGCACATGCTCTCTCTCTCTGTCTCTCTCTCTCTTTGAATGATTCTATGGATGCATCCCTCGGATTCGATTCTCGCGCGAGTGCAGTGAAAGTTGCCTCTCGACTGCGCGACCGGCAACTGCCGCTGCAGCGACGTCTCGTGTCTGAATTCGAAGTATTGAAAATATTAATAGAACAAAACTTGTTTTGACGGAAATGCACTTTACTTTATTTATCATAGTCCGTCAGTTGTTGTTGTTTTCGGATTGGATTGGATTGGATGTGGATTGGGAATGAATGAAGAAGCAACATGTGGAGAGAGGGTGCCTGGTCCCCCCCCCCCCCCCCCCCTTTCCGTATTTATTTATGCAGATAGATGGGCGGAAAAGATAAAGTATCCGGCAGATAGCAGAAGGAGTTGCCAAATGCAATAGAACTCTTCTCGCAGAGGAGTCGTTGCTGCTGTTGCTGCTGTTGCATGCCGCACCGTGTGTCATTGGGGGTTGACAGGTGCGGAGTCGTCTGGCCGAGTTCAAACGAGTGGAAAGATCGAAATGAGTTTTCTGTATTTTTGTGATGTGATGGGTTGGGCTTTCCTCCAAGGACCCTCTGCCGGTCCCTGCCATATCAGATATTCCCTGCCTTTGGCACTTGACATCATCCAAAATTCAAGCTAAAGCCACCAAAAAGGCCTCTTTAATGGTCCCCAGAAAAACACATCTGGGGCTTGTCAAGGTTTATTACAATGTAACCACAGAGAAGCACAAGAAAAGAAGGAAAAAAAAAAACGCTTGAGCGTTGAGCTTGGATTTTGAGGCGGCTGTCAGTGGAGTGTTACTTGTAGAAATCCCAAAACATGGCTTTCGGAGTAGAGTGGAGTGGAGTGGAGTGGAATGGAGTGGAGTGGATTGTGTGGCCCATAGACAAAGTTCAACTAAGGTTGAAACCATTTGTCGGATTAAATACGCGCTGCGGTAATTATGTGCTTCAAGCAACAGGCAGGCGGTGGGGCAGGCGGGCTGGCAGGGGGGGGGGGGGGGGGGGGCCAGACACCGGGCAACATAGACAAGACAGCAACGACATGGCAAACATGTTGAGAATGTGCCATCGAAAGCCGAAACAAGTTTTCAACTTTAGCAGCTATATCTCTCCACAAACCGCAGAGCACTCGGCAAACGATAAGGCCTTTGGCACACAAAAAAAAACACAAAAAAACACCAAAAACAAAGTGTCAAATGAATTTGTCAGACGATCTTGAAAAAGGCGGGGGGGGGGGCCGGCAACAAGTTGAGCTCTGGGGGGGGAAGAACATTAATCCGGTAGGAAGGAACCAGAGGGCTGGCCCTTCGATGGATAGAATCACCTTCCATTCCATATCACAGGTGCTTCCGTTCCACAAAAGCGGATGTCAGTATTTGTTGTGATTTTGCGCCGTGTGAGTGCGTTGCACCTGTTGCACCTCTCCACTCCACTCCACTCCATTCCACACTTCAACAAAAAAAAAAAAAAAAAAAGGAGCAAACATCAAAAGGAACTGAGAACAGAGGCAGAGGCTGAGAAGGCAAAGGCAGAACGATCGACGCGGGATGCATACGAAAAAGCAACCACAGGCCACGATTTCCGCTGGCGGCCCCAAGGATCTCCTGAACCTGTTCCCAATTCCAGAAATGAGTTGGCATTTTCAGAGACGAATGAGGGACTGGGAATGGGAATGAGGATGAGGATGAGATTTCTGTGTGTGTTTTCATTTTCAGCGAAATTCATAATGATTTCATTGATCTGTCATTCAAGAGCTTCCAGCATGTCTGCAGTGCGCAAAACGGGGGTCTCTAATTATAAGTACTCTTATGCATTTGTATTTCTTAGAGATTAAACAGCCAGCGAGGGAGTGGGACAGGGAGAGGCACAGATCGAGAGACGCTGCACTGATAGAGGGCTTATCAAATGCTCGATGCTCCCTGGGCTCCACTGGCAATTGATGTGCGTGTCCTACAGATGCTCCAGCACCGACAATCGTAGAAATATGAGTACACACAGAGCACACCCCATCTGTAGCCAAGTGCAATGGAAATTGCATCCATTCAGAAAATTATTCAAAAAGAGATTCTTCAAAGGAATTACATGGAAATACCGATACATTCATTTGTATGAATGGAAGTAATAATAGATTTATGGGGAAATCTGATAATGATGATCAATGAGCAGCCTCCAAAAAAAAAAAAAAACTGCTACTTTCCATCGAATTGGCAGTCTCTTTCAATGCACTTCAATCAGAGTGGATTGGAATGGAATGGAATGGAGTGGAATGGAGTGGAGTGTCTTCTCTATGTCTGGTCTGGCCTGGTCTGGCCTGTGAATTCTCCTCCATTCATCCATCCCAACGCTCCTCTTTCAAAGTGTGTCAATCAGAGCGAGTTTTTTTCAAGCGAATTGGCAGGTCTCGTGCAACAGCAGCAGCAGAGGCAGCAGCAGCGGCAAGAACTCTTATCGTAGACGAGTCACAGAGCGGCTGTCTGAAGCACTCTCTGTGTAGTGTGCCGCTAGAGTCGTCCCGTCCCGTCCGCTGATTACAAGTATATATTCATATTTCTTTTATTTTGCCTTTTTTTTTTTTTTTGCTTTTTGCAAAAGCTACCCAAAGTGACCCCAACAGACCCCGGGGGCGAGAACGCTGGGTTATCACCGTCCAGAAAACATGAACAAACACACACAGAGCAGAGCAGAGGCAGAGGCGGCGACAGAGGCAGCGACAGAGGCAGCGACAGAGGCAGAGGCATACCACACTCGTACGACGAGACTCCTCGTATTCCGTGCCTCAACTGTTTGTAATTCGCGGTTTTTGAGCGCGCGAATTATGATTGAATAATGAAATGCCCCAATGCCCACCAACTGAGGGACGTCGTCGCGGTCGTCGCCTCAGTCTCAGTCTCGGTCGCAGTCGCAGTCGCAGTCCTCAATTATGCAAAACGGTTACTGCACTTTGCATTAATTAACAACAAAACAAAACTCAACCGAACAACAACACAGAACACACACAAAAAAATAACAACAAAAAAAACAATGAAAACCCAAGTGAATTTCATTTCGCATCATTAAGCAGCAGCTGACACAATTTTTGCACGTGCTGAGACCACTTAATAGATGTTTTTTTTTTCTTTTAGAGAATTCTTAGGGAATATTAAGAAAAATAATGGAGAGAAAACCATTTGGCTTGATCTCTAAGAGCTTTAAACATTCCAAAAACAGCTGTTTTCAAAGCCATAGTGTTGCAAAACCTTCATAGTGTTGTCAAGGGCAGTTGTGCTCAAATAGTGTTGAACAAATGGAATCTTGTCATTAATCTTTACGATTTGTCCCCCATCTGCCAGCTCTAAGCTGCTCCCAATCAGCTGTTCTTAGAGCCACGCTATCCAGCACTTATGCCCCGCTCGAAATCAAATGAACGGGGAGGGTGGGGGGAATGGGAGAAATATTTTTGTTCGTGATGACTTCCTCCCTTCCTTCCAGTGCGAGTGAAAATATTTTGCAGTTAAATTTAAATTAAGTACAAAGGCACATCCCTCTCTCCCTCACTCTCTCTCTCTTTCCCTATGCGACTGTGTGTGCGTGTGTGTGTGTGCTTGCAACATTTGATGCGCGCCTTCCGTTGTAAATTTTCATCGTAGGTTGTCGGTGTGCCACCGCCCGCAATGTTTGTGCAGCGCTTCGTCAACATCAGCGGCAGGCAGCAACAACAGAATACCCTGTACTTGTAGGTTACGAGGTTGGTTTTGATTTCCGATATGTTTCAGGCCAATAGAGCCTTCAACGATACTAGATTTGTGAGAATATAATATCTAGAAGAAGGAAATTGCTTCTTTAGAATGTCATGACATTGGCTGGGCTTGTTTATATAGCTACTATCTATAGAATCGATCAAATCTTATAGATAAAAGACTGAAATTTACTAGCTATAGGCTAAAAATGTATCAAAAAATCTGCCCACAGGTATACCCATAGTCTTGAAGCCGCTTCAACATTATTTCCACATGTTTTAGTGTTGAGTTTTTTTTCAGTTTTTAGTAATTTAAAAATAAGTGCGCCGACGGCGGCCCCAAATAGCATCCGCAAAATGCAGCAGCAGCAGCAGCAGTGGCAGCCACAGCCGTTGCTTGCCACTGGATAGCATAGCCTCTGCCTCTGCCTCTGTCTGTGTCTTTCTGTGTGTGCAACAGCATGTGTGTGTGTGCGTGTGTGTGTGTGTGGCAGCCCCAATCCAAACGAGAATCGCTGTAGCGTTCTGGGGCCCCGGCATCAGCATCAGCATCGGCCGTCGGTCCGGTCCGGTTCGGTTCGGGGTCCGTGTGTGCGCGAGATAAACAAACTGCCAGTTCACTATCAATCAAATACCGGAAACAGCTGCTTTAGTTTTATTTTGCCATAGCCATTTGGCACACCAATACACACAGAGGCCGAGCAGAGACCGAGCAGAGACAGAGACGCACACAGATATGTACATACTCTCAGAAACAGAGATCCCATTCGATCCAAACCGATCCCAGGCATGGGCCTCGTTCTGTTGCACTTCAGAGAGAGTAGACAAAAACAGAAATTTGTTGTTTGTTTTTTTTTTTTTTTAGTATTATATGATTTTTTTTATTTTGTAGTTTTTAACGGAACATACATTCTAAAAACATTACATAAAGTTCTTCTGGTTCTCATGCTCTCACAGGATCCTCATCCATCCATTCATCATCCTCTACCGTCTATCATTCTCCATCCTTGCTATTCAGTTTTTGTTTATTTTTTAATATTATAATGAAATGTACAAATAAAATAAATATTCATTATAGTATAGATTTTGTTGTTGTATGTATAGAGGGTGTGCCTTAGATATTTAAATTGTTTATGGTTTTTGTATCGATATTTTCTGTTTCTTTTGTTTTTTTGCATTTTACCAACTAAATCTTGAAGGAGTTTTTCCTCTGTTTTTCCATTCTTTTAGTTTGTTTTTGTGGGGTTTTTTCTGTTTTTTGCATTTTTTGTGTGTTTGCATTTTGTATTTTTTTTTTTAGTTTAATAGTTAGGATTCTTTTAAGCATAGGTATATCTAGGCATATCGTATCGTATCGTATCGTATATATATATATATAGTACATATACAGATTACAGTTTACAGATATATATATAGCAAATATATATTGTAATGTGTTTTTAGTGTTTTGTTTTTTTAATATTAATTTTTTGTTTAGTTTACTTTACTCTTTTTTTCGTATAAATTGTTTTGCTTTTAAGTTGCTAATTTGCCACTGTATGTATTTGTTTTTATATTTTAAATGTTTTGTTTTTTTTTTGTTTTGTTTGTATCATATTTCATATGGATATTTTCTATACAAAAAAAAAAAAAAAAAAAATTGTCGTTTTTTGCTGCATTTTACATTTAAGTTTTTCTTGGCTTGGCTTTTCTTTCTTTCTTTCCTTCCTTCCATCGTTCAGTTGTTCCTTCAGTTTTTCTGCTATTATTTGGAATATTTGTATTTTGTATGTACAATTCTTGTTTGCTCTCGGCTTCGGGGCTACGATATAGCATCTATAAAATACACTCATAAGAAACTAATTTCATTTTTCCCATACATATTGTAGAGTTGAGTAGAGTAGAGTTGAGTAGAGTAGGGTACTATTCTCTTCTCAAACAGATTTGTTCCGGCTACCAATAGATACATTTATAAGCACATTTACACACGAGTACTGGGATCCTGGTCTATGGTTCCCATTAAGAAATACACGTTACGGCACATCGTAGATACATCAATATTTAAGTTAAGAATTTCTTTAAATTCGTACAATATTTTATGCGTTTGTTTTTGCTACAACATCAAAAATGGACGTGGTATAATATTTTTCGACTACAATTTCTTATGCCATTTGCAATATTTCTCTAAAAACTTATCTCTTCCGCTCCGTAGTATATGTATTCATTTTGTATATAGGATTATATATATTTACTATATAATCTGGTGTTATGCCTCATTTCAAATCGTTTTTCTTTTCTTTTATTTGTTTTTCTTTTTATATGAAAATAAAAAAGGGTTTCCTCTACTCTCCTTTTACCCCCCACCCCCCCGGTACAAACATTTGTGTGTGAGTGTGTGTGTGTGTGTGTTTTTCGCATTGGAAAATTCATTGGAATACATTTTATACATACAAAATATATTGTTTAAAAATTAAAAATTTGACTTAGAAATTGAACATTGAATTTTAAAATTTAAAATTAAAAAAAAAATTGAAAATAATACAAAAAACACATCATCATAAAAAGCCAAATATAAATCCCTAATCCTTTAGTTGTCCCTTTCTTTTCCCGGTTTTCCCGGTTTCCTCGGATTCCCGCTTCTCTTTTTCATTTCCCTTTCCTTTTTTTAATTAAGCAAAAAAAAAAATTGTATTTTTTTTAAATAACATTTCTAATAATTAATAATTATCTGTTTGCAGTCTTTGGTTATTTAATTTTTTCTCTTTCTTTCTTTCTTTCTTTCGTTCATTCTTTCTTTCCTCTTGTTTTTATATCCTTTAATTCATATATTAAATATTTTCTTTCGTATATATACTATATATATTTTTAGGGGTTGGGTTCCACCGCACTTTCCAGCTCCAGATTCCAGCTCCTGCTTGGTGAATTTTCATTGCCCTGTGTCTGAGGTTTTTTCGGCTTGGGAAAAACCACACACAGAACACGGGGGGACTCCCCCCTCTAGTAGTCCGGACTGGAGTCGAGGAGCCGCTTCTCGGGTGTGAGGTCGCCCTTGCGAAGGATACGACTGGCGGCCGCACTGCAGCCATGATCAATGGCCTTGCCATTGGCCTGGCTCAAGGTTCCCATGCCTGCTCCGCCGATCTGCCCTCCGTTGGTCGTCCCATTGAGGCCGCCGCCGAGTCCGCCGTTGGCTCCGTTGACGCCCAGTGGCACAATCGGCAGCATGCTGCTGGTGGAGCCAATGCCGCCCGCCCCGCCCACGCCCTGGCAGCGACACCCGCGGCCCGCAAACCGCCCGTAACACTTCTCGCAGAGCTTCATGCAACCCCGCATCGGCCAGTAGCACCACAGGCATGGCAGCACAATCGACAGAGCCCCCAGCCAGCCCCATCTCTGGGTGCGCTTGTAGGGGCCGCAGGAGCAGGGATTGTCCACACACGGGGTGCCGTTGCCGTCATCGCAGTCCATGTCGTTGTCCCGCGCACAGTGGTAGAACAACGCCTTGGCGCAGCACAAGCAGGAGGCATAGTCGATGATGGACTCGGCGCTGCACAGACAGGTCTTGTTGCAGACCCATGTCTGGGGCAGCGGGCGCGGACTCTGGCACTGCTCGCAGCGGCAGCGGCCGCACCGCGGACACACAATGGGTATCATTAGCGTCGGATCGCCCCCCATCACAATGGGCCCGGGTCCGCCGCCTCCGTTGCCGGGCTGGGCCTGCAGCAGCTCCTCCAGTGCGTGCATGTGCTCCTTGCTCGTCTGCGTCTGCGACTGGAGCGTCTGCGTGGCGGGTGTTGTGGCTGTCGGCTGCTTGGTGATGATGGGTTGCGTGATGGGCTGCTGCGACAGTCCCAGACCCAGGCCCAGGCCCAAGCCCAAGCCCAGTCCCAGTCGAGGCTTTGTGGCGGGTTGTCCTTTGCTTAGGTGATGCTGCTGCTGTTGCGCTGGCGTTGTGGAGTGCAAATGTGAATGTAATAAGCCATCGGTATGATCGATTCCTCCTGCTCCTGCTCCTGCTCCGGCTCCGGCTCCTCCCTGCGTCGCCGTCGTTGCCGCCGTCGTCGCTCCCAGCCGGACATGAGGTGGCTGCTGGCCAAAGGAGGATTGCTGATGGTGATGCGAGTGCTGGTGCGGGTGTGGGTGTTGCAGGTGCTGCAGGTGCTGATGGTGCTGCTGCCGCTGTGGCAGCAACAGCAAATGATGCGTTGTCGTCTGGCCATTGTCCTGCTGCCCAGCCGGATGCTGCATGCGCGTGGCATGCTGCAGCGGCGTGTCCACATACTCGTTCGTTAGCCTCTCGGACTCGGGTCGCGGTTGCGCCAGTGTGACTGGAGACTGGGGCACTGGTTGATCAGCGCTGGTTTGGAAATGACTAAGGAAGTTGTTGTTCTCCGCCGCGGATGCTAGGCTCAACAGTGGCGCCGGTGCTGGCGGCCGTCTGCGGAAGCTCGAACCGGATACGGAAATGGAGCCCGAGCCCGTGCCGGTGCCCGTTCCCGTGCTACTGCTAGTCGCAGTCGCTGTCGATGAGGAGGCGTTGCTGCTGTTGCGACTCAAGCTGCTCGGTCGCTGTGGCAGAAATGTCAGATGATGGATCTGATAATCGGAATCGTAATCGGCCGAAATCGGTGATGCGGGTATTATCGATATCGTGTTATTATTTATCGTCGTCGCTATCGCTGTCGCTGTCGCTGTCGTCGTTGCGTTAATACTAAGTTGTTGCTGCTGTGAATTATTATTGTGGATTGCTGCTGTGGTTGCTGCTGTCGATGCCACGGATGCTCCTCCCTGGACACCACTTAGTGCTGTCGGCTCCGGCGCCCTTGGTCGATGCACGCGCGGTAATAGCTTCGGGGGCCGGGGTGGCGCCAAGGGATCGCCGCCATTTCTGCGATCCATGTAGTGTTGTACTCCAATACTCCCGCTACCGCTCCTCTCCTGCTACACTCTCTCTTTCACTCACTCACTCTCCTCTCCCCTCTCCTCTCCTCTCGTTCTCCTTTCTCCTCTCTCCCGTCTCCTCTCCACCGCCTCCTCTGCCTCCAGAGCTCTCTCTCTCTCGCTCTCTCGCGCTATTGCATATATATCTTTTCTCTGGATATATCTCGCTCTCTCTCTCTCTCGGGTCTCTCAATGCCTTCGATAATAGTTTCTGCCCTCGGAATCAGCTCGATTTGCCTTCATCCTTTTGCAGTGTTTGCCTTTTTTGCTACGATTGCTATCTGTAAACGAAAAAGAAAGAAAGATTTTCATTAGTTTAAGCATATTTTAGGGTTTATATCTATAGGATATCGTAGCATATATTTTATTATGATTTTTTTATTGCAGGCCAAAGCAAGCAGTGCTCAAATCAACCGAGGGGCTCTGCTGCATCACACGTTTCTCGAGTTTAATGATATTTCTTGATATTTCAGTCAATTCCTGAGATATATCTAACATTTAAAGGTTTTCCAATCCATCATACTGATAATAATGATGCTTTTACAGAATTTCTAAACATTTAGCGATGATATATCATTAGTTAAAGTTTCTTTCGGCGGTATTATAATGATATTTCTCTAGTAAATTTCCGTGCCTTAAATGGGGGTCTTTGATCCCGAAGAAACTGCAAGAATTCCACGAATTAATCAAAATATCACGTAGATCACGTGGGCACCCCACAAATACACACAAGGTCTCTTCTCGCCATAAGAAACCAGGGCGTGCCCGGGGTTCAAAGTACATTTTTCTTTTTGCTTTTAATGAACTTTTTGCAAATTTTCATCTCTATTTACGGGTTTAATGTTTTGTTGTTAATTAAAACAAAAAAACCATCTTTTAAACACTTCTTGAGATACATATTTATAAAAGGCATAATCTTGAGGTTTTTATTATAATAATTATATTTCTCGTCACTCGTTTTGGAGTTTCACTTGAAATGGGGCGGGAGCACATGATTTTTTTGAAGATTATGTCGCTTTCTGGGGTTTTTTCTATGGAATTTGTGGGTACGGTTCGGTTCGGTCTAGAGATCTAGAGTTGGAGATCAAATTACTTGAGAGACTGCTGCCAAACAGATCTGGCGGTAGTAATCTCTCTCTCTCTCTCTCTCTTTCGCCCTCTCTCCCTCTCTGGTTGCTTTCGAGTATATGTACAAACAAATTTCGAATGCCGCCCTCGACATTTGGTAACCCCCATTATCTGTCTTAATTGCTTTCACCCCACCGCACCCCAGCCCGCCTCTATCTGGCCTCTAGAATTTTATTTGATTTGATTTCGTGTTTCCACAAATTCCATTCAGTATTTCCGTTTGTCTATCAAAAATATGGACATAACTTTCATTATTAAATGGCGCAAAAATTAGCGTAAAAAGATCTCAAGATTCTGAATGAACTTTGAACTGGGGATCGGATCGCGTATCGCGTAGACCGTATGATATGATGTGCTGATGATTATGGCACATGTTTATGGCAAAACAATGGTATTTTTATGGTATTTTTATGGCATGTTTTTGTCAGATTTATGGCAAAACAACAACAACAACAACAGCGAGAGCAAAAGTTAATCTCTTTTGCTGAGGCCTGAGGCCACGGTCCCGGTCCCGGTCCCGGTCCATGCGGCGTATGAGTAATGCCCACTGATCGATTGCCTCGCGAGACTAACCGAAAGATCTCGATAGTCCGAGAGAGATCTCTAAAGGCGACAAACATCTCTAGAAGCTCTGGAGAGTAGAGAAAGCTCTCTAGAAGAAGAGAAAAGATCTGAGAAGAAGGTGGAACACCATCTTCTAGAGGAGCAGGCGATCCTCTACGATCTCCGCACTCTGTTCTCTGTCGCAGTCGCGATAAACATTTGCTTGCACACATAATTAAAGAGCACTCGCTGGTGCTGGCAAATAAGGAAATACAGGAAATTATAACCATAAAACGCCATATAGGCAAAAATAAAAAATAACAAAAAAATATGAAGAAAAAATAAGACTGTTTACTGAACAAAACAAAGTATATTCCCATATCGAAGCGATAAAAAAAGGCCAACGAATTATTATTATTATTATAGTGAGGCATAAAAATTGTTTCTAGCGCCAATGGGGGCATATATCCACAAGGAAAGGAGAGGGAGAGAGAGGGAGAGAGAGAGGGAGAGAGAGAGGGAGAGAGAGAGATATTCCAGTGGCATGGACCATGCCCCTAGGTACACGTTAGGGGACGTTCGAGTCTCCCCATAAATATCGTGCTTATACATAGTATGGCATAGATCCACGTACACTGCGAACCGAAAGTATACGTCCTCCCCGGCAGGGGGTTATAAAATAAAGAAAATTAACACAAACGCCCACTTATTGACGTCATGTCCGGTACTCAAAAACAATTTTCGAGAATGATCAACAATGGGGGGGGGGGGGGGGGGGGGGGAAAAAAGAAGCAAAATAGAAAAACACACACACAAATCGGGTTCGGGGATCGGGATCGGGATCGGTACTGGGGGCCCAGTGATTGCCAATAAGAAAAATACAGGTCCCTCTATATATCTGTAGCTGTGGCTGTATCTGTATCTGTATCTTTGGCAATCGTTGGGAATATGTAAGCGTCATTCTCGGATTCTTTGATATACACTTTTTCTTTCTTTTTGGTAGTAAATTGTTGTTGCTTTTTTCTGGTATCTTTTTAAAGAATGAATTATGGGGAAAATGCTTTGATGTGGCTATAAAAAGATATAGAACTAGCAGAACTGCTCGAAATACATTCCCAATGAATGGAATTCTGATTCGGCTCTCTCTTAATATCAATAACTAGTGCAAATTGGCCATAAATTCCTGCGTTAACTAGTGGATATTGATCAATAAATCCCATGTGATTTTGGGGGCTGCTGGAAATCCCATTAAAAGGTGTAAATGTTGCCCATAAAAACATATTTAAATTGCTTCATAAATTTCAAACAAAACAACAACAAAAATACATGAACAATAAATAATTCTTTGTTTTTTTTTTGTGATACCCTAGATGAATGGTTGATGGCATTTTGAGGGATTTTATGGGTGTTCTGAATTTTCATAGCAAAAATCTCAGTTTTAAAGAAAACCCTATTGCAAGGCAAAGTATTCTCTGGTCTAAAAGCACTATATCTTTCGTGTTTCTAAAGATAATCCAATGAAACTTTCCACTAGGCACTGTCATAGAATCATTCAGATATTTCCCGCAAGACACAGACCCGTAACACCCCCTTGAGAGCAATCTTTCTGGCTTTAAATCCTTATATGTCTTTCTTCTTTCTCAAGATACTTTTCTACACCTATGTTTCCATAAAAAAAACTCTTTTTCAGAGGGTATCTTTGGCTCCCATTCACCTCCAATATCTAGCCTGAAATTCTTATTTCTATTGACGTATTCCCCCCCTTCCACCCTCCTCTGCCACTCTGTAACCCCCCCGACAAAAGTAATGCCAAGATTTCGATTTCATTCTTAAATTAATTGGCCGCAAAGCACAGCAGCGGGAATACAAATACAAACACACACACACACACACACACGTACACACACACACGTACACGCGTACACACGTAATTTGAAAACAATTTTTGTTTAGTGTTGTTTTTGTTGTTGTTGTTGTTGCTGTTGTTATTGTTTTTTGTTCATTTCACGCTTATTTTTAATTGCACTAAAATTCTTGTTCTTCTGAGGCAAACTTTGACCTTGGAACGCAGCAGAGGCGGCAGTGGCAGCGCCAGTGGCAGCATCGCTGCCAATTCGCATTCGAATTCACGTATATTCGCGTATTCGTATTTTGTGAATAAAATACAACGAAAACGAAAAGAGAGAGAGAGAGAGAGAGAGATGTGATGTGATTCAATGGCGCACGAATTGTGAAATGTGGCATTTGAAACGTTTTCATTAATAAGTGGGGATCCGCAGGCAAAGACAGGGGCTGAGGGGGGGGAGGGGAGAGCGCCAAAGCGGGGGCGATGTCCCCCATGGCTAATTCATCCAAACGATTCAAAAGATACATTCATTCGCATTCGCATTCGCTGGTGTTGATGGTGTCGTCGTGTCTCTCTCTCTCTCGCTCTCTCTCTCCCTCTCGCTCGCTTCCCCTCTCTGTCTGTTTTGTGTTCTGTGGGTTTGCGTTTGTTTGTTCGCCTGTTTGCACAAACAAGTGTCACTGCCAGTCGCGATTTAAATAAAATTATTTAACGCCGCAGACGGCAGAGGGCCCAAAGGCGGGGCGGGACGGGGCGGGGCGGGGAGGGCGAGGGCGAGGGAGGGGCGGCCGAAGTAACGAAGGCAAGAACTAGGTTTATGGGTCGCAGATCTCACATTTGGCTTAAAGAAACAAAGGGATATAGAGGGACGAGTTGTTGGAACATTTCTGAGGGGGGGACTCCTTCGATTAGGAATAATTATTCAGCAGAGATGGACAGAATCCCAAAATGCAGCCACCACAAACAAACCTCTTCTTAAAATCATAATACCCCTCGCTGTCACTACTGCCTCTCCCTCTCTCTTACCCAAAGCCAGGCAAAAAATCAAATGCAAACAGGTTTGTCTCTCACTCTCGCAGCCTCCGCCTCTGCCGCTTGCCCCTGCCCATGCCCCTACCCCCCGCCCCTGCCTCTGCCCCTGCCCCTACCCCCGCCCCTGTCCATGCCCCTGCTCTGTTTCTGGTTAACAACTCGGCGACGGGCACCAGAGACACCAGACACTTGCCCCTGCCTCCGCTGCCCCCTCCCCCCCTGCCGCTTTGCCTTATCAATGGCCATTTACCGTTTTCAATTGTCAAATTAATTAATAAAATATTATTGCCCTGGCGAAAATGGTAATGTCAACATGTGACCCAATTAAAAAAAAAAAAATATTCATTAAAAAACCAACAACAAAAATAAATACAATAATGAAATACGAGACAGTTTCCTGAGCCCCAAAGAGTAAATGTTTTTTATGGATTTTTTGTAGTGCCCTTTCAAAGGTTCCCCCCCCCCCCCCCCCCCTACCCACCAAAAGTGCTCGAAACCTTTCGTGGCATTTACTGGCACTTTTCCTATAGACAGTGTTCCGATTTTTCTGTGCATTTATCATGTCTGGAATGCGTGCACGAAAAACTCTTGTTTTTTTTTGGTTTTTTTTTTTGGTTTTTTTGGCATTTCTTTTGGACTTTTTTTTGCGCTGCTCTGATTTTCAATTTGATGTCAAGTTCTGGTGGCAGCAAAAATCTGTATGCACAAGCATTAATTGGCCATATAAAAGATACAAATGTGTCAATGTTGGGCTTAAGGAAATGGTGGTAAAGCGAAGTACTTTGATTATAAATTTATTAATTTTTTGAGGCCTTTCTTCGGGGGAGAAATCAAAAAAGCAATTATGGGATTTAAATATTAACACTAGAAAACTCTTTAGATACGTTTTTTTTGTTCTTTCGAAAACTGTTTCCGTTTATCCCTATTTTATGGGTTCTGTTTTGAAAACATGTTGCATTTTGTGGGATGTCTGCTAAAAATATACACACACACACACACAAAGATGCAAAGACACAGATGCAGATACAGATACAGATACAGATACGGATACGGATACATTTGTATGAGAAATGTGAAGAGCGACAGATGAAAAACCTACACAGGAAACGCTAATGACTGCAGGCATCTGAAACGGGAATCCGGTAGAAGATGCTGCTGCCACGAGATACACGAGTATACAGAGATGCAGAGGGAGATGGGGAGAGACGGGTAGACACAGCAAGATATAGATACAGCCGAGAGCTCGAGTCCCCGAACTCCAGATGAGAGTCACATCACAGCGCAGAGCCCACAGATCATTAAACTATTTAAATGCCCAATCGAGTGAGGAGAGAGAGAGAGAGGGAGATAGAGGCACCGCCAGAGACCATATGTTGCATGCAGCAGCCACAAGCAGCCAGCAGGCTAATAGTTTTCAAAGCAAATGAGCAGCACATGTGGCAGCGGCAAAGGGCTCCTCACACAGATACAGATACTACCGAAATGTGTGTTAATGAAAGAAGATACACCAACACACAGACACAGACACAGACACAGCCACATTCGTGTATGGCAGGGCCCTCTCCACAATGATAATTATCATATGATAATGATGATTATGTTCTTTCATTCTTGGTGTCTGAAATGGTGAGGGTTTCTTCTTTTTTTTTTTTTTGTGTTGGGTTTTCCTTTAGACATTTTTATATAGAAATCATTGAAGAAACAGAGAAGCCAGAGATCACCTGAGAGGAAGAGAGGTAGAGAGGGAGACAGGGAGAAGCATCAAAAGAGATCAAATCACCAACAAATGAAGCAAAAACGAATGAAACGAAGAGCCCAAGAAGAGACAGGGAAGGCGAACCAATTTCCATCAGAGATGCCTCGCAAAATAACTAGTTCAAAGAACTAGTTTCAAGCCCGGTTCCGGATTCGCTTTGAAGAAGGAGGAAACAGAGGATTCGGCTTGGTTTTTCCAACTTTGTTTCGGCTTTAAGAGATCTTTTTCCTGGGTTTACGTACTACCCAACTATCGATCAATGCCTAGAGAACCTTTTAGGTGTTTCAAATCCCTGGAACTAGTTCTTTTTGAAGGCTCATCGCTGCATCGAAGACGACTGTTGAGCCTCTGGTGTCTGCTCTTTCGAGCTTAGATCAGAAAAGAGAGAGAGAGAGGAAGCAGGGGGGAGAAGAAGCCCCATAAACTACAAAGTGATCGACCTTAAGATTTTCTTCTGCCGATTGTCGCTCCCCCCCTTGCCCCTTGCCGTCTGCTGCTCCATCTGTCTCCTCTTACAATTTTCTCTAGGCTACAAACCAAAAGTATCTATGTATCTATGTATGTCTCTCTCCGCTTGTGTGTGTGTGTGTGTGTCCGTGCCTTTTGTAAAGTAGGTAGATTTCAGGTAGAATTTTCTCTGCCGCTGCCGCTGTCGCTGCGAGTTAAGTGGCAGCCAAAAAAGGAAGCTGCAACATGTGTTGCCCTGCCACATCTTCCTACTCCCAGGATGGTATAATGCCCCTCCGATCGTGTTGTGCGTGCAGGCATTGTAGACACACACACACACACACACAGCCAGAGAAACACCTTTCCATCGCCAGAGATCTCCCTGTGTTTCCTTTTTCTTTTTCTATACAGCTAAAACCCACGCATCCAACAGATGTTCTCCTGATTTTTCATTGTGAAAAATGTTTTCTCCCCCCACTAACCCTCTCTGTCTGTCACTCTCTCTCTCTCTCTCTCACTCTTTCCCTCTCTCTAGCCTTATTGATGATTTCTTTGATTTGGATTTCTATTGCATCGCTTTTGTTGAAATTCTCAATCGAATCATCGCTGCTGCAAGCTGCTGCCTTCATTCTTGTATCTTCCAGATACGGCCAGGAGCAGGGGTTGCCTTGTGAGGCAGGGGACGAAAATGAATCGAGTGGATCGAGTGGATCGAGTCCAGTCAGAGTCACTGCGTATGGAAATACTGATGGTTTCCCTTCCATTCTTGGGATACATATGTACATATCTATCCAGGAATAGGTATCAAAGGATATATTTCTCCATTTAGGGGTAAAACTTAAGGCATTTTCAATTGCAAAAACATATATTTGATGAAAGTTTGGCTCAAGCATTTCCAAACAGGGTTCAAAACGTATAAATATGAACTTTATAGCCCAGATTATTGGCATAAATGTGAAAAAAATTCCATAATATATTTGAATTGAGTCTCCTAATGGCATCCCTTCTTGGTTACCCATTTCATCCCCTCGTCAATCGTCTGTTATTATAATTTTGAAATTATAATACAGATACCTTTCCCTTCCTTCTGTTCCTCCTCTTTCTCTAGTCCTCAAAGCAACGCCCACACCTTTTGGGAATGGGCTCCATCCCTCTCTCTCTCTCCCTCTCTCTCGTGACAATAGAAACGGGGGAATACAATGAAAACACAGACTAATAGAGACACACACACACACACACAGAATGAAAGGTAGAGGGAGAGGCAGAGGCAGAGGGGCAGGCAGGCAACGCACACAACATTATTTTCTATATATCTAATTTGCGTGAAATTCTCTATTCAAAAATTCCGCTCACATCCTTCTTACACGCGCAAACGCCCACACAGAAGCGGCAGCGGCAGAAGTATCTAAGTATCTGAAGACGCGGCCAACGCTGCGGCAGCGCAGTCGGCGACAGCTGGCTGTGTGTGTATCTGTGCCCATAGACAAAAAAAAATATATATATAGAATAAAAATTGCAAAAAAACCGAAAAAATTCATGACATGCTGGTGATGACGTCAATGAAACGGCACACACACACACACACACACACCCAAAAGATACATTTACAAGCACACAGATACAGATACATCTAACCGCCGGCCTGTCTGTCTCTCCGTCCGCCACCGCCGCCACCGCCGCCTCCGCCTCCGCTTTCGTGTCTTTTCTAGCCGCCTGACGCTCCTCTATTTATAGAGTCCTTGCCCCAAAAATAGCAGCAAATATTTGGGCGACGGCAACGGCCTCCTTTTTGGGGAAGGAACAGTCCTACCCACCCGACGAAAGCAACAAAAACAAAACAGGGACAACAGCCAAGTGGCAAGAGGCAAGAGGCAGGCGACTACTGTGGGCTATGTAAACAACCTGACCCGCCCTAATGTATCCCAAAGATACAACACGCACAGATACAGACACACGCACACACACACACACACACACACGCAGACAGCCACCCACTGGGGGGTGCGTGCAGACAGAGGCAAAGCCAAAAGTTTATCAAAGAATGAGACCCGAAAAGTGCGTGACTCTCAGGGCAAAGTTTTTCTGCCCTCTGTGTGTGTGTGTGTGCAAAGATAGAGATGGAACATCCACCAGATACTTTGTGGAAGGTAGGTAGATCTAAGCCCGCGAGGGTTTTCCTTCCAAAATGCAGGCACGCACCAAGAAAGTATCTCTAAAAGAGTGTTTTCTATAAGGAAAGGAGATTTCAAACCAAAGAAATCTTCACTTTTTGCCACAGATTCCCCTGCAAATGTGGTAGGCACTTTTTGGAGATGATTTGCTCCACTTTAAACAATGAAAAATCATGGGAAAAGTGCTATAATTTCTATGATTTCTTGGAAGTTAAATTTAGATCCACTTCGTGTCACGCACATACCCCCTGGGGGGGGGCAGCACGCACTTGACTCCTCATCTTCGTCATCATTTGCGTCTGCGTTTGCGTCTGCCTCGTCGTTTTGTCCCACAAAATTTCCTTTGAACCCCAAAAAGTCTATTTTTAGATACAACGAAAATTTCCACCAAAACGAAAGAAAGAACAACAACAACAAAAAGAGAACGAAAAGCGGAAAGCCTTAGAGAGAGTGCTGTCACCCTGCCACACACACAGACAGACACACACACCTGTAACTGTAACCCCAGGCAAAAGTAGGGGGCATGGCGGAGGCGGAGGCGGACGCTTAAGCTGTCTGGTGGAAATCGTTTTGATTGTGGGTGGACAAGCACACGCCCACTCGCCCACACGCCCACTCGCCCACGGAGGCGAAAGCCTTACGGAAGGAGGAAGGCCGGTGCTGCTGCTGCGTGGGAAGGCCCGTCCTGAGGTCACCTACGCGAAACACATGGCTAAAACGTTGCCGAGTCCTGGAGACAGCGAGCGTCCTGTGGCCCACGCACAAGATCCCGCCTCCAGACGCCTCCTCAAGCGCCAGAGTGCTATTTTTGACCATGACTCTTGCTGCCTCTTTTAGCTTTAGCTTATCCCTTACCCGCAGCCCCCAACCCCCACCCCCACCCCCACCGCAAGCCCAAGCCCCAGCCTCGTGGATATTCTCATATTTTCCCGATGAAAAACGTTGGAGTTTTCACCTGCTGCCTGCCTGGTTGGCTTCTTCTGGTGGCAAAGGTCACACGGTTGCAGCAATTGCATTACAAATTCATTAGAAAATTACACAATTCAGAGGGAGATGGGAAGAGAGCGAGAGAGGGAGAGAGGTGTCATAGGAAATGCCACCTTTTTTGCTCCATTCATCCCTTGGAACATCATCTAGGGCTCTTTGGTGCTGGGAACATCATCTAGGGCTCTTTGGTGCTTCAAGCCTTGGCTTTTACTCACTTTAGAACCTCAGAAACTTGTATTTTTCAAACTCGTGCCCAAAGAACATTGTTTTTTGCAGCTCCAAGCGTTCTTTTTTAAGCACTTTATAGCCAAAATGTCTCATTTTTCCTATGAAACCCCATCCTTGTGTCATTTTTCCAGCGAAACCCCATCCTTGGGGCAGAGAAACTCTTTTAACGATCACTTTTACCATTATAACACCATTTTCTGATCACTTGAACCATCAGAAGCGAAACTTTTCCTCGATTTATCCACCGGAAAGGCTACATTTTCCATCTTCATCATCCTATAGAAGCTCTTTCCCAATATGATACCTTTAGAGCACATATTTCTCCTTGGGTTCCACCACAGAAAGAACCTTCAAACCTTTTTGTTTTTGTATCCCAATCCGAATCCAAATCCGTATTCGTATCTAAATCGTTCGTTATTGTCCCACCGACCCACCGACCAACCGGCCATTCATTGACGACAATTTCTATAGCGATATATTCAGCGATTTGTTGTTTTGCTTAGCTGCGCACAAAGATATAGATAGATGTACAGATATGTACACGGATGGATATATATAGATGTTGAATGTGTCGGCGATTAATGAGCATTTTGTATGCGTTGCTCGGACGTAGCCAACGAACCACTTGGGTGGCACGTCTATCCGTCCATCCATTCAGTCCACTCCCCATTCCGCTGCCAAAATGCTGGAGCCAGAGAGAGAGGGAACAAAGTGCCACAAAAACTAAAGCCAACAAAACGGAAATGAGAGCTCAGGGCGGTTGGGGGGGGCGAGGCCAGCGTGTGGCAAGGGGGCAGTAGTGCCTGCCACAAAGTTATTGTCTTTGCTCGGCTAATGGACAAGCTTCTAGCGGCATGCGGCATGTGGCAAGCACCCAAATTGAGATGCAAAAAGGGATTGCCTTCAAAGAAATTATGAGGGATGTGCTCCAAAAGGATCCACCACAGGGATCCACCAAGAGTATCCATTGCAAAGGGAATCTGAAACGATCTGCAGATGATTGTATACCATGTACATTAATCCATTATTTTGAGAGCTCTTTAGACCACCTCAAACTTGTCCTTTCCTAGATTCCATTCCACATATTACTCCACATTTCAAAGCGGGTTCTGTCTCCTTTCTAGATACAAATTCCCCAGATATCTAACTATTTTTCCTCTACATTCATCTATTTGTGGTATTATATTTTCTACTTCTGGTACGATCGTCTCATGAATCCCTTAAAAAGACTACAATTTATTTATAACAAATATAATTTTCAAAAATAAACAAGAGACTTGGTTGTTGTTGTTTTTGTTTTTTTGTTTTTTTGGTGGTCTTATTTTGGTTTTTGCGACGACGACAACGACGACGACGACAAAAATAATGAAAATCACATGTTTTGCTTGCGGCATCAAAATTGTGTTGCTTCTTGTTTTTGCTCGCAGTTTTTCTTCTTGTGGGGCGGCGGCTGTCACAGCACAGATACAAAGATACTTTTTGTGGTGGTTACCGATAGATACTTGTACACGAGTGTGTGTGTGCGCCTATCTTTCTCTATGGCATATCTGAAAAATCTCAAAACGAAATTTCATTGAAGCGTGCTACGTGCCGCCACCCGCCAATCGCCACCCGCCCCCACTGCCACTGATGCGCCCCTCTGCCACATATTTCGCAGCCACCTTTCCGCGAGAGTTCAGTAAATGTCACATGGGGTGCAGGCCATGCGCAATTCTTGGCCTAAACCGCCAATTTGTTCCCCACTTTTCCCCCACTTCTAGCTGATATTTTGTTCCACTTCCCTTTCGCTCCTCTTATCCTTGTTCTTTCTCCTCGATCTTTTCTTTTTCCATAACTTTTCGTCTCCCTTTTGCCTGTTTTCCCTGCATTTTCCCCCATCGCTAAACATTTTGTATGCTCGTTTCCCCCACAAAGTTTTTCATTTATGAGAATATTTTTTCTGCAATTTTCTATCTATAGTTTTGTCCGCTTTGCCGCCTGCCGCCTGCCCCATGCCACAGGGCCCCCCCCCGCCACCCCCTGTCGCCTTCTAAGCCTTTGTTTTGCAATTATGTCGTCGTCGTTTCTGTCTGTGTTGTTGTCGTCAGAACGTGTTCTGGTTTATATTAACTATTCTACAGATACAGCCACAGCCACAGCCACAGCTACAGATACATCTCTAAAGATACAGATAGAGAATACAAGTGTACAGAGATATCTATGAGATACAAATGTATATTCTGAATTGCATTTACATTTTGGTAACAGTATTTCGTGATTATTCTATTTTTAATCCTTCTCTCTCTCTCTCTCGCTGTCTCTCTCTTTCTCTAGCGGGAAAATGCAATTAATTTGCTGTCATTTTGTTTTTGGTTTTTGCAGTTTTTGTTGGGCTTTTGATTTTATTTTTGCCTCTCGTAGGGTTGTTCCGTCCGTCGTTCAATCTATTCTTGAATACTATCCGTTAGATACTATATCTTTATATTCGTACACAACATTTGCCTATAAATCAGGTGGAAAGATCAGTAAGTGACGGCAGGCGGGTACGAAGATTGATTGAATTCGGGTATCGCGATCTGTCGACAGAGTACTTTTCACCTCACAATTCGAAAGGGTATTCGCAGGAGTATATATCTGTTCCCTTTCTTCCACCCCTAAGAAGGCTCTACGAACACCTGGAAAAGGTGCTCCAGAAACTACCAAACCCCACGATATGATGTTGTATCTTTCCTTCTTTTAGATAATTATCTGTAGAAATGCTGGAACTATATCTATATCTATTCGTATTAAATATGCCTCAAATATTGCAATCAAATTTTTGAATCGAATCAAGTGGCAAGAGGCAATTCTCACTCGGCAATCGCCGTGTAGAATATTTATGTCATAGCCAAAAATATCGCCCCGAAATACGTTTCATTCATAATGGAAGAAGAAGGAGATTCTCGCACAGAAAAACAGACACACACACAGACAAACAGAGACACACGTTTATACGATACGTTGTATGCGATATATAAATATAAATAAATAAATTAAATGCTTAATTTTTATTAGCCAAATAAACAGCTAGACAGCAAGACAGACCAGACACACATCGCCAGGCGATAGCCGCAGAGCGAAACGAGGCACAAGATCTACAATGACGTTGATGACGCAGACGATAGAAGCCGATGATGATGATGATGATGATGAGAATATTCGCCAAAGGCGGGAAGACTCTTTTTCTTCGTATTTTTGGAGGGGAAAAGCTAAGGTTTTCCATGGGTTATTGGGGTTGCCTTTCAAAGGCATAAATGGAACAGTGGAACAGTGGAACAGCGGTGAAACAACATTTGGAACACTTGGAAAGACACACGAAACCTCAAAAACGAGACAGCGAGAAGGTGGCAGGGGATCCATCGATCAAAAAAAGAAAAGAAAACCAAAAAAACTAAAATGTTAAGACGTTTATCGGTCGAAAAATAAGTGTTTTTTACGCCTCTCTTTTATTTATTCTCTTCGTTTTTGTTGTTGTTGTTCGTTGTGTATGCGACTGGCACTGCGATGGCGTTTCCGTTAGCCTCAAAAATTAACAGCAAGCGAAAAAGTAAATAAACTTAAAAATATTTCATTGCGTTCTTCGTTTTTTTTCTTTTTTTTTATCAATCTTTTTGGAAGGGTCTGCTGATATTTTAAGCGTGTGTCAGCGCGTTGGAAAAAGAAAGCAAAAGCAAAAAAGGCAGGGGTACGGCCTTATCGAGCCACACATAAAAAGTGTCATAGGAGAAGGCAATACGAGAGGTCTACCGATGACGAAACACACCTCCGCTTAACGCACTTTTTCTTCGGTTTCTTTTTCTAGATTAAACACAATAAATAGTTTAAAAATAGAAAAAAAGTTAGAGGGGAAGAGCTGGAGAGCGGGAGTGGGAGAAAAATACATTCTCGAGTGTCCAAAGGTTTAAAAGCCACACAAAAAAAAAAACAAGAAAGAAAAGAACAAAAATAAGGAAAAAACTGATTAGAGGAAGAGGTACAAAAGTCTGTGGCTGATTTGTGAATGGAATTCTCTATGGAAACGAAACGCGAGAGTGATCGATCGATAGATCAATCGGTTCGGTTATCAGTCATGTTCATAGAATATATAGAATATATTTCAGTATTTCTAATATTATATTTCGAGGGATTATCTGTATGTTTTGATCAGCAAACAGACAGCTGAAAGCCACAGGCGGCGAGAGTACAAGCATTCGAGTTTGTTCTCGGGAGAGTATTTCATTCAGAAATCGACATCTTCAAGATACATGTCCAACTGTCTTGTATGTGGATAAGTTCCTACATTTCCATTTCCATCTATTTTCCTTCCTGCTTCTATCATTCCATATAAATACATATGTATGTACGAGAGTCTGTGGCTTTCCTGTTATGTTTTTGTGTCACGATGTGGCCATAAATTAATCAGATATTCCTATGGATACATCTATGTACAGTGTACACCAATTATTTATATACTACATATAAGAATTTTATTGCATTTCCTGGCTATGCAACAACAACATCAACAACAGCATCTAGAGATACATTCTGAAGGCCAAAACGTGAGCACGTTGAAATTAACTGAAATTGCAGCACACAATTTGTATCTGTATCTCAAGCAGCTGTTTGTGGGCGAGAAGGGGGCACACTTACATTGATTTTCAATAGCAATCCGTGCAATTTATTCCGTAATAAATCAACATATATATCCGCTAGATATAATCCTTTTCTGGCACTGGGTTTCGTGTTGTAGATATACAAAAAAAAAAATGTAATCCAAAAGATAGTAGATACAGGCACTTTTTGCTGGTTCGGATTTCGGGGGTTCAAGATCTCCTCTTTTCTTGTTGTTGTTGTTTTTTTTTTGTTATACACGATCTGCCGATCTATACATATGCGTATATATATATTCCAGATATATATATGTTTGTTGTTGTTGGATTTTATTTAGCATTTATTAAAAATGATTTTTCGCTTTGCTCTTTTTCGCATTTCATTCACAAAAGTAAATTTAATTAACACAAAAACGATGACGCCTGACGCCGGACGCCTGACGCTGCCGTTGACGCTGACTGCAGCTGCGACGCCAACTGCGAGCTGCGAGCTGCGAACTGCGAACTGCGAACAGCGTCTGGTTTCGATATTGGTCTCCCGCGTTGTTTGATTTTGTTATTATTTTTGTTGTTAAGAATAATAAATAATATACGATTTTTTGAACGATCGATCGGAACGGGAACGAAACGGTAACCGTATGTACGTCGACGTCGACAGCGACGCTCACACGATCTCTCGGGAAACGGGGGCCACGTCGTCGCCTGTCGGTGTGTGTCGGTGTATGTCTCTCTGTCGCTCGATTGTACGAGTGTGTTTGTGTGTTTGTCGTCGTCTCGCCTTCCGTGTGTGCGTGTGTGTGTGTGTGTGTAAAATATTTTTATGCAATTTTATATATAAATATATATATATGTATATATAGATGTTTGCTGCTGCTGCGACGGCGACTGTTGTTGTTTGATTTTAATTTTTTATTTCATTTTTTTTCTCTCTCTCTCTCTCTTTCAACACGTTTTTGTATTTGAATTATGATTTTGTTGCTGCTGTT
Organism: Drosophila pseudoobscura; assembly: GCF_009870125.1. Taxonomy (NCBI): domain Eukaryota; kingdom Metazoa; phylum Arthropoda; class Insecta; order Diptera; family Drosophilidae; genus Drosophila; species Drosophila pseudoobscura. The sequence goes on along the minus strand of NC_046683.1, from coordinate 63,710,994 downwards.
GCTGTTGCTTTTGCTTTTGCTTGTGGTTGTTGATGTTTAAATAGACATTGATTTTCTTTGCGCAATTTGCATTTTTAGAGGCACATTATTTCCATTGGAAGCAGGAATTCCATTCAAAAAAAAAAAACATTCAAACACAGAATTTGATCTCACTTGTTGTTGTCGTTGTTGTGGTTGTTACTGCCGCTGCACACAGATATTTGTTGTATTTTCTGTTACGATATTGTTTCAAAAAAATTGTTGTTGTGTTGTTTTGGAAAAAAAAAAATATTTGATCTTTGTAGGAGTGGTAGATTTTCGAGTCGAAGTCGAGTCGCGGCAACCTCTCAGCACGAGGCGGGGCGAATTAATGGATCTTGAACATTGACAAATCCATAGACATTTGGTTGATATTTTTTTGTTGTTTGCCGAAAATATCAATATGGATATTTGATTAACGGACTTTTCTGAATTGAAAAAAAAAAATCCTATCTGCTGTTTCCTTGTCCGCGGCAGGGATGTTGAATATTTGTTGATGTTGTTGGCTTTATTTTTGTTGTCGAAAATATCAGTAGTATGGATATTTTAGTGGGATAATCAACGTAATTTTCTGAATTTAAAAAAAAAATTCGACACGTCGTTTCATTGTTCGCGGCCCGAGTTCAAAAAATGTAATGTACCCATGATTCCCACTGTGCCGCCGCCGCCACCGATTCGTGAGGGAAAAAGCCACTCGAAACGCGAACGCACTCAAGAGAGCGCGGCAGCTTAGCAACTTAGGGCCCTGTCCGAAACATGTTAGGAGCCCCTGTTATGTTAAGTGCCAGAGATTTTACGCTTTACGAGCTCGATTGGGCAACGTGAACGGTGGCGGGGGCGGGGGCAAGGCCGTGCGCACGCTCCAAATGTTGCCGGGGCTTGCAAAAATGTTTCTTGGCCAACAATACTCATGTTGCTGAGAGAAAAAGGTATGGAAAACAGGTGAAACGACCAGAAATATCGAACGCATGGCCAGTCTAGGCTCCTCACCCCTTGCTCAAAATACTTTCTTGTAAAATCTTACAACAATCATGGCATGTAGGGCCCTGAGGTGAGGTGATCTTGTCCATACCTGCCCATAACCCATAATAGTTTCATGTGCACATGTTCTTAAGGCCCCTAAAAAATGTTGCTGGCAAATCCACTCATGTTGTTTGCGAAAGGACTTCTTCTTGGCCAATATTATAATACATCGATCATTATTAAACATTAAAAGTCAATAAAACACATATTTCCGTATAATTTGTCCCCGATATTATTTTCTAAATTTACTTAAGATATAATATTTCATTAACTTTAATGTGAAAGCTTGTTTAAATCAGCTATAATACATTTTTTCATTATTTTTTTTTAATCTTTTTTATTGTTGATTGTATTGTAAAGAAAGATGATTCTGACCAAATTATTGTATGGTCTTATGACATTCGACTTTACACAGAGACAGCCTTGTGGGAAGAGCATGCAGTGAGAGCGAGAGAGATACATATATGCGTCTCGATGGTTACACTATGCAGATCCCATTTTTCCAATCATTTTTTCACGAATAGTGCTAAAAAGGGCCGTCATACATGTAAACAAAAAAATTCGTCTTTTTCCTGATCATAATTAAATCATAATTAAATCGATACATTTCGATTCGATTGTATTTTAAGCAGCAGAAAATTTTAAATATTTTCATTTGACGAAACAAATTCTCAATCCAAACAGCATGTTGCCGAGACATGCTAGATGCAACATGCTGCTGAGCTGCTGTCGAGAAAATGTTAGGTATTGAGTGAGATATTTGTGCGATACAAGAGAGCGAAATGAAGCGAATTGAGAACAGCAACGAAAAAGTACTAAAACAACATACACTCTCTCTCTCTCTCTCTCTCTCTCTCTCTCTCTCAAGTTGGTACAAAAGCAGGCTATAAACCCCTTAGCATCAAAAAAGCACTCATGTTAAGCATTAAGATTTTTGTTTAGCGAAATGAGCGAAGAGAGCGTGTTTGTGGCGAATCGATGGAGTGAGAGCGAGGCCGGCTGCCGATCGTTTATTCGCCGTATCTGTATATCTCGCTCTCTCTCTCTCTCTCTATCTTTCGCCTTGTTTTTTAATTGAACAAATTTTTCATTCTCAAAAAGCGGCGAGTGGAGAGGCATACCATACCATACCGATGGGTGTGTGTGTGTGTGTGTGTGTGACTTAATTATGTCTGTGTGTGAGTGCTATTGCTGAATGGGCGTTTTACCAGCGATTTGAAAGCGTTTTTAGAGCAGTTTTAAGTGAATTTTTTAGTAAATATATTAGAAAAGACGAAATGCTAGTAGTAGATAGAAATCGACTGTAAGAAGGCCAATTAGTAGGGAGTTGTGGAAAGGAGAGTCAGATAGAGCACAGGAAATCGCGTGCCATAGTGGCCAGGCGAATTCAAACACACACACACACACGCAAAACATTGAGAGCGAGCAGGCAGACCAGACCCACTCAAAGAGAGTGTATGTATTACAGCTACAACAGAATTTGTGTTGTTGCAAAGACACATGGCTGGCGATGAAACGGCCTTCCCTGGGATCCCCTCCCCAACACCCAGGGAGGGAGGAGAGGAGAGGGGAACGAATGGGGCGGGCGGCCTATGTTGAGAGCAAGAGCGAGCGAGCGACGACGACGACGACGACTTTTCGTACTAAAAACCAACCGGACGTTGCCGCCGCCGTCGCCCCCCAACAGACCCCCTCTTGTGACAGTGTGTACCCCGCCGCTAGCCCCCCCACCCCCACGGCACTGCTGCTCGCTCCCTTCTTCATGTTTGTGGAGCTTTGTGTCTGTGTGTCTGCCTCTCTCTCTCTCTCTCTCTCTCTGCCTGTGTGCGTGTGTTTGTGTGTAAAAAAAACGGAAATTGAAAATATGCCAACTTGTAGGCGCGCTGCTGTCGCAAGGGAAGAGGGAAGAAGAGGTGGGGTGGGGTGGGGTGGTGGTTGAATGAGAAGAAGAGGGGAGAAGGCGGCAAGAGAATGTCAGAGAGGGGCGAGACAGTGGGGTCGAGGCGAATTCATGTCAGTTTTATTTTTTCATTCATTTAAATTTAAATTCAAACAACAGCAAAGTGGATTCCCCACAATACCGCCCCCTACCCCTACCCCACCCTACCCTACCCTACCTGAAACACCCTTCCTCCCCCTCCCCACCCGCACCCCCTCGTTTGTGACCAGACTTTTGCCTACGCGGCGAATCCAAATCGGAATCAAGTTTTCCACGAATGGGTGTGCTGTCGCTGCCGCTGCCGCTGCCGCCGTCGCTTTTCCGGCCTTTGCGTGCATAAACTTGGTAATTTTCCTCGTCGTCAATTTGCCAATCACCTCCACCTCCACCTCCCAGCCACACCACAGTCTTCCCTTTCCCCCCCCTCCCCCTAGCGAGTGTCGCATTTTCCATATAATCCACGTTTTTCCCTCAATGAAATTTTCCTCTGGCTTGTTTTCACCAAAACGGAGACGCGGTGCTGCTACCTCTGCTCTGCTGCTGCTCTGCTGGCGTCGTCGCGTTGGCTGACAATATGAATGAAAAATACGCACACACAGAGAGAGAGAGAGAGAGAGCGAGAGAGAGGGAGAGACCCGACGACACTAAAAGAGAGGCTAGAAAGTAGCTGCTGGAGAAGTCAGAGGGAGAGGGAGAGGGCGGAGGTGGAGGTGGCGGACCGACCTGCTGGAGAAGGAGAGGCGAACGATGGTCTATGCGTGGATTCAAGATGTTGTTTCTCTCCCTTTCTCGCTCTGTGTGTGTGTGTGTGTGTGCGTTGCATGAGGTAAGATGTTGGGCCTACATGTGAATGAGTGGATCTGTGTGTGTGTGTGTGAGATCAGGTGGGACCACGACAATCAGAAATCATTCACACCGAGCAACGAGAGGCAGCATAGGGGAAACTATGAAAGATTGGAAGGGAAATATTGAGTGAGCTTTCTTTCGTTTCTCTCCAATTTTGCAGCACTCTTCGGGTTCCCTTACTCCACGCTCCACTGCCTGTCCTTCTCTATTCAAAACGTACTCAAAATTTAAACATCTCGCCCCACTCAAAGTGTGAATGATTTTGAAAGAGCCAAACCAACAACAAGACTGTGCTGGAGCAGAGCTGCCGAGCGGCGAAGAGAACCAACAGACACCAGACTCGTGCCCCACAACTGGGGACTCGACAACCCTGTGTGGCGAAATCTCAAAAAACCAGTAGCACTTTTCTTGGCTTCTACATAACAGAAAAACAACAAATGGGAGGGGGGGCAGAAAAATCAAGTAAAATATAACAACAACAACAACAACAAAATAAAAAGCGTGCGTTCCAGCAGCAGCGAATGATTTAAGTGTGAGCCACGATGATGTGAGTGTGAGTGTGAGTGCGAGTGTGAGTGTGAGTGTGAGTGCGAGTGTCGGTGGCAAGCCAAGCCTCGAAAAATCAGAGCTCTAGTAAACACAGAGATAATCTAAGCGACTAGAGAAATGGTTAGAGGGCGGGGGCCGATCCAGAGATTAGCATGAACTTTCCAAAGGGGAACTAGAGAAAGAGGCGGGGGCAGCGGCGGAGAGGCATCATCATAGTTACTATGGGGGGGCACACACAGCATACAAAATAGGCGCTCAACTCACGCACACACTCACACAGATTCGCCGTCGCCGTCGCCGTCGCCTGCCAGGCCAGGCCATGCAAATTTCCTCTCAACTCTTTTCGCAGCGAATTCGATTCGGAATGAGCCGAAGAGCGTAGCGCAGCGGCGAATTGGGCCAGGCCGTCGGGAGAGAGCAGGCAAATCGACAGCGCGAGAGCGTGTGTTTTCGCTTCGTTTCGTTTCGCTTCGTCGTCGTTTTTATGAATGAACGGAACGGAATATAATGAATGGAGGCCTTCGTCGTGTGTTCGCTTTTTGCAAAGTCAAAAATGTTGTCTTTGCTTTTTGGGTTTTTCGTTTTTGGGGTTTTCTTTAGCGTTTTTCTTTTCTGTTTCGTCTCTGGTAATATTTTCTTTTGAATTTGTTTAAATTTTCGATATTTTTTTCTCTTTTGCTTTTTTTGTTGAAGTTGCAGTTTTTTTTTCGGGGGGTTTTTCTTTGGAAAAATGCTTAAAGCAGGTCATTTTTTCCAAGACTTTTTACCGCCGCAGACGATTCGTCGCCATAAATCAGAAAACAAAAAAAAAAAAAAAATATACCCCATATAAGGTGTTTTTTATTCCGAATTTTTCGACTTTGCCCACATTTTGTGATTCTTTTTATTGGGGCGTGGAGGCGTTCCACATTTGGCTAAAACGAGTCACAAAAACGAAACTAAAGCTAGAGATACCCTAAGCTAGAGATACCCTAGGAGAGCAATGGCTCGAATGGCAGTAATTGGAGAATTACTTTCCTCAGAAAACAGAAGCACAGGTGTACAAATATTACAGTAATAATAGAGATACAAGTAAGCACAGAATACTCTTGGCACCATTCAAGTTGTTGGGAATTGCTCTCTGCTCTTGGGTTTTCATTCGACTTTTGGCAGTGAAAACAGTTTAAAAACTTTATTTACAGAATATATAGAGATTTTACTTTTGAAAATTGTTGTACCCATTCAGTTGAGCGGCGCTGTAAGTATAGCGATCAAAACCGATTTCTGTAGATTTTGTATATTGTACATATATTATATATAATTGTTGGACTACTTTGCCTGGAAATCGATTTAAGGTTTTTTAAATTTCGTATAGGGATTATAAAAGTATATATTTTAATAAAATAAGAATAATACATATGTGTGTACAAATGTATGTGCATACAGGGTGCCTCCCAATAGATGATGAGCCTAACTTTTAAAATAAATCAAAAACTAGTATGCATTTTTGCCTATAAACTCATTTTATATATTCTTCAAAGTATATTCTTTAGTTATAAATTTGAAATTTTCAATCTTTCGCCTTTAGCTTTGCGTAAGAGATATACGCTTTTAGAAGACAGATGCAACCGGCACGCTAGACCTCATTCGGCTTTGCACCATATGAAACCGAATACATATACCAAAAAGGATCCTTCTCTGATCTGTGATTTCATCGCAGCAGGAACCACTTTGTGTCAACGTCAGCTTCCGTGTCACTGAAGGGTCAAACAGGGTCTCAAAGGTCTTCTTTCCGGCGCTTCTTTTTGGTGGGCTCTCATCGGAAGCCAATTCTAAATCACGTGTTTAAAGGTCATACAGCCTTTCTTAGGGCACTTTTTTCTTCCAAAACCTCCACAATTTTCTCTTAATTATTTGCTACCAATAATCTTTGTCCTTTTATTATTTTTGTCCTCTTTTGGGGCCATTTGAGCACTTGATACAATACTACTGAAAAGACCCTCATTCGACCCACTTCTAGGGTACAATTTCCGTCTAAAATAGATCAAATTTTTTCATATCATGAGATACCAACAACTTGGGGTCTTTCGGGACACATATAGATCCATATTCAAACATTCGAATTTCATTTGGAGCCCAATCTAGCGATAGCTTTCTACTTTCACTGCAAATTGAATTTAAATTCCATGGAAATCCGGACATCGCAAAAATTTCATCAGAATTGCAGAGCATTCCGTTTCGTGGTAGTATCTCGAAGATAAGAATTTTGGGGGTTTTATCAGGTCTGCCATTCAGTGCGGACGGGCTCTGGCTCTGAGTCACGGGGCCAACTCGTGACTTGGCCAAGAACAGTTTTTTTTTAGGCATTTTCCTGTGTCTTTTTGTTGTTTGCCAAAAGCAACTATTGATAATTCCATACAGTAAATATTTAATCACGAGCGAGGATTTCCGGGTGTATTCGAGAGGTTTTTTTTCTTGGAAAAAATTGAAGAAAAATTATAGAAAATCTTTCTAGAATGGGAACCTCCCTGTCTTTGATTTTATTGGCTGAAAACTGAATGGAACTCGTGGGAAACAGCGGGGAGAAGGCGTATCTGCCACATGCCACCAATAATAAATGCATATTTAAAATTACAACCAAATATGGGAAAGACATGGCTTAAAGAGTGGGCTCCTAAAATCAAAAATCAATCCAAAAAAACCAAAATCAAAGTCCAAGCTGGAAGCCGCGCTTTCCCTCCCGTCGGAGATTTGCATATCATAAAAAGGCGGAGAGAAAGGGGGGGGGGGGAGGCCTAACAAGCCGCACTCAACGCTGGACAGCCCCCACATGGAAAAACTATTTTAAATTTTTGTGTTGTGTTGTGTTGATTTTTAACTGATTTTCGGTGGAAAAATGTGGCAGAAAACGCCAACTCGCTTCCGTTCCGACAGCCAGCGGGAGAGAGAGCGAGAGAGAGAGATACACCCAGCGATTGAGGAAATGATATAAGAGATAGAGAGAGAGAGAGAGAGAGAATGGAGATCTGTGAAACCCACAGCAGAAACTGTAATGATAGCCATAGCTCATAATTTTCGAGTGTTTTTTAAAGGCGGAGGAGTGGCCCCCACATTGAATATTCATAATGATTCATATTCCCCTCCGATCCCCTCCCTGTTGCCAAAAACTGGACATATTCGGACATATTCGGCGACCATTTATGGTCATTCGGAAGATACACGTGCCGCGACATCAAGATAAACCCAAAAAACAAACCAAAAGTTTGAGGATCGATGGCAGAAGGCAAAGATCTGATGGAATGGAATGCCAAATGCAAAAAAGAATCCAGAGAGTAAGACTAGGAGGAGATAAATGCTCTCTCTCAAGAGTGGAGACAGCTGGAGAGCCTCCAAGGAGTGAAGAATGGAGGGGATACCCCTGGAGGATGGCAGATCGGTAGCCACATCCGCTGTCAAGTCTTTTGGGAAATTAACGCAGTTATTCACGCAACAGCCCCAACAACAGAAAGGTCGGGGTCTTCAGGCCCATCCCCAAAAACCAAAAACCCAAAAAAGCCAAAAGAAACAACAACAAAATGAGAACTCACTTAGGCGGAGGGGGGAATGGCAATGGGAATGGGAATTGGAATTGAAATTCCTGCGACGATCAGCATGAAATGTGCGCATTAGTCTTGGTCAACGCCAGGGCCCCCAGCCCCCAGCCAATCCTCAGACCCAACTCCAACTCCAGCTCCAGCCTCAGATACAGTCGCCAGCCTCAAACGAGGCTAATTGAATGCTGCAGATACAGATACGGATACAGATGGGAGGAGCCTTAACCCATTGGGGAACTGAAATTTAAGTTTGAAGCGCTTTTTCCTCGATGGGAAATAATCCTGCTTTCGTAGGAAATCCTTCACCTATAGGAAATTTCTGTAATTAACGAGTAACTTTTTACTGAAATCTGCAGAATTTTTGGGTTAAAAACCCTGTGGAATAGGCTCTGAGGAAACCCTTTTTGGTAGACATGGAAAAAGCCTTCTTTCTAGCCAAAAATGAATGAAAATTCTATACAAAAAACCGAAGAAGGCCTAAGGCTCTTCCTTAAAAAAAAATTCCCCAGTAATCGCATGCTTTAAGGATTTATCAAGATTTCCATATGGCTTTCAGCAGGTATACATACGTTTTTTTTGCTCTAGAGTTCTTGAAATTTCCAGAGCTGGCAATGGGTTAAAAATCTTTCAAATTGAAGCCACAAAAAGCAAAAGTGTGTCGTTTGCAGGCCCTGATCTTGATTTTTTGCATCATTATATGATGCGCATTCACAGATTATACAAATTTCATACAAAAATAAAACCCAAAAAGAAGCAAAATACAATCAAATGTATGAGTATATATCACGATTGTCTGGGGATCTTTTTTTTTGTTTTTTTTTTTGGGTTTATGAGACATCTGCAGATGAACACAGCGGGTCTCCATCTCCCCATCTACCCGTCGTCCCATCCTCCATTCTCGCCATCATTCAGGCTCCAATATTCCATTTGAAGATTCGTTCGGCTGTCGGTATTTTGTGCGGCTACTGTTTCGAATTTCTCAAAGTCGCCAAATAATTTTAATGATCTGCCACTAAATTAACTTAAGAGCCACTCCACTCTGCCGCTCCACTCTGCCGCCGATCTTCGTCTTGCCGCTGCCTGGGCTGCAGCTTCTTTTTTTTCGTTTTATTTTTGGGCCACTGAAAATGATTTATGGCACATTCCAAAGCGAAGACTAAGCTCTAAAGCTGCGGCTACTGATTTGCCTTTGGGGCAAGGTACATATACGCGGAATACGCATAGAAGGAAAGGTTATATTTGACTTTTAGCAGAGACTCCGCTGAGCCGTTCAGCCGTTGGTTATAGGGAAATATCTTGGGAGTTAAGGAAGAAAATGTTTCCAAGAAATGGGTTCTAAAAGGAACCTTTTAAGTTATTAAAAATAACTAGAATTTGTTGTAAAAGTGTGAAATAAACCATGAATCAGTGAATGGAAAACCTCTACCAACTGAAGTCGCAGAATAAATACAGTTCGCGCTACAACTTGAGCAATAGGGACACATCTATGGCCTTGTGTTGTCTATTGGAGAACCCTCACTCTTAGAGTAACCCTATGATATGGATAGCATTTTGAGACAGAAGTAACCCCAAGAAGAAAGTGTATCTTTAAGGATTCAATATTGATCATTATTCCCAGCTCCAATCGAATTTGGGCAGAGCTCAAATTACACAAAATTATTATTATAAAATTCTAAAAATTAATGTATAATCTTAAATGAATCACGATGAGCAGTTAAAGGCTGTTAGAGCTTATACTTATACTTAAAAATTGTAGTAAAAATTGTTATAGAAAATAATACATTTAATTTGCATCTGTAAGATACTAAACCTGTGGCTAAATTTTAACCTATTCGAAGGATTACAAACTAATTTAAGCTCCAAAATATTGTAAAATTCTTAAGGACGTATGTATGTATCCTTTGGATTCAAAAAAATATAACAAGATTTAATAAAAATACAAAAATTCATGAGTTAAACGCTACAATATTTAGCTTTTTGAAGGATCTATAAGAGACTATTTGGCACCATTCGAAATGGCTTTGAATGTGGCACATATTGTTGAATTAATTCTAAAAAGATCTCTAATCTGTAATATTTATTCACAATTCCATAAAAGTCGCAAAAATGTAGTAAACATTCGATAAAAACTCTTGATTAAATCCTCAAAATCTTGTCATATTGAAAAGGTTTCGGAGACACTTGGCCCCCTATTCTATAGCTAATCTGTGGCTTTATACCACTTCCTAAGAGGGGCTTTTGAAAGCTGAATCTTTGCCATGCCCATGACACCTTTTCTAAGTACACTTTCACCTTTTGTTAAACTTGTGGCAGCACTTTGGAGTAGGAAAAGGAAACAAACTAAGGACTACAGACTGATATTTGATAAGGATAAAGTGTAACGGGGAAAGGTACTTACCAATTTTATGCTAAAAGCTAGCAAGAGCAACGAGTGGATTACTTCTTTCTGGTTCTTCGAATTTCTGATTTCTTGATGCAAAAGGTCCTTTTTTTGTGGGCTCTTTGCATTCGATTTGATTCGATTCTTTGAATTTCTGACTGCTTGATGCAGGATGTCCTTTTTTTTGTTGGCTCTTGGCACTCGATTAGATTCGATTCTTCGAATTTCTGACTGCTTTATGCCGGAGGTCCTTCTGTTCGGGTTCTTCTGAAAGATGGATGCTTGAAAGCCCTTGCGGTGAGTTCCCGGGCTTTTATTTGTCCTTATTGACTTGATTTCCGAGTAATAGCTTGACTCTTCTGATTTGGTTTCTGCTTTGAGTCGGTTTTGAGTTTCGATTTGGTTTCTGTACTCCGCCTGGCACTCGATTCAATTCGAGGGGGAGATGGTTTTTGGTTTGTTTTTGCGGCAACTGTACTTTTGAGGCTCCTTTTCTGATTAATTTGCTTCGATTAATGGGTGATTCCTATTGGATTTATACGATATTTCACTGGAGTTCTAATACTGTTTTTGGATAGTAATGCGATCGAAAAATAATTGTCTTATTTGATATTCAAAAAAAATGTACAAAAACACTTTTGTTGGCGGGGTGCACTGTTTTGGGCATTACCCATACGCAGGGGTGTATCGTGTGTGCTTTTGGCTCCTGTTTCGCTCTCTTCTTGGACAATATATATTTGTATATAGTATATCTGGTGACTGGCGGATACTGGCTGTTCCAAAAGTATTATCTTTGATTTTGTAATCGGAGGAGATGCCACGTTGAATGCAGCCTGACGCTTGTCCAATGACTGAGACACCAATGCAGAGCACGATGCTTGCATCGTTGCTGCTGCAGCCAGCAGCCAGCGAAAGCTCCTTCGGACGCCACACGAGGCCCCACACGACAGGAGCCCGAAGAGCTGTTCGTGCCGCTGCACGCTGCGTGGGCTCTGCGACTCCGCCGTTCGTGTGGCAGGCGGCGGACTAATCCGGAGACTTCGACTGCTGCTCCTGTTCCATCGTGCTCCTGTTGCTGCTGCCACGAGGATCTCTTCCTGCCACTGCTTTGGCTGCTGCCCCCACCCCACCCCACCCCAGCCCACCCAAACCCGTGTGGCAGCAGCCAATGGGGCAGCTGCTTTCAAGGTCATGCTGCCATACATTTGACGGCCATTTTGAATGCACTGCCGCCCACATGCCACACACCCCCGCGGCTCTATGTGGCACTGCTGCTGTCTGCATTTCCTGCCCAATGGCGCTGCCTCCGATGTCCTTGCTGTCTGAGCGTCGCCCTGGCAACATCCATCGGGTAGGCGTAGCCTCGACATTGACTGCTGCCTGCCACTGGGGGTTGCAAGGTCAGCTCAGGCCGCCCAGCTGATGGCCAGAGTTGCCGCCCCACCCAGCAGATGTGCAATCGAATGATTCGATTATGGGATGGAACTAGATTGTTGCGCCTCCCGCCTCGCAATTAAATTCGAACAGTCATTTCATTTACTGCCTCCTCCTCCCACGCCACTGCCACTGGCCCTGCCCCTGCCACCGCCACCGCCCCCTGCCCCATAAATTAATCAAAAAGAAGAACAATAAAGATTTCAATATTCGAATGCCCGAAACGACATCCGGTCGGGCAAATGCGGCACCAAATTTGGTTTGCCACTTCACAGCGAGGCAACACCATATGGAACGAGACATCCAGATAAAGATGTCTATATCTATATACATTATAATGCAAATATATAATGAAGAAACAAAACAATTCCATGGAGTCGTGAATGGAAGGCGTGGCAACACGAAAATGGAGAAAATAAATTTCAATTTAATTTATTAGAGATTTTATATTTGATTTTTGGAGTTATACGAAGTGAAGGGGAAACAATATTAGAGTCCTTTTAAGGGTGAACCCATCGCAGAATAGACCAATGCAATGGGATCCTTCTCTGGACTGTTGGCTGCCAAACTCTTTTGGTTCCGATTGACTTTGCGGTTCCTTGTCGACCTATTCGTACGATTCGGACTATCCACCCAGCCTGAACCTTAGAGGGTTATATGCCTTAATTATAATTCCCTGTGATTCCCCCAAGATGCATTCAAAGATATTTGAGGCTTTTATCTGCAACGAAATAAGCAAAAATTCATTGAATTTTCTTCAAGAATGATTTTCCAGGGTATTTGAATTCCAAAATGTGGAAACAAGCATTGATTTTACGGCCTTTTGCAATTGATTTCCGATTCGTGATGCAGGGGTTCCAAATCTATAGTTTTCCGCCTTGAAGATTGGTTTCAGCGGATGCAAAAGTGGGTAACAATTTGTTAGTCCTTCACTTTTCAGCTACGAATGATGGAAAATTGGAAAGGCCATGTAGATTCTACAATCACTGGTTGGCTCTTTCAGGGAATTCTGGGATAGGTATGGCTGCCTCTAAGAGCTTTTACATGGCCAAAGAAAGCGGTTGAAGTCTGGTTAGAAACCATCCAAAGAATGCACTTTTTGCTGGGGTTTTCCCCAGCAGCATTAATCGCCGAAGAAGAGCTTCTCCCTCTCGCGTTCTCTGGAAGCCATGAGAGTCTCCTCCAAGAAGGGCTCTTCCTACAGTTCTTCCTTTATTTCCCATAAAGAACTGCAAGGCCACTAGAACCATATCACATCCATGGTTTAGAGTATTACCAAATGGAATGCCAAAGGTTTCCATCCATCCATCGCCTTCATTGTTTGGCCACACAAAATGATTGAAATTGAAATGCCAAACAAAATGTTGAATCATTTGATCGCAAAAAATGGTCTGCCATTCAATAAAGACACAAAACATAAATCGTACGAAGCAACCCACACACACACACACAATATAAATATATACGAAAAACGTATAAAAATAAGTACGAAAAAAAAAGAATAAAAATAAATGAAATTTCATTGAATGTTTCTCAATGAAAAGCAACCAAAAAGAAAGACATATCAAAAGTTGAGGTCTGAGTTGAGGCTCTTCTTGCTGGTGCAATAAATTTTCAAGTGTCTGACGTCACGAGTGTCCTAGATAATCGCTGTGGCAGAGTGGCTGCGGCAGAGAGGTAATGTGTTGGTGTGGCATCGAGGTGAATCGCATAAACATGAACTCGGGGGCAATTTTCGACAGCAAACAAGACAACAACACTTGGTATTTATATGGAAAACATTCGGAAAACGGATGTTCTTTTTTGGATTTTGGATTTCTAGCCTTTAAGCAAATCCGTTCCCAATGCCGTTTCCGCTTGACGGCGTAATTGATGGCAATGGGAAGCACTGTAAGCATTTTTTTTTCTCTTTTTTTTCTGGGATTTCCGCACATAAGGTGATTATTGTAGGAAGATGGAAATTTGTTCGAATATATGTATTTTTCTTAATATTTTTAAGCAAATATAAAGCAATTTTTGTAATTATAATTAATAAAAATTAGAATGAAATCAGTCAAATGATTTATTTTGTAGCAGTTTTGTAGGTGGATTTTGGACATAAAATAGACCAAAAAAAATAATATAATTTTTCACAAAATAAACTAATTATCTTGAAATTTGAAACACTTCCTATTCCTCTTTGAGTGTATTTTGTGAATTTCCATTTGACTTTTATTTCTCCTTTCCATTCATGACACTCTCACTCTCTCGCACGCACACGAGAGAGAGGGATATATTGCTGCCCAGGGACGCTGCGAGGTGGGATGGGATGAGCAATGCCTGCTAAGCATTTAAGCTGGCATGCTCAAGTGGCCCTGGATTGAGTTGTCCTCCACATCGACATCCACCTCCACCTCCATTGCCCAATTCCACCATTCGCTTCGTTTTTCTCAATGAAAATCCAAATGCCTCCCACACATAATACACAATGGGCCCTGCTGCCCTGCCAGCATCGTTGTGGGACGAGAACTTACCTACCACAGCCGCAACGCCTGTTGCCCTAGTTCCACACACAGAGCCCTTTGTGGAAGCCATTTTGATGATTTTCGCCTTGTGAATGAAAATCAACGTGGAACCTCGCTCTCCACACACTGTGTGTCTCTTTCTCGCGCGCGCGCTCTCTCTCTCTCTCTCTCTCACACAATTTGTGACGGCATTTATAACGGTTTGGGGTTCCTTTTTATGTCAGCCCATACGTAGGACGAGGTCGCGGGGTGAGCAAGTCATTCTTGAATCCACTACACGCACACTCTCGCAGATACAGAAAGGGCCGCCAGCAGCCAGTGTACCAGTGTGTGTGTGTGTGTGTGTGTGTTCCAAGGCAATCTTGGCCAAGAAAATCAATGAATGAACATGGAGACACGTAGCCAACGCTGTTTGTATGTCTATGCGTACATATATTTTACTCAATGAAAAGAACACTCGAACACTCGCCTTACATTTGGCCAAAAGAAAAATGCTCCGTCTATCAAATTATTGGCGCACCTCCTCACACCGACACAAACACTCCCGCACAGGCCACTGCTACGTGCCAAAATCAACGTAATGCTATACTAAAACACCATCGCAAGGAAATATACATATAATAACGCGTTGAATTTATTGCACAATATCATATTACTGCACTTGTTATTACGCGCTTTAAATTTTATTGCACTTTTCCAATTGCTTTCTTCTTTGAACCGACATTCCGATCATTACTGAGCCTTGAACGTGGCAGGGCTGGAGAGATATCGATATGCTGCAGGTGCAGATGTTTATGTTAAATAATCTTGCTGATCATTGAAATTTGATGGCTATTATAGTGCTTAATTTTAAACTGCAATATCTTGTTGCAATTTTCTTATCAAACTTAACTTTCAGCATTCTGTACACCTATCGATATGCTGCAGTCGATAGTTGAAGATCAAAGGATCTTCTCTGCTGCCTCGCCATCTTGATTGTTGTGTAATTTCAAGCTTATTTTACTGGATCATGTAGTGGAATTCTTTCAAACTGATCGTTAATTGTTATTTTCACGCACCGATATGCTGTTTACCTTGCCAATCGATAGCTATCACGATCAAGAAGCTGCGTCTGCAGCCCTGCCCTCAGTAATTGTTTTCTTTTGGGAATATCTGGTTCAAGCATCCTATTTAATGATTGCACTTCACGAAACATTACCTCGAGGACAAATACCCGGACCCGGGCACACTTGAGCTCATTCAGGACAACGCAGCAGCACATTTGAAGGACTCTTGCAGGCAGCATTTGCGTCATTCACAAAAACGGCTCTGGGACATGGCTATGCATTCTGTATGTGGCGCATACCGATGCTGCGACACAGGCGCAGGTTGAACGAACTTTTGGGTCTGACCTAGTTTTTTGGCTGCAGGAGCAGCAGCAGCAGCAGCGGCAGCGGCCCGTTGCCAGGCGGTCGCGACGGACGACAGGCTCCCCATTCATCGGCATCCTTGTCGCGTTCAATGACACAGCTAGCCCCAGAAGCAGCAACAGCAGCGTCATCAGAGGAAGGAGGCAGCGGCGGCGGCAGAAACCACTGCGGTGGCGTGGCTATGAATGAAAAAGGGCAGCTACGGCTACGGCTGCTGCTGCTACTGTTACAGTTCTTTGCGCATGCCAAGTGGGTCAATATCCTAAATGGAGGCTAAACCCCGAACCCGGGACCGGACCCCGCCCCACACGTCAAGCGTTCCAAAACGCTGTGACGTCACCAGTGACACAGTTAATATTCAACTTTTTGTTTGTTGTTTTTTTTTTGTTGTTTTAGTTTTTCGAGTACAACGTCTTTTTTTTATATGCTTTTATTTCTAGGAGGCATTAACAAAAAAAATCGCTGGCAAAATATGTATTTTTCTGTTGTAAAAAGCGTTTCACAAAAATTTGATTTAAAACCATTAACACAATTTTTAAGCGACGACCACGACGACGACGACGGTGTGGGAGGAGGGACTACTTCTGTAAATTATATAAAAAAAAATGAGGAGGAAAAACTAAGCTTAAAAAAAATCCTCTGCAGGAAACACCGCAAGCGAACAGTCTGTAGATTTGTTGTTGTTGTTTTTTTTTGAATAGTAATAGTATATCGCAATCTTCTCGTGTTGTACGTTATGTTTTGTTGCTAGTAATTTTGGCAAATATTTCATTAACATATTTATAAAATCTCAAAGAGCTTTTTCAGTTCCACCATCAAGGCCCAATCGGCCTTGATCAGGTCGTCGCGGAAGTAATCCTTGCAGGCATCGATGCTCTGGCGGGAGATCTGCAATGAAGAGAGGGGGGGAAATCAAATGGAAATTCATACACTAAGTACATTATATATAAATGCATATTAATGGCACACTGCGCTACACATAAATCATTCCATTTCATCATTATAAATTCCGAAAATGAATGTTTAATTGGAACGTGCCAATTGTCATAACTCCCACAGCGAGACAGCGAGACAGCCAGACAGCGAGAGAGATCGATCCGTGGAGTGGGGGACTGCCAGGATGCGGCCTGCTCCATCAATCAAGCAACGGGGCGGCACGTGTCGGACGGGGGTCGGGTCTCCCGGGGGCCCTCTCCCCCGACATATGGCGCATAACAATTAAAAATCATTTTTAAACAATATTTGTTTTTTTTTTTTGTTGTTTTTCGTTGCTTTTTGTATCCGAATCAGCTTTATTTTTTAATGCCCCAGCAACAACGCTTTATCGAACGCAGCTTTTTTTTAGTGTCGCCATTTTTTATGGCGCTGCTTTTTAATGCGTTTTTTTTTTTTCATTTAATGTGTGTTCACGTTTATGGAGGAGACTACGCTACGACTACACCCCGAGACTTTATGAATAGTTTTTATTTTCGTGCTGATTACAGGCCCTTGATAAAAGGCACTGCTCTGTCTGTGTCTTCTACATTTATTCTTTCCGTTTAATTATTGGTTTTTATTGTCTGTTTTTTCTGTTTTTTTTTTTTTTGGCGCATCGCATATTAATTAAGGCCCCAACCGATGACCGATCAATGGTCTTTACTATATGTACATATACATTTATGGCCTAGGGTTTCGCACAAAAGATTTCTCTAAACGATAAGTCTCCCGAGGAAGAGACTCCGTCTGTTCGGCCATTTATGGCTTGTGCATACGAAAGTAGTCTTTTGTTGGCAGATTGAAAGGATATGGCATGCCAGAGGTTGTTAAAAGACAAAAAAGGCTGACTATAAGCAGATACATATATGTATGTATGTATATTTATGGTAGGTACTCCCATATTATCCCACTCAATCTATCACTAATTCCACAAACCTGAAATGCAATTTTCTGCAGCTCGATTTGCAATTTGCATTTCATTAACTTTTCCACCGCAAAACCCATCAGGTACACTAATCCATACTAATCCAATTATTCAAACCTAATTGTGTCTATTTTTAGCAGCCCTACAGCGAAAAGGCCTTGTCCAATTTTGGGATTAGAGCCCAACAAGGCTGAAACCATAGTTGACCTCCCAGTGACTGACATTCTGTGATGGTTCTACTCTATACTCTATTTTTGGGTCGACAAATGCGTCATCGCCATCTCATTGAGTGGATAAAAAGAGCAAATTAAAGCCCGAAAAAAAGCCATGCACCGAGAACCCGAGAACAGCACACAACTGGGTCGAGAGAGTGAGAGAGTGTGAGAGTGTGAGAGAGAGAAACTGGGTTAACAGCCATGCCAGCGAGATGTCAATGAACGCGGCCGTCGCCGTTGCCGCCGCCGCCCCGGTGTCATTGCAAGTGCATTGCCGTGGAAGGTGAAACGTGACGTCAGTGCATCAGAGACCGGGTCAAAGGGTGGACACATAAGTGTACATAGATATCATTAGGTCAGCCATGACATAATACCCTTCCATGGCTGCAACCTCATGGACACGGAGGTCTATAAATAGAGATGGAAAATCGAGGCTCTGCCTCCCACCCACTCGATAAATAGATAGCCTTTGATGTGACACTGCCATCCGCCTGCTCTGGGTTTATTATTCAATTTGGCAGAGGCCTAAAAACATCCACTCAGCAGCAGCAGCCATTAATTGAATCAAAATTAAAGAGAAACTCAATGAACAATTAGTGGAGCAGAGAGAGGTGGTCTCTGCTCTGCACACTGACGTCACTGATAAGGAGCAAGTGGATTGAAAAATTAAGTTTTGCCATCGATTCATTGCCACTGACGTCAGTGGCAGTCGTTGGGACTGCGTAAGTAATTGCTAATCAAATGATTGGAATGAAAGGAAGTTCTCCATAGACCTGGGCACCACTTAGGCCCCAGCCCAGTCCCAGTCCCAGCCCCTCCCAAGTTAAGTCGTCATCCCGTAGCAGCACAACCTGCTATTATCTACCTATACCTTCTCCTACTCTAGCCAGTGCCACTGCTCTTGGCTGTTGCTGCCACTTAACACAATTTGGCCATGTAATTCGATAAGGCGCCAAAGTTTAAGTGCCCTCCGAAGGTGGGGCCTACTGTCTAGGCGGTGGGTATAATGTGCACCTGGCCTGGCCGCTGACAACTTTGGCACTTTCCCGATCTGATTGCCTTTCGTGGGGCCAGCGACAGAGCGAGGAGTAAGAGAGAACTTAAGTGATGGGACGACAAGTGACATAATAATGGGTTTGCTGACGGGAAATAACCCACTCGGTTTAAAGGTTAAACAGTGTTTGCTGATTTGATTTGATTGGTGTATTAGTAGAGGAGTTTAAATGGTTTAGCGATTGACAGTGACGTTGGGTATTAGTGGGGGGGGTTCTAGTTCCTGCACTCTCATTCTCTACATCTATTCTTGTTCATTTGGGAGTCTAAAAAGACCCCTAATAAGCCCCCACGTATCATTCGATTCATCGATATTCCTACTATCTTCCACGTGACATTCTGATTTATCAAGTGATATTATTGCTATTAGGAGTGACTTCCCGACAAATGCACTCCAATCGTATCTCAAGTTCTAAGTAGACTTTTCCGCTCCTGAATGTTCAATCGAAATTAAATTTATTGCTGCGCAGAAGAAGAGATCCGGGATCCTCAAGTGGCCCTCAAGCACTTCAATCCACTCAGAACCGATCGACTTACCTTGCTCACGAGCATGTCCTCGGCCTCAAAGTGTCGGCCAAACATCTTGGGCGATTCGCCGGGTATGGGCTCGATCTTGATGCAGATCTCTTGGCCCTTTCGTGCGGAATCAATGTTCTTGTGATTCGATTCAATGGAAGTCACGATGCCAATGTCCACGAACTGCAAGCAAAAGAGAGAAAGAGAAATTGTGAAAGTGTTTCTTTGCTAAATGAAAGAGGCACGCCTCGGGCTGGCTAGGGGGCGTTGAAGGTTAAGGCGGCGGCGGCGGCGGCGGGGGACTTCCGCATGTCATTCATTGAATCGCTGATAAGTCGCGTTCGCCAGCTCATTTGGTATGCCCTCCCAGCCATAAAATAGCTTCACGTTAAGCATTTGCCAAAAAAAGAAAACAACAACAACAACAAAAGGTAGAATAGGGTCTGGGGGATGGGCAACTGGGGAGTGTCTTATCAGCCCACATCTGGCCCAAGTTTCATGTGTGGCCAGACCGGGCCGGGCCGGGCCAGGCAGGCACTTCCTCAATACCACAACAGATAAACAGACCCCATCCCCCCCTTCCCATCTCCAGTTGTGGGTGGGTGGGATAGTTCTGTGCTCTGGGAAGTCTCTTTTTTCGTGGGGTGGGGTTTAGATAACACCCAAGAGCCGACTCCACTTGTGCACTGGGAGAAAACTATAATGTTTTACATTTCATACGATATAGCGCTCATATTTTGTAGGCTTTTGAGGAAGGCTATTTCCTGACTAAATACAAAAAATCATTAAGATCGTGACAACTAAAACTTTAAATTGGTATAGCATCTATAGATTTCCCTCCGAAAGTATTTCTTAAAGGTTTTCTTTTAGTTGTTCTACATTTCCCATCTGTTCTTGAATAGTTCTCCACTTTTGGCGTTGGATCGCCTACCTGTTTTCTCTCTGTGCATTCGGGGGGCTCCTATCTCGATGGCCTAACAAAGTCATTGAACCAAATTGTAACATGTTTGTTGTCGTAACCCGTTTGCACTCAACGGCAACAGCAACAGCAACAGCAACAAGAGCTGCCGCCGCACAGGAAACTGTTGCCAACGCCGCTGCCGCCTGAGCGTTTCCTGTGGGCGCCCCAATGGCGGCCACGTCGCTGTCGCTGTCGCTGTTGCCGCGCGTTCGTATTTCATTCAAACCAAATAAATTATTGAAATTTTGATGCCCTTCAACAGAGAGAGGGTATTATGCGTTGCGAGAAGGCAAAGACACTATATATGGATTCATTATTTTTAGCAAAAAAAGGGAAGATCCGATCAATATATCTTGAAACTTCTAAAGATAATATCCTCAAACATCTGATTACTAAATCTTATAATTTCATAGAAAAAACGACTCGATTGCCAAGTTTTTGCAAGAGAAATGGTTTTATTTCCAAAAAATCGTTGGATTGCAGATACTTTTGAAACTTTTCTATTTTCTTTGTGCTTCTATGGATATTCATTTAGAAATCGGTTAAAACAATAGAAAAATTTCCCATTTTCTATGGAATGAAACACTATTTTCATGGATTAAAAGACATTCTATAGCCATAGCAATCGTCGCTATTCCAGGGTATCAAAATCTTCGGTTCTTTAAAGCTAGTTTTCCCATCTTAATATTTTTTTTTTTTAATTTTTTTGGCTTGTTGCTATCGGTGCAAATAGCTACAACACATTTACACACTCACACATACACACTCTCAGAATGGAGAGTGGCGGGAAGGGGGGGGGGGCCATAGGCATAGGGTGGGGGCGCATTTGTCACCATTTCCTGTCGTTGATTACTCATACGCCCCGTTCGACGACCGTCTTCCTCTTTCGACAACGACTGCCTTCTGCTGCCTGCTGGCTGGTGCCTGCCGACTCTTCCTCTCTCCTGCTTTCTCCTTCTCCTTTCGAATGTTCTTCGACAAAAATTTTCATTAAATGTGTTAATTTATTTCCATTTCCACACAATTTTTTCTTTCAACATTGCGCTGCTGCCGCTGCTGCTGCTGCTGTGATGTGCTGTGCTGTGAGTAGCTCTGGCAATTTTCGTCTTTTATGAGAGCAACGAAATCATATACGCCAGTGGGGGGCAATATTTATGATATAAATGATAGAACAGGAGGGAGGATGAGCAGGAGAAAGAACGAGGAGTGCCACAGGAGGAGGAGTAGACAGACAGCCGTGGCGGGTGAGGGAATGGGGGGTCTGGGGGGCAGATGAGGAGGCTGTAGGACGAGGAGAATACTAAATTTGTTCTATATGATGAGAGGATAAAATTGATGGCTCTGTTGATGCAAGTGGCATAAAGAAAACTATGAATCATTCATTCATACATTCATGAATGAAATAAAACGAATATTTGGCATTCTACTAACCAAACGAGAAGTCAGCAGAGGAGATCCTTTGTGTGGTATGTTTTCATTCAAATAGATACTCGTATTTCAGTGAGAGTTTTTAAGATCTTTAGAACACAAAGATCGCGGAAAACGTGTATACAAAGATCGGCTGGGAATCCTTAGAATATATGCCTTTAATATGCCTTGTCAAAGATTTGGACCTTCATCGGAAATACACAAAAATCTTAAAGAACTTAGAAATATGTTCCTTACTACAAGAACTATCAAATATTATGGAGGGTCTTCATTTGTAGAGCTCTAGAATCACACAAAGACCTGTCAGGCCAGCACAAACTCTGTACCAGTGATCACAAATCATTGATAGATCTTCAGTTTAAAGATCTTTGGGAATAGAAGGGATTTCAAAGATCAATTGTGCATTGATGTGTTTATACATCTGCTTATATCTGAAGATTCTAGTGTTTCATCATCATCAAAAATACAAAGAACTTTTAGAAGAGACCTCACTATATTTTATGATCTGAGATCTATCGCAAAGATCACTTGAAGAATCTGTGGCTACCTACAGCTAAAGATACAATCTCTGTACACCTTTCAGCCCATTTTGTTTAACTTATTTTGCCATTTAATAAATTATCCTCTCTCCATTCTGAGCCCCGTAAAATTTGTTGCAAACAAAAATTCTTTCTTGGGGCATCGAAACGAAAAATTCGATGACGATGACGTTGCCGGGGCGGGTCGGGTCGGACGGGTCGGTCGTCTCGTGAGGCCTCCACCACAGACCCAAACAACAAGTTGACTATGAAAACAACATTTTACATTCGGTTTCTTTTTTTTTGTTTTTGTTTTTTTCGTTGATATTTTTTCTGGCCGACAGAGCCGCTGCACAGACGACCGTCTGTTGGTGTCTGTGTATTGGCGTTTATCTAAAAATATGATTTATATTTTTCATGCAGACCGGATGTCGTCTATTTTTGAAAAAACAAACCAAAAAAAAGAGAGCCATGAATGAACCGAAAACATTAGCAGCGGCAGCAACAAAAACAACTAAAACCGAATTGGAAAAATGTTCAAAAAAAAAAAGTGATTGGGGTGCTTGTGAAATGTTAGATAGAGCCAAACAATACGAGTAGAAAAATATGTAGATTGTGTGATATTTTATTTGGAAAGTAAACATCGTTTTGGCGACACAATTCATTCGCAGGAAATACTAAATTAAATGAGATAATTAACCCAGAAATATAAGCTTTATGTGCATACGGAATCCCTGAAAGAGTACAGCGTTTGACAACGTCATCAGTAAATGCTGCTGGAGTCAGTAATGCCAGCCTTCTGCTCCATTGTGGGCTCCTTCAAGAAACAGTAGCCTCTCTATCAACATCAGCAACAACATCAATTTCTTTCAATCTTTTGGGCTTCCAGTCTTTGGGTTCTTGACGGGTTTTAGAGGCATGCTGTTGCAGGCAAACATGCCTACGTCATGGTTTTCAAGAGAGAGAGAGCCAGCGGAAAGAACTTGTCGCTGATTCGAGTGTTTAGCCACCAAGTGAGAGGGGGAGGGAGGTATGAGGGAGCCCCCACATTTGAGGAACATCATCATTATGAACATGATCACGATCAGAGCCCAGAGCGGCAGATAACCCCACTCATCGTTAGAGAGCCACAGAGGCTGCTGCTGCTGCCCACAAACATTAAAGAGGAGGCAACGACAGATGGTTGGGGGTTGGGGTTTGGAGAAGAAGAGTGGGAGAGAGAGTCAAGAGATTGTGCATGATGATACTCTGGGCCAGTGTTGGAAAAAGCGTATATTGATGCTGCATCTTTCTCACTGTTGGACAACTATAATTGAGGCTTTAAGTGTTGAAAAATAAAGGACATTTCATATACAAAAGGGAATATACTGATAAGTACGAAAATGGGATAGAGCAATGATTCACTCTTCCTATTTCAGTGTTGGACAAATATACTTAGGGACAAGCAGTGCTGGAAAATGTGGGCAAGATTAAGCGATGGCAATTAAGAAATTGTCTTTTCAGCATTGCTAAATTATTTTCTATGCTGATAGTGTTGGAAAGCGTAATGACTTGGGTTACAGGGTGTCTTTATTGCAATACACCTTCATTACTTATTTTTTATCCTAAAGAAAAAACCTTAACGAAACCCAAATTTTGGTTTGAAATGTACAGAATAAAGTAAAACAGTGTTGTACATTTATTCAGGCTACCAACAGTGTTACAAAGGGTTTAAAAACTATTAAAATACAAGAACATAATCAAATTGGAATGTACAGAGACTATTCTCTCAGTATTTTTTATATTTTGTATGCATTACACCCATCCCTAACTGCTTTCAGCACCTCCAGCGACCTGCACAAAACTCCAGCTTATTTCAAGTCATGCAACGCCCAACAGAAACCGCAACACAGCAACCACTGGCGAGGCTTTCAACAGCAATAACAATGCCAACAACACCTATCAAATGAGCCAAGTCAAGTCAAGAGCGAAGCCAAAGCAAGACAGACACTCATTTCCCCTAGCCATCATCATCGCAGCATCAGAAGGCATCAGGCATCAGGCAACGGCCAACCAACAACCGACAACCGCCAACCGCCAACAGAGGCATGAGGCCATGTGTCTAGTCATGCTCATTAGCATCTCAAGCGGTGAATGCAGCAGTGACGCCCACAACGCCCACAATCGACACTCGTAGGAGGCGAAGAGACCAAGATACCAAGAGACCAAGATGAGATGAAGACTGGAAATCCCAAAAAGAAAATCTTTCACTCACAGGAAGTTTGTGGGCAAACATCATCATCGTCATCATGAACATCAAAATTCAAGTAAACCAAAACACAAATGTGGGTGTCGGTTGTTGTTTGTTGTCTGTTGCCAGCCAAGGTGTTAAAGACCTACTCCAGACATAGGGAAATCTTTCCATTCGATTAGGAAAATGATTATTCGAGGGAGTACACTCGAGAAGTGTCGAATATTAAAATTCATTGATTATTGTTTCGAGTTTTCTTATCGGACATCGGAAATACTTGATCGATACCTCGTCGCACAGCTGGGCTTTGTTTATTAATCAGTAATACTCGTATCAATAATGCGAATAATGAGAACGAGGGGGGAACACATTGAAGGCCCACTGATACAAATTAATCCAAGTGCAAAACAATCAATTATGCCGCCGACCAGCCCAGCCCAGCCCAGCCCTGAATGAATGTGAAATGAATGAAACACACACACGCACACGCACACATGCGGGAGACCGATCAAAGTCATCGATAAGAGGGCAAAAACAATCGCTCGCCAATGCGATAACAAGACCCCGAATGGGCCAAACGAAGGCCACACTAAAATGCAATCGAGAGCGCTCTGTGGACTCTGCTCGAGCGGAAGTGAATGCGCACCGAAAGTCACAAGAGTGAGTGTATGAATGACGGGGTGAGTGGTGAGGCGGTGAGCGGTGAGTGTATGTGTGAATGAGTAGTGGGCTGGCTAGAGTTATCATCTGAATGCGTATCAAGTTCAATGCCTGTCTTTAATGGCTGGTATTAATATGTATTTTCTTATTTTTGTTGCCTTGTCGGCTCTCTGGCTCTCTGCTCACAAAACTTCTTGTCACGCCTCTTGTCAGGTAAGAGGCAATAAAATCGCATTCAACGATTGTTCGAGTGGAGCGGTTTTTTCCCACTACCCAATAAAAAGAACATCTATACAAAAACAAAGCATACATAGATTCAAACAGGAAGAGGTTTATCTAAAGTGGGAGGCAATTTAATTGAAAACAGGTGTTCGAAATGGCAAAATATTTGAGGAATAGTGTTTTTCGGGAGATCGTTTTCTGTTTCCCCCGTGTCATGCGGCAGTGCTCTTCGGTCGGTTGCATTTTCTCGTCTATAGCTTATAAGAAAAGGTTTCTTTCTACTAGTAACAGCTTTTGGGTAAATGTTTTTCCTACCTATTACTTTGCCAACCACTTAATCTCTTCAGCATTTAGCTGACTTAGACCCCAAGACATGGCACTCAAACAACCTCAAATGAATCTCAACAGACAATTGGACTCTCAGCCGTTTTTCGTGCCGTTCCATTTAGTTGTAGAATTTTCGCGTAGGTGTTCCATATCGTAGTCGCAGCGGTCTAGGAAAGTTGTGTGGCTCAGACCAGGGCTCCCCACGATTAAACAAGCGTCAATTAAGTATTATTTATTTTTGGGGTGCGCGTGTAAATGGGAGAAAACACCAGCCAGAAGAAGAAGAATGATTGCCAGAAGGCAGAAGGCAGCGGAGGGGAAATAAGAACATTTTTAATGCCATTTGCCCCCCCTGTCCACGCCCCCCGCCCCCTGTCGGGTTTTTGTGTGCAAATTCAGCATTTCCGGCCCAAGAAAAACTGAACTGAACTGAAATGTGACGAAGGCGACCAACTGACCGACCAAGCAAAATAAAACCCACAACGACGACGTCAATTTCCAAGATACAAAAACAAAAGGCAAATGGCAAAATAAACACAAAAAAACAAAGACAAAGACAAGGCAAAGATAGAAAGGTTGACTTTGGGGAGCCGCAGCTTTAGATACACTTATAGAACTGTTTGTTTTGCTATAATGAAGTTCTTGGCACAGAAGTTGAATCGTTGGATGTATTCAAATATATGTAGAAATGTTGTAAACTAAAATTTGCAAAGTTTGTGCTTCGATTGTTTGAAAATCAATGAGTTTTTCTTCCAAATTTTACATAAAAGTCTTCCGACTATGATTAAACTTACGTAAGATATGTGAAAACACATCAAATATCAGAAGTGAAGATTTCCTTTGATTATCCTTAGAAGTAAGACCAATTTTACTTTAAAAACTATATGATACAGATCTTATGAAGTCCGTTTCATGCTGCTTTCCACAAAATACAAGATTGGTGAATGATTCATTATCTACCCCAAGTTTATCTCGATGGAAACCGAATCTTCTGGGAAACCTCTTAACTTTCTCCCTTTCAAAAGGCACCTCAAAGTCCACAATACCCACTTTAAAGAGTATATCAAAAAGCCAAAGACACAGAGAGACCAACAAAGAGGGCGGGGGGGGGGACAAAAAAAAACAGTCGTCGAGTAATTTGCTAATTACGCTAATTTCTTTTGTTGTTGCTGCTGCTTTTATTGCAATTGCCATTTGTAATCGCAGAGCCATTGTTGCTGTTGCTGTTTCTGGTGGTGCCTGGCCGCTGCGCTGTTTATTTTCATAGTAAAATAAATATATAAAGCACTCATAGATACGGATACACAGAGAGTAACAGATACATCTACAGCAGGGAAGGCAGCAAAAGACGCGGCGCGCAAAAAAAAAAAAGAAGAAAGAAGAAATATTAGCGCGTATCTAAGCGGATTTTATTATCTTATCGTTTGCCCGAATGACTCTCTCCATATGTGTGCGTGTCTAGGTTTGTATCTATAGAGGACAGAGTAACTATAGGGTATTTTTATGACTGTGCAAACCCCATAGACAACGACAACGACAGCGACGACAACGACGACAACGACGACGACGACCACGACCACGACGAAACACGACGCTCTGGACGTGTACGGTACAACAGGAAATAAGCATTTTTATGAATGAAACGAAAGCTAGGCGCACAGACACACGGATACACCTCTATGCGGATAGACAGATACTTTTCCATGTGTACACACGTAGATACATGGCCAGGCACTTACAGTTATGTGGAAAAACGTTCAGAATGGGTTGGATTTTACCCTGGAAATCGTTGCCTCAAAGAGGGCTTAAAGAGTGTTAACCAAAACACAGATTGGTTGGGTTTTGAGAGATGAATGTTCACAGATTTTAGTGGGATAACAAAACCAATCAAATACAGTCTAAAAATATAATTATATTTCATCTGCAGCTTTCCTCTCTGTCTCCCCCTCCATTTGAAAATGTATCTATAGAAAAGTAATATTTGTGTTTCTACTTTTTCATTCATGAATCGCCTTTTTGTGTCTCTGGGTTTTTTGTTATGGTCTGTTTGCTCTATTTTATATTAAAAGCTCTTAATTGTATCTGTATCTGATAGAAACACACACACACAGGCACAATATGCCCATTGAGATACAGTGGAGATACGATAGAGGTACCCCATTTGCCATGGCAGAGTGCGCCCACATGTTCTGTTTCTATTGTGAAATGCTCTCCTCCGTTGCCTGCTTATCATAATAAGATACAAATGTATCTCGTAGATGAATATGCCGGTTCTGCTGCTGCTGCTGCTGCTTTTGCTGTATCTGTGTTCTGTTCATTCATAAAAAAAAATCCCATTTCATTCATAAGTAGAATTTCCGGCACGTACAAAGCGCAGAGCACCACCTGCCTTATCGGGTTTTAGGGGTTGTTGCATACCACTTCCCCCTGCCCCCTGCCCCCGACCCATGGCACTGTTCCTGCCATTTCCTCGACTTCCTGCACTTCCGGATGCACTCTTTAAGGATACAGCGTGCCCCTCCCCGCTGCACAGCACACTTCTGCCAGGAGTACTCCACGCTCTCTCTCCAGCTGCTTCCCCCGCCCCTTTTTTCCATTCATTCTCTACGTGCGGAAGCATTCACTTCCGCTCTGCTTCCGTTCTGCTGTCGCTGCGGGGCACTGCCAGACCAGCTGCTGCTCAATCCGCTTCCGCAGGCGGTTCTCTGCTCTGCTCTGCTCTGCTGTGCTGTGCCTCTCTTTCAGCTGCAACTTCTTTTGTAATTTAATTACTTGTTCCGGTTCTTAGCGCTGTTTCTATCGCTCCATCATCTACATCATCCGCATCATCATTATTGCCGCTTGCCGCTTGCTGCTTGCCCCTTGTTGTGGCATTGTTTAAAGTGTTCCTTTGTGGCACACGTACAGCCGTAAAACGGATTTCAATTCATGCCACAGAAAAGATGACGCAGTTGTCGATCCAAAACGTGGTAGGAGAGGCATACACATGAGAAAGTGTCAAGTGAAGTAGAGACCGAGAGGATCTATGAAGAGGTAGATAGACAGATACTCTGTGGAGAGATAATGGTATGGAAGGAGATCTCTTAAGAGATAAGTAGATACTCTTTTGAGAGTTTATGGGCTGCAAATACGAAGGAGATCCATCCATCTAGAGATACATAGAGAGAGATACATTTACTACCTACGTGTACCCAGATATCGCGTATTGTGGCTCGAAAAAAACGTTCGAAAAGTGTAAATCGAATAAAGAGATTATATTTCAACAATTCTTGGATAATTTTTAGCAGAGGTTCATCATTAATATAGGGTTTGCTTTGAGACCAATCGGGGATTAGCTTTAAGATATATTTTTACCAAAAATAAAGAGAATTTTGTAGAAAAGTTTAGGATTATATTTAAGTAAAAGAAAGCCCAATCACAGATCGCTTATACAGTTTAAAGCATAATATCTAAAGATGATGTTTGAATAATGTCTACTTGAAGCCCATTCATTCACAGATACAATTAAATTTTCTTTCCTTTTCCCCGCCATAGACAATGCCTAAGCCCCCGTTAAGACGTCGATCACAACGTCACTCGAGAGAATCATTCAAAATAGGCACCGGGCATACCCATTCCCATTACCAGTCCCATTTCGAGGCGACAACGGAAGTCATAAGCCATGAAGAGGCTTAACAATTGGAGGCAAACACCCAAAGAAAATAATACTTAAATCTTATACATAAATGCCAAGGCACACACACACACACACACACAGATCCCAGAGATATAATGAAGAGGCATACATATATGATGAGAGTTGGGAGAAGGAGGGAAGAGAGCGAATCCCTTACCTACTTAAGTCTCCCAACAGCAGCAGCCCATAAATTAGCCCAAGATCAACATGCAGTCCCCCGATCGAAGGCAAACGGCTACCTCTTTATACATATATATATATATATATATAAATATACATATATTGGTAGTCGTGGTGTATATTCAAGTAAATCGAAAACCCCAGAGGCATTTAATTAACAAAAAACCAGCAGCAACATCAGCAGCAACACTGAATGAGCTTTCATTTCCGCTACAGCAAACACTTGAGGCATGAATGAAAATATTAAAAGATATCGATCGCCTGTGCCTCTTCACTCTCTCTGCCCCCCCTCTCTGCCACTGTCTCCCTGTCTCTTGCCAGCAGATTTCTGGTTTGTGTCTTGCGGTTTTTTGGGAGGAGGGGGCAAGCAGGCCAGGCCTGCTGCAAGTAATATCTATATACAACATATGCAAGACGATCTGCAAGTGATCTGGCAACCAATTCGCCTGGCCACAGACTCGGTTTTAAAGACCGTCTTTAGCCATAGATCTCCCCCTCTATATAGCCCTCCCCTGTAGCTGCGCCTCTCCGCGTCTGTGGAGTAGATATAAATTGCCCTCGTAGACACATATACACATCGTCCATATGTTAAGTGACTGACAGACGGACGGACAGACGGACGGACGGACAGAAGGACGGACGGACGGATCTGGACGGATTTGGATTTGGCGCTGGGTAACGCCTCCAACTTCCGTTTGCTGTTTTGCTGTTTTTAAGTGCACAGGCCCCTCAGAAACCGCGGGGAAAAAGCAGCAAAAGCAAACGCAAAAACCAACGAAAAATAAATGTATTCCGCCTGATGTCAGTGGGAGATTTGAATGGAGGATCGCTTCGGATCGGATCAGTTGGGATCGTATCGTATCGTATCGTATCCCATGCGAATGCGAATGAATGCCAAGAGTGCGAGAGTGGGGCGTGTGCTCTTGTGGCTTAGATTGTGCCTCGATAAAGTGAAACTCTTTGATGTAGTACGAGCCCCTCCTTCCGAGGCGGATCTGATGAGAGTGTGGGATAAAAAAACAGAGAACAGCAGATCGCTGCTTAATTAGCTGCAATGACCCCCAAGGCTATGGCCATATGGCTAAAGGTAGTAGGATGATCCCAACAATTCCCTGGCAAGAGCGAAATTTAATTGAAATTTTCGTTTGGGATTAAAGAGGAAGTGATCTGAGACCCAAAGATCAATCTTTTGCGGGAGACAGACACCAGATTGAAGACAACTGTTGAAGGCTCCAAGGCTTGAGAAGTGATCTAGGGACTGATCTTAATATAAAACTTGACATCTTTGGAAATATCTTTTGGTAGACGACAGTCCATTGTTAGAGATGGAGAATCGGGAATCAAAAGATGAGTAAAAGATCTACAAGATGGAAAATCTCGATCTCTCATCATTGAGCCGCTGATATCTCGCGCGTAATGCACTAGTGCCCCTCGGTCGGTGGCTAAGTTTGAACTGCAGAACTTCCGTGACGAAGTGCCCTCTGGATCAATCACCTTAGCTCACCTCAATCACCCCTGCCAATCAATGAACCCGTGTGGCTAGCCGTCCGTCCATTCAACCCTCAACCTGTGATTAACCCCCATAAAATGCAGTCAGACTCTCGTATCTGGTTACCAAATTGTGACACTTTCAGTGCCCCCAGGGGAGGCTCAGGCTCAGGGAGGTTAAGGGTTGCTGCGGCTAGTGGACGACTCCACTCCACCTGTTTGAACCTCTTTTCGTCGTGAAAGTGTAATGACAAACCCCAAAACGGGAAGTGGAAGTGGTTTGATGGCTGATGGCTGTCGTTGTCGTTGTCCAAAAATGCGTGTGAGAACGGATGTTTCGGGGCCCGGACACACAGCAAAACAATTACACGCGAGACGCAGAGAAACAAAAGACAGAGACCCAAGTGATCAGATCAGCATAGGGGAAGGAGCAGCAGCCGCATTGGCCCTGCTATTACAGATTTAATTATATAATTAATAAATGTAATCAACGGGCCCGGCCAGGCAAGGGCCGGGAGAGACCGGAGACCGGAGACCAGAGACCAGAGACCAGAGACCGACCATCTGGCAGGCAGGGTCTTCTGTGGCACGCATGCGCAGCCGCCGCAACAGCAACAGCAGCCGTTGCCATCAAAAGATACGAAAGGAAGTTGTCGCTGAGACAGAGCGACACAGAGAAAGAGAGAGAGAGAGAGATGGGGGTCCCAGTACCAGTCCCATCCACATCCCGGGGACCATCCTCTTGGACGATTCGACGAGCTCCCCCTGAAAGTCAACGGAAATGGCAAAAGGCAAAGGCAAAGGCAACAAAAAAAAAAGCCAAGCAGGAGGCATTGGGCATGGGGCATGGGGCAGGGGCACAAAAGCGACAAAGCCCAGCATTCTTTGGGGCAGAAAATAACGTGCAGATCTAAAGTAGAATTGGATCAAGGCGGCAGCCAGGGCACCAGGCGACCAGGGAGGCAGCAGAACAGACTTGATTTCTGGTGACTTCTAAAATACCCTAAAGAAATGAAATGAAAGATGGATTGGAGTACCCTTTTGGAAGGGCCAGTTAAAACAGCCTCTAAATGTCAGCGATCGATGCGGTTACTCGTGTTGGGCGTCATGCGGCAGTGCCCCTCGGCCGGTCTGCATCATAAAATGCTTCAGCTAGATGTTGGACTCTTTTTTTTCCTATAGAAATATCATATTTGGATCTTTTGTGTTCTCAAAGATACTTTGAAACTGCACAGATTAAAATCAAATTTAATTTAAAAAAAAGACTCTCGCAAAATCTATGGTCTATCCAAGTATTTCTGACTCTTTCTTGTCCTATGTTTTTCCTAGGAAAGTTTTGACTTTTGAAGAACCAGAAAAAAAAAGATTAAAGTATTATAAAATCGTCAATGGGTATGTCATTGGTACTCATAATAATTCCTAGAGATATATATTCAACAAAAATAGATTAGATATATGTATGGAGAATCCCATTTATACCAAAGTTTTCCCAAAAAAAGCTTGAAAAACCACAAAGAAAAATTCCCAAAGCAAATATCATCATAAAATATATAATCTTCTAGGAAAAACCTATGCCCACAAAAGATAGGGCAATCTACTAAAAAAAAAATCTGTTTTAAAACTTTGCAGAAAAAGTAAGAAGCGCAACAACAACAGCAGCAAAAAAAAAAAAGAAAGAAGGAAAGAAAGATAGAGGTAGAGGTAGAGGTAGAGAGGTGGAGAGAAGAAGGAGTAAAGGAGAACGTTAAAAAGAATGACGATGAATGACGGGAAGCGCACAGCTTAGCAGAGCTCTGCTCTGCTCTGCTCTCTGTGGATAATTGAGGAAGTTATAATTGCCAATGAATGCCATGCCATGCCATGCGATGCGATGCGATGCCTGCCAGCCGGCTGGCTCCACCACTCGATCCTCCTGCTCCTCCGAGTCTCCTTCTCCTTGTGGTGCTTTCAAGTCGAAAGTCAAGCACAGGAGAGAAGAAACCCTTTAGCTTCGAAGCAGATCGAAGCGGCAAAAGAAGTAGCCATCATCGATGGTTTGTTGTTGTCTTTCGAGAGGAAACAGTTGTCGTTGACGGGAAACAGGACATGTCAGCGCATAAATTGAAATGAGTGTCGTCTTCGTTGTCCATCCCCCCTCATCCCCCTCATAATTGGAACTTCAAGACGTTTTGCTTTAATTATGAAAGAATTTCAAAACGAATGAATTTTGCGTCGCAATTTCGTATCGGCGATGAGCTAATAATTATGTGCCACACAACAATTGCATCACGGAACACCACGGATCGGATCGGTCGGGTCGGAGACACAACAACACCTGTGTCAACAATGAAAGGCTTGCCACGCAAAAGGTAGCAAAGCCAAACAAACAGCCGTACGAGGGACGAGTGGTACGAGTACTTGACACGATTTTCAGAGGCCTCACAGAGGCCGGACCCACACACACACAAAGGACTTTCATTGTGCGCTGATGGCGCGAGAGATCTACATTGATGATCTCCAATCTCCCAATCACAATGGAACCTTTTGTGTGCTATGCCAATATAGTTATAGATTGTGCGCTAGACATGCGCTAGGGACTATCAGTCACTTACCTCCTTGCTGGGCACACAAATCGGTGTTCCCACTTTGACAATGCCATTCTCCACCATAACGCCCATCACAATGGGATCCCGGCTGTTGAATATGAATTGTGGCAGTATCTAAAAGATGCGAAGAACAGAGAGAAAGAGAGAGAGAGAGAATTAGATCAATGACTGAAAGATACCTATCATTTCTTAGGCCTAGGCACAACTAATAAGCGGCTACCATCGATAACGATGGGCGGCCGGCTCTTAACTACTTTTTAAATAATGTCTAATAATTATGGTGGCTAAGGCGATGCGATGGCCAGCACTGGCTCTGTCGATAGGATAGCATAACAACTTGATGCCGTTCTTCAGAAGATCTACCAGATCTAAGAGCACCCTACAGTTGGGGTTTGTTTGTTTTTCGGTAAAGTTCTTTATTACAACAACTTTCAGGAAGAACTAAGAAAACTACTAATTTTAATGGATTAAGGAATACAAATCAGGGCTTCAAAGGTTCTAGGAAGATCCTTTAGTTACTTTTTGTGGGAAAACTTCTTAGCGATCAAAGAAAATCATGAAAAAGTGCGTGTGAGAAGTGCGTAGGGCATTTGTGAGATCGAATCTTTTGGGCATCTCTTTCTGAAGTATCTCTTTTTATGGATTGTTTTTCTGAAGCATCTATAGGGAAGTCTTTTGGGAATTCTTTCTTCAAAGAATCTTCAAGTTTCTTTTTCTAGTTGAGACTCATTTTTGTAGCGCTTTGTAGCTTCGTTGTGGCTGAACCCAGAGGAAAAACCAGCGTACAAGAAAACCGCCGAAGAACAACTTAATTTCCGTTGCGTCAACTGTTGGTAGAAGAAGGCCTCAAATGGGATGCCGCCTGCAGCAGCAGCGCCACAGCCGACATAGAAAATGGTATCGAAACCGAGCCACAGTGGACTAGAAAAAGTGGCCCAAAGAACACGTTTTCTCTCCGGCAAACAGAGAGACGAACAGACGGACAGACAGACCCATTCCACCATGCACTGACTGGTGGCTGGCCAGCTCCTTAAGACAGAAGGCGAGTTAATAACTCAAACTAAAACAACGTCATTGTTATTACAAAAACAAGAAGAAGTCTCTGGGTCTCTGGGAGACGATGCCTCGGCTTGTCTAGAGGCTAGGTGCATAGGCTCCTCCTATATCTACCATCGTTCTAGTGGGATACTGTGGGGGAACAGCTGTGTGTCCAATTACCAGCACAGTGGGAGCCAGAGCCCCATCTGGATGTGTGTCTGTGTGTGTGTGTGGGGATCTTGCATACGACCATAATCTAATGATTGCCTATAAATCAAATACGCTGTTTAAAAGCATTATTTGAGCAGGAAGTGTGGACGTGAGAGATGCAGGCGTCTGGCTCTGGGCCCTGGGCTCTGGGCACTAGGCATTGGTTGTGGATCGACTAAGGCTTTAATCGCTTGTTGAGTGGTTCGCTTCTCTCTTGGCTGTGTTCTCATTCTGCTGGCCTGAAGCATCATTAGGTCACAGCTGGAGATACCCCAAGTGCAAGTCGCTTGGATTGCATTTTACACCTGTGCGCGATGTGCGCGAGGTGCGGATGGGGGCAGGGCCAAAGGGGGGGAAAAGCCCACATTAAAATAATAATACCCATAATGACATCGGGAGTAGTACCATCCTCTGGAGATCTCTCTCGATCGGTCCACTTACCCGTAGCTTGCATGGGAAGACGGCTATGGAACGGAACTCCTCGCGTTTCTTTTGCTTCAGTTCATCACGGTAGGCGGTGAATTTATCGAACAGATGATAGATAATGTCCGCTTGGAATATTTTCACGCCCAGCGATTCGGCCATTTCCTGGGCTTCGCGTTCGATTTTCACATCGAATGCCAAAATTGTTGCATATCTAAGGGCGTCACCGAAAAGCAAGAAGAGAACAAGAAACAAACAAAAAACGTCATTTAAAACAATTAAAATTGTAATAATAATAAGTATAAGTATAAGTATGAGTATAATGATAATGGGAAGGCAGTTTCCTGTCTCTCTGGAGTCCCTGGAGTCTGGCCTAATGATCCCCACCAGGAAGCGTTAATAATTGAAATCACAACAACGTCTTGTCCAAGCGAGACGCGAAAGATACTTTCGTGTGTTGGCCATCCGTGGCGCAGCGTGCGCTTTCAATGACAGGAAATGGTTGGCATTTCGAGAATCGTATCGAAACCCTCTTTGGACAGCGGAAGGGTCCAACAGAAGGGGCACTAATGAGGGGCCACTTTTTGGGGTTCTTCGTGTCAGAGAAGGGGAGGGCAGGGGACAGACGGAATGAAAGGCTAATCGATCTATGAATTATGTTCAATTTTGGAGGAGAAACTTAATAAACGAAGCGGCGAATCATGGGAGGAGAGATCCCTGCCAGAAACAGAAACCCTTTTGCAGAACGGAAACAAATAACCAATAAATAGCTTCATTCGAGAGCTAATTTTATGCATAAAAAGATCACATAAAAAGCATTTTATGGGGGATAAATACGAGCCCTGAATGGGAAGCAGGAGAGTGCGACAGAGAGATGTTTACGATCGTAAAATGCAAAATTTGATGGCTAAAAATTCCACACGCGTAAAAGTCATAAATAAAATGAAGAGCACCCACCAAAGAACGAAAGACAAGTGAAGTGTATCTGTAAGATATGCGGATACATTTTCTAAAAGCAAATATAATTCAACAGCGCGCCGCACGCATGCGCAGAAAGGGCCCGTAGCCGGAAATGTGCCCCAAACGGAAATGCTGGGCGTACAGATACAAGATACAAACGTATCCACACACACACGCACACACAAAGTGCTGGTAGACATTTCTATTATGCTGCCTTGGCCATTTTTCGTTTTTCATTCGTTTTTCGCGCATGTGACAGCGTAATTTGAGTGGGCCGTTAATGTATCTGCATCTCGGCAACGCCATCTGTAGTTTGTAAATGTATCTGAGCATCTGTTAGGCCCCGCTTTTGTTGCTGCCAAGCAGAGCACGAAAATAGTTTCAGTTGGCCGGCAAAATGCAATTGGAAACTTGTCAGCCAAGGCGTGAAAGGTGGAGAGAGAGAGAGAGGTTTCAAGAAAGATACAGCTACAGATACAGATACAAGAGGGGTGTTCCAAGAGAGATACAGCGGATACAGGAGGGGGCTAACGGGAGAGATACAGATACAGGAGAGATTTCAAGAGCTATAGATACAAGAAATGGAGATAAAGGAAGGCTTTTCAGAGCTAAAGATACAGCAAGAATTTTAAGGAAATAAAGATACCGCAGAAGGTTCCAGGGGATATAGATACGGGAGAAGTTTCAAGAGCTAAGGGAGAAAGATACAGATATAGCAAAAGATACCGATACAGAAGTGAGGGGAGCCAATATTCATATAAGTGGCATCTTGGTCTACTATTTGGCACCACTTAACGTCCAGAGACGAGACGCTAATGAGACAAAGCTGCCGGCTGGCAAATGTTGTCTAAAGGTTTCGCTCTCTATAATAAATCATGAGGATCGCTTAGCACACTGCACACTGCCCACTGCCCACTCCTTCTCTCTCTCTCTGTCTATCTTTTGGTGTAAAGTGCATTTTGTGATTGCCGCTAAATGAATCACTTAACCCGGACCCATCCCATGCACCATGCACCATACACCATACACCATACTCCTTTCTTGGCGGCTATATCACAAACACAATCTTCAAAGATCCGCTTATAATCGTGGTGGCTGGTGGCTGCTGGCTGATGGCTGGTGGGGGCGCAGAGAGCGGATGGTGTGTGTTAATGAAGTTAAGCGGCAATAAAATTGCATTGTTCATTGTCGTATATCAAAAAGTCGTTTATTCCAGTCGCAGTATCTGCTGTGTCTCTCGCTCCCTCTCTCTCTCTCTGGACCTCTTGCTGTTTTTAAGTGTTCGATTATAAGGCGGCATAGTGGCCATACAATGTGGTCGAAAAGGAGGGAGAGGTGTGTGTTGTGTGGTGTGATTGAATGTGTTGTAAATGGCTTTAAGGTGGGGCATGCCTTGGCTCTGGGGAAGGTCTTTGTGCGACACGTTTCAAAGAGGAAGTTCTTGGGCAAAACGTAATAAATAGAGTTGGCAGATCAATGGATAAAAAGCCTGAAAAAACACTGAGTGGCATCTCGTTTTTAAGTTGCCAGATCAATCGATGCTAAAGGGTTGCCAGATAGTCATGGCTTCTGTCTCTTCTTTTGCTCAAAAGATATATGCCAAAGATCAAGTATTTTCCAATTGGTCATCACATTTCTTCGTTTTCTCCTTATAGAACTAACCGAATCAACATTTACCGAAAGAATATTTTGTTGTTGTTGCTATATGCCTGAATAAAAATGTCAATAAACTGCCCAGAAATAAGTGGAATCGAATTCGAAGGGTCGTCAGACCCCACTTGGCTTTCCTTCCTTTCATCGCATATTTCCACATGCCATGCCCCATTCATAGAAATAACCCATAGATCAAATCAATTTCCACACATGGCATACAATTTCAATGCACTCGACAGCATTTCTTTTTCTCTTTCTGTTATATTTTTTCTTCTTTTTTTTTGGTGAGGAAGTTCAATAAACCCACGCGACGTGAATTCGATAGGGCCAGTTTTTCCTACAACGAGTCCCCCTGCCCCACCACCCCACCCCTAGGGAGGGACTTACTGAATTTCCGCATTCAGCGAATTCCAGAGAATTCTGATAGCCATACAAATGTTGTATGTTGTGTGACACATTGTCAACGAATGGGAAAAGAATGGAATTAGAATCGATATATGGATGGGATGGGTCGCTGGGGGGGATGGCGTTTACTCACTGTGCTTCGTGCTCCAACATCGTAGAGGCCTTCATCACATCACGTTTGACCACGGGCCCAATGCGTATGGCAGAGTACTGGAAAAAATACAGATAATACATATAGTAGACGACACGAGTAAAGATCTATGTTTAAGAGAAGTTGTCAACCAGATCGCTGGCTGTACGAAAACAATTTTTTTTTTTGGCCCAAAACCATCTGACCCAAAGAGACGTTTCTTTTGGCTATTTTTAGACACATGGCCATAAAAAAAAAAATAAAAAAAGAAAAATCTAAACTAAACAAGCGGCACGAAAAACTAAAGTGAAACATTTTCTCAAATGGCCCAAAGCGGGCAGACATCTAGAGAGACAGAGACAGACCGAGATACATACACACATACACACATACACATGTACTATATGTAATATATGTGTGTGTGTAGACATACAGACCTCCACCGAGCAGAGCGACAGGCCATTCGACGAGTTCATTCACATCTCGTCGAAGATGTTCAATTTTTATTTTGTATTTATTTTTGTTGTTCGTCGCCAGATGATTACAAATGATCATTGATAAAAATAACAGCAACAGCAGAAGCAGCAGCA
Organism: Drosophila pseudoobscura; assembly: GCF_009870125.1. Lineage (NCBI taxonomy): Eukaryota > Metazoa > Arthropoda > Insecta > Diptera > Drosophilidae > Drosophila > Drosophila pseudoobscura. Next base: position 63,671,952 of record NC_046683.1, on the reverse strand, counting down.
GCAGCAGCCAGAGATTCTGTCTGACATGAATGAATGAATGAATGAATGAATGGATGGTTGAACGCATGCTTGGCGGATGGTGCCGCAGGGCAGGGCTTCAATGAGTGGGGCCAAATGGAATTTGCTTTCGATAGCGACTTAATTGCGCCACCGGATATGCACGCGCCACTGATAAGGCGGTCGGTCGGTCGGTCCGATGGACTACAGTGCCACAATCCATCCACTTGCCCAAACATTAATTGGAATGTGCAACCCGTTTTTGTCTCGGCATCTCTTGGGCGTGTGCCTTGCATTTAAATGTCAGTTTAACGCGTAAATAAATTACAAATCTGATCCAAATAAGCCTCTAAGAGAGGGGCGTTTCGGTCTGTCAGCGTTGCCACCTTTTTGAGGGCTCTTTTTGTTAATCATTTAATTTAGTTCCTCTTACAAATCCCATTATTTAAGGTAGAAATAACTTTAAAAGACCCTCTGGAAAGGGTTGCCGGACTGCTTTTATGGCAGTGTTGCCACTATATTTATTCCTATTTTTTATTTTTAATTAATTATATTAATCAATGGAACATCGTAGCAGAATATCATTAAACTAATAGAGTTGTCATTGCCTCTGTTACTGTGTTTCTGCCCGGCAGGGTTGCCACTACTCTTTCTGGGTCTGCCTTTGGCCCCGCTGGCCTCATTGCTCTTTTCTCTGTCTCCATCTTACGCTTCGAGTTTCAATTGTAAATTGAATTCAATTACAGCCTAAGCCATTCAGGAAAATTTCATTCATTACGCAGAACCGCTGCTCCACTGCTGTTATAAAAGAAATGTGTGTGTGTGTAACTAACGGAAAAGCAAATAAAAATAAACTAAAAGCGAGTGAGAGAGTGAGCTGGGGTAGGGGGACGCAGACGGGGATGGGGGGTAAAAAGAGTTTTGCAATCAACAAAACAATGAATGAAATCGGAAGTTTATTGTGTTGAATGCACAATTGTGGGGCAACAGCGCGACGCGACACAAAAGAGAGGCGGCACAGCAACAGAGCAACAAAAATACGCAGTAATTGTAGAGTCGAGAGCCTCGATTTCCATGTAAAACGGTCAAACGGAAGTGATAGCAAAATGCCCAGCCCCAACCCCTTACGGTGTTGCTTGGGGAGCGACCCGATAGAGAGAGAAGAGGAAGAGAGAGTGCCAGAGGCAGGGGGGAGGCACTCCACGTGGCACAGCTCCGTAAACTATTTCCAAGCTTCAGATATCGTTTCGCACAAAACAATCAAATCGTGCGCATGACATGGCTGACACGGCCAGCAGAAGCCCCAGAGAAATTCGAGAAAAACTAGAGAGAAGCCAAAGCGGTATATCGTTTCACAACACTCTCAAAGAAGGTATGTATTTCCACATGTATTTGAGGACGATTGATAGGCGAAACTATAACCAACCGAGGGGCACTGCTGCACATTCTACAACACCCCCCAGAAGTGTACACCATATTCGGTTTTATCTGCCATTTGATGCCGCTTTGCGGTCGCAGAAAAAGGTAAAAGGTTGCCATCTCCGGCATGGGATGCTTTCACTGGCAACCGATGCTGCCGCCGCTGACGTCAAGTCGGATGTACATGCCACTTAATGCTATCGATGGCACCGAAAAGAACCAGAGATTTGAGTACAGGTACAGGGCCCAGTGACGGGCTATAGCCCGTCAAATGATGCAAATTTTGTTTGATGGAAAACAAGCAAATTAATAGCTCGGCCCGTGTCTCTGTCTGTGTCTGCGGTCGTGTCCGGTTTACGTCACTTTTTTCGCTGAGGCGGACAGCTAATTAATGACAGAAGAGAAGAGAGAACCTTTCTTGAGGGGGGAAATTACGCTCAAATTCAAGAAAAATGCTGCACGTTCCGTATAAACTTCCGTTTCGGCAAAACTACTCGTACATAAATATCTATTATTTTGGTTGGTTTTTTTTTCGGATCTGAATCCACGGCAGAGAGAGCACAGAGCAACTTCCTTCAACTGTCGTCGTGTTGGGCATTTGATTTCATTGAAAATGCGGCCGCTACGTGTTTATGAATGAAAATTAAGCAATAAGCTCTTGAGTGTGGACTGTGTGCCAGTCTGCCACTGAGTAGTATCTGTGTTTTTGTAATCGTATCTCTGTGTGTGTGTGTGTGTGTGTGGCAGGAAGAATTGCTTCCGTTGTTGGTTTTGTTTTCGTCTTTCATTTTTACATTCATTCATTTACTCATTCACTTCGGATTCAGGGCCCATCCCGCCTTGGGCTCATTCATTCATTCATTCATTGTTCTTTTTTTCCACTCTTCCTCCTTATTTTCCCTTTATTCTCTCTCTTGGTCTTATGTTGCTGTTGTTGTTGTGCCCTTTTCAGAGGGCATTGCGATTTTGAACAGATGTTTGCCATGCAACGAAGGAAGTACTTCCGATTCCATACATATGCACATATGTACACTTGTATATATGTATCGATTCTGGATAAAGCGAAATTCGTTCATCATTTTCTATTTAAACAAGTCCCTGAAGACCATTCTTCTGTTTACAGGCCTTCGACCCTTATTTATCGAACATTATCGACTGCTATCGATCATTTATCGAGCCATATTAAAAGTTTATCATTATAATCAATAACTAATCGACAATTTGTGATAATTAACCATAAATTATGGACCGTTCTAGAACATCAACGATTATCTATCATCATTTTCGATATTTTATCGATAGCTAACACAATTATCGACAATTTTCAGTGATGCTCTATAATCGATCGACCTTTTCATCGATATCTGCTTGGGGAAACTAGCTTTTTTGCATCAGAACTGATGACCTCAAAGCAATACAACAACTTTCTGGGTTTCAGGGTATCCAAGGGTGTGTGTTTCCACAGAACTAATTTTCATTGTTGTTTTTGGCAACTACGTCGCATTAATGAAAACATTGGCATTGTCCGCTGCCTCTTCGGCGTCTTATTTTTTTGGTTTTTGGTCTCTGCTTCTGGGGTTCTTTCCTCACTTCCTTCCTTTACCCACATTTCGCTTTAATGCCTCGCCTCTAGTACTACGAAACACGCCAAATGGGAAACATGGGAAGCAGAAAAGCTGAGGCACCGGCCAAAGAGTGCCGCGCGGCAACAAAAACTAAATTCATTCATGAAATTCAGCCGAAACGCAACCGAAAAGCCATGGAAGGGGCCAGAGCTGGGGTAGGGAGCACCCAACAATGGGAATGGACAAGCTCTGAGGCGAGTGGAGAGGATTCATGAATGAATGTACCGTCACGCTCTGCTCGATTCACTCCAGTGTTTTTATGCTTTCAATATTTCTCAAGATGTTTGCCTACGATTCTTACTGGTTTTTGCTGTTGTTGTTGTTTTTTTGCTCGTTCTCTGCTCAACAATTGCGTAGGAAAACTGACCGATATGGCTAATTATTTCAAGCACTGCTTGGTGCCGCTTCTTCAATGTTTTTGGGGCGAGTAGTGGGCGAGGCGAGGCGAGTTTAGCATGCCACAACTGAGCGGAGCAGAGGCATAAACACGATTACAAATGGCAACGCAACCTCAAACAGAGACGCGACGCGACGCGACACATCAAGTCGCTGAGCATGACGAGAGCTCTGTTTGCGAAACTTTCTGTTGTTTGCTTTTAATTAAAATGCATGTGGGAATCAAATTACGTCGTCGTGTCTATGTATGTGGCCTGCCACCTGCCCACCACGTAGCCCACCTACCAAAAAAAAAAAAAAAAAAAAAAACCCGCACTCGCACTGCGAGAATGTGGCACACAATTATGGCAGCCACAGCCACAGCACAATGAATGCCATGCCTGCTCCATGGAAATAGTTGATGGCTACATAATTACATTTTCGCCCAAATGCAGCAGCACTAGCATCTGGTTGCATGCCCCACTCTCAGGCGGCAGGTCGGAAGGTTGCAAAGCGATGGAGAGGCATCAGGCAGAAGACTAGCCACTTTTGAAGTCTAGCAACTTTTCGAGTGCTCAATTTGTTCATTCATAAGAAAAGTAGAAAAAATGCAACAAAAAACAGAGAAAGAAGTAAGAAAGGTACAGGCTGGATTTCGACTAGGGAATACCCTGTAGTCGACTAGATTCTTTCGGGGATAATCATCCGAACCAGAGGATATGCTGTAGATCCTTAGAGAGCCCCCGTAATCATAAAAATAGGTGTTCCATTCCATACTCTGGCTTTAAAATGAGATAATAGATGGGTATATCTATTAAGCACTCAATAAATCCTGAGATTTATGGCTAACCACTGATTAGCTTCGATTCTTTCTGATCAAGCTTTCGGGGATAATCATCCGAACCAGAGGGTATGCTGTAGATCCTTAGAGAGCCCCCGTAATCATAAAAATAGCTGCTCCATTCCATACTCTGGCTTTAAAATGAGATAATAGATGGATATTCAATAAATCCTAAGAAATAACCATTGATTAGGTTCGATTCTTTCTGATCAAGCATGCTCTTGCCCCCAAGACTTTCCACGAGGTACCTTAAGAGTTGCGGAAGAAAGTGCAGGTACAATTTCAGTGCATGTGTGGATGGATGTTGCATTGCAAAATGTATGAATGAACATGAACCCATGCCGCCACGTTGCGGGTGTACGAACGACAAATGCAGGCACAGCAACAGCAACAGCCACAGCCACAGAAAACAGCAATTGCAACTGCAATTGCAACTGCAGTTGTTGTATAAGCAAAAAAAAAAAAAAAAGGTGAAGAGGCGGTGGGGCGAAAGGGGTGGGGTGGCATCATTCGAGTGAGTGAGAGGTGCACCAACTCTTTTTTATGAATGGCAAGGCGCAACTGCAACAACAGCAACAACAGCCATCAGGTTGTGGCAGCAACCACCGCTATATTTGGTCGTTGACGGCTACGAGGTGCAAATGTTAATGAAGCCAACGCAACAGCAATAGCGACGGCAAAAGAAATTGCAGGCCAAATGCATAACGGGGTTTGAAAATGTGGGTAGAAGAGAGGGCCAAGGGGGGGGCGACACCGCGAGTAGCAGGCTCATTCATGCTGTCTTTTGGTTTGGTTTTTTCCGGCAGGCGATCATAAAAATGTGCAACCAACGGACCATAAATCTAGCGAAAACATTTTCCATGACGTAACGCCCGTGGAATGCATGTAGCTGTCAGGCGGCATGCAAACAAATCGATAGACAAATCGTACGTTTTATCGGTATGCAAGTCTTCACAGCAGACCCAGAGAAGGGTAGCAAGTGGCTCATCTCCCTTCGGAAAGAGCAGAACGCGTGGAGGGAAGTCTTTCGGAGGAAAGTGCTTCTACCAGATGGTACTGTGGAAGGTTGGTGGGTCTCCATGGGAGAACATCCTCAATGCTGACCAAAACGTTGTACACTTCATGCTTGATTGAGTCTTACGCCTCATCTCATTCCAGCTCTCGTCGTACAACGTTTCATTGGGTATTTTGTTGCGTTCAATTAATTGTCAATAAACCCAGGAACAGCAACAAGAAACCCGAAAAGAGAAAAAACATTCGACAATAAATTGTATGGAAAACAAATCAATTACAAAATTGTGTTGGCAGCTCTTTCGCTCTCCTTTTAATTGCGTCCCACATTTTGAGCGGCTTTTATGGAAGTTATTGCCGCTAGCTGTTGTTGTTTTTTTGTTGTTTCATTCATTCATTCATTCATTTGGTAGACAGCAACACACACAGAAAGATAGACATATGCTCGTACAATAATTCATTTCATTGATCAAATAAACATTTTGCTACACATTTCGATAAATTAAACACGAAAACAGCCTCCATGCCCCTGACAGCGGCAGGGCGTAACTGTGGGGCAGATGGAGAACTGATCGATGCTGCGTTTTCCATTCATAAAAATTGATTGCACTTGCTGTGGGGGCCATGTGGTGCGGCAAACTACTGTTCATCCGCCGCCGGTATTTCGGTATTTGTTGTACAAGAGATAAATTCATTGAATTTTGAGGGCAGTAGAGGGTAGGGTAGGGTAGGGTAGGGTAGGGTAGAGTAGGGTAGGGCAGAGCAGGACAGGGGAGAGCAGGGCAGGGCTGTGGGGGGCCCTTCCTCTCACTGTTTCCTAACTCTATTCCTATTCCTAACTTTATTTGTTCTTAGCAACAATCAGTACATTCGGGTGAGCGGAATATTTAATATCTGCGTTTTCATAAGTGCTCCGGGGCAACTCCATTGCACCACAGATCATGCGTATGAATACGAATACGAATACGAATATCAATTAAATGCAGGAGGATTGCATCCCAAAAATGGAATGACGGCGGCAACCTGCAACGTGTCAGAAATTAATGGGCTATACAAAAACATTTGTGTTGTGTGTGTGTGTGTGTCGGTGTCTGCCCAACCACTCAAATGACAATTTCCGGCCGTCAGTTTTGGGCAGTGCCAATAAATTGGCAGCCCTGCTCGTATTTCAACAGCCACGCAGCAGCAGCCACAGCCACAGCAGCAGCAGAGTAGCGACAAACAAATGACAAGAGAGAGAAAAAAACAAAAAAAAAAATACCAAAATCAGTGTATGGCGACCATGTGGGTGCCCCCCTAGAAAAATGACTCTAGGCAGAGCGATAACTATAAAATTTTATGGCATTTTACACAGCATTAGCCGATCCAAAAAAAGAGTCTGGTGTGTGTGTGTGTGTGTGAACGTTGTTAGCCAGTTACTAAATTTGGCTTAAATGAAGGCGAAACTTGTTACGTAGCCGGCCGGTGGTCGGCCCACATGGTCAGGCATCGCAATCAGGCATCAAGGCATCAGAGACTCAAATCATGAATGAATAGCCACCAGCCAGCAGAGCAGTCTGTTCGTTTTGTCAGTCAGCCAGCCAGTCAGTCAATCAGTCAGTCAGTCTGTCGCTCAGTCACATGACCATAATTGATTTTCGAAATGAGCGCAGTTAACATGACGGCGACAAATTTTCGCATCTAAAATGTGACAAAAAGAGCAAAAAGCCCAAAGACCGAAAAAAAAAACGACACACAAAAAGTGGAACCATATGGACAACATGTGCAGGCTACTGCAGAAATTGTTAATTCATTCAGTCCAAGTCAAGTCCAAGAAAACCAAAACCAAAAAAAAAGCCAACGAAAACCGAATCTAATGGTCTCGAGTCTCGAGAGAAAAAAAATGGAAATTTCAGTGGGATGCAAAGACAAAAGGAGGCTCCAAAAGAATATAGAAACAGGAGTGGAATAAGAGCTTAAAAGGGTTTATAGGGCTGCCTAGTCATTGCGCCCTTTTGAGGGCTTGAACCGTCCCTGTGTGACTGGGACTGGGGCTCATCATTCAGCAGTGTCTCGCCTCCAAGAATATAGAAACATGAGTGGAATAAGAGCTTAAAAGGGTTTATAGAGCTGCCAAGTCATAGCGCCCTTTTGAGGGCTTGAACCGTCCCTGTGTGACTGGGACTGGGGCTCATCATTCAGCAGTGTCTCGTCTCCGAGAATATAGAAACATGAGTGGAATAAGAGCTTAAAAGGGTTTATAGGGCTGCCTAGTCATAGCGCCCTTTTGAGGGCTTGAACCGTCCCTGTGTGACTGGGACTGGGGCTCATCATTCAGCAGTGTCTCGACTCCAAGAATATAGAAACATGAGTGGAATAAGAGCTTAAAAGGGTTTATAGGGCTGCCTGGTCATAGCGCCGTTTTGAGGGCTTAAACCGTCCCTGTGTGACTGGGACTGGGGCTCATCATTCAACAGTGTCTCGTCTCCATTCATTCATTCATTCAGTTCACAACCACGCGCCCTGTAACTGCATTTGGTAGCTAATTTGCATAGTTTTTCAGCTCTGTGGTGTGCTTTGGATATTGCGTTGGCGTTACGAATCGAGGAACTGAACCCTAAGGCCTGGCCTGGGAAAGTGTTGCGGCTACACGGCACAAGATGATCACCACCATGATGACACTCTCTGTTGTGGGAAACCTTATAGCAATTGTGGGCTGCTGACGCTAATGAGCTTGTAGTGTCAGCAAAAAAAACACACACACACACACACAAACACCAAAAAGAAACATTTACAATATTAACGAAAGAAGAGCGAATGAGTATCAGTAGTATCGCAGGGCAAGGCGAAGCATTGGAATAGGAAAAGTGCTGCCAAGGCATGAAGGAACGAACGGATCCAACGCCAGCTCAAATGTCAGACTTTTGGTATCAAAAATGTAGTATATACTGGTATATATGTATATATATAGGTATATCCACGCTTCCGTTGCAACATTTCCGCAGCTGAGGCAAGCGAAAATGAAATTAAAATTAAATAAAATACATTCTCTGATTATCTAAGGGAAGGAAATTCGATTAATTTCATTCATTTAAGGCGTGTGAAATTGATTAAAGAATTTGCTAGAAAATAAATATTTGCTAAATTGGAATTTGAGTTGTCATATCCGTTCGTTCGGGTTTTGGGTTCGCCTCGGCGTTTGCTCTGCCACAGAAATATAGACAGATATAAACAGATATACATACATACATACATATGTATGTATGTATGTATGTATATGTATGTGCGTATCTATATGGTATATAGAGCGCTTAGTATTTTTAGTTGGGTGTTCAATCTTCTCGAGACTGGGGGGCAGACAGCGAATGAAATGGTTACGAGCGAATTGCCAGGAGTTGGGGGACGGGACGGGACGGGACTCTGCCTGCCTGCCTGCCGGCCATTTCGGAGGGAGTGGTGTAGAGTGGAGTGTGGAGTGGAGTGGATACAGTGCGTCGTCTTCTGTTGGCTATGCGCCCGCCATTTGGCTGCCTCTGGCATGAATCATCATCATCAACCATGAGGAGAGCACCAGCAGAAGACATGGCCTGGTCGGGTTTTTTTTTGTGCAAACAACATATTTTTGTTGCAATTTTTGCATTTACAAAAATACGCATTTTATGTTTACGGCATAGTCTGCCCGAAAAAAACAAAAAAAGAAAAAAACAAAATGCAGACGACGAGACAGTAGCAACATTTCTCCTCTCGTTTCCTGCCCACCGCCACGTCTCACGCACTCATAATTCTCATCAAAAATAGTTTTCGGCCAGCGAGAATTTACAACTTTGTCGCGTCCCGTACCCGTTTACCGTATTCAATTTGCAAGAAATCGAAAAGTAGCCAAGAAAATTGCAAATTTTCCATACTGCGTACAATTTTTTTTTTTTTTTTGTTTTCTAGAGGGAGATTTTTGTTTATCGTCTCGACTATACGAGCTGTTAGAAATATTTCGCCTTGGTGGTGGGCAAAAATAATGTGTACATAAATTGCAGAGCCTCAGAGCTCTCACCTCTCCACCCATTAAAAGGTTATCTCCCCCTCAATGGGTTCTCTTCGACCAGAGTACGCTTTGAGAATTTTCTTTGGCTAATTGTCTAAACAAACAGTGCGAAATTATGTTAGCGATTCGTCTGCGGTCGATTTTTGTTCCTCTGTACTCTTGTGTATTATTAATTTGGTAATTGCTGCATGGGGTGCACGTGTTATCATTATTGGGGCGTGGGTGTGATAATAAAGGAATACTACCAGGCTTCTCGTGGGTTCAAGGCCATCTTTAAATGGGTTAAACGAAAGGAATTTTAAAACAATTCCATTGAAAAAATCGAACAAGTACTAGCAGCACTACATACTACAAATATTAAAGGTAGGAAATATTTAGGGCAAACCAATGAAAAATATAGGTTTTGGGTGAAATGCATTTAAAAAATATATATAAAAAAAAGAAGGAAAAACTGAAAAAAAAGAAGAATCACGATTCTTTCCCATACCGGGAATTGAACCCGGGCCTCCCGGGTGAGAGCCGGGTATCCTAACCACTAGACAATATGGGATGGATGACTGGACTCAACATTCACTCCACTCGAGGCCCGCGCGCACCCAACAGACACAGCAAAGCAGAGGAAACCCACTCAAATAAACTGTTAGCCACGCGCCGGTCTCTCGGTGCAATAGCCTAGGAGAAGCATATCCCGCTCTCGAGACAGGACACCTTGAGTTCGAATTCCATCACGGAACTTATTTTTTCTTTTTTTTTTTTTTTCTTACCGGAATTTTTGATGTGCGCAGGAACTCAAGCAAAGCCTCCAGAGAGCCCAAAGTGGAGGCCTGTACATAGACACCGGATGGGGCCAGTTTGATGTGACTCAAGGCACTCTTAAGCTCGCGGGCCACTTCCTCCCTGAAAAAGAAGAGAGGCGTTAATATCGATATTCTAGAGCAGAGAAGAGTTCCAACTTACTTGCAGATTTCCACCTCATCGGGTTTGTGGGCAATTAACAAATTGATGCCGGCAATGGCCTTCTCCAGATCCTTGGCGGCAATCTTCACGCCCTGGGCTGCCTTAACCTCCTTGTGCTCCACATAGGCATTCTTTACGCGCAGCTCTCGCATGGGCTGGGGCATGAGCAGGGAACGGATCTGGGTGACAATGGGGCCGTCTGTGCCGGCCAAGACCATGGTCTGGCCCTCGCGCAGCTTGCCATTAATGAGGATGGCATCGATGGTGGTTCCCAGACCAGGCAGGGCCTTCACCTCGAGAACTGTGGCCTGCAGCTCCTCGGAGTACATGAGCCGTTTGGTCAGCATATTCTGGCAGTAGTCGGTGATCATGAATAGGAGATTGCCCATGCCCTCGCCGGTGATGGCACTGGTGGGCACCAAAGAGATATATGTCTTGGGATCGGTGTTCTCGTAGTAGAGAGCCGCATTGAGGCCCTGTTCGGCAAACTGCAGTATGACTTCCTTGGTGCGCTGCTGGAATTCCAGCTGCGTGTTGCTCTGCTGCTCCTTGATCACATCGCGCACATCTCGCCGGGCCAGCACCTGCCAGTCGTACAGCCGATCCACCTTATTCAAAGCCACAATAAAGGGGCATCTCTTCTTCTTTAGCAGCTGTATGGACTCGAGTGTTTGCGGCTCCAGGCCGTGCATAATGTCCACCACCAGAATGGCGATATCACAGAGAGAGGAGCCGCGATTGCGCAGATTACTGAAGGACTCGTGGCCGGGTGTGTCGATGATGAGGAGACCGGGCAGGCGATGCTCAAAGCCTACGGCGCTCTTCACGTACTTTGTCTGCTCCTTGATGGCATCAATGGGCACATTGGTTGCGCCAATCTGCTGCGTAATGCCACCAGCTTCCGAGTCCTGCACATTGGTGCGACGCAGCTTGTCCAGAATCTTGGTTTTGCCCGTATCGACATGGCCCAGAACACAGACAACGCCCGCACGCAGCTCATCCGTGGTGCGTTTCTTCTCAGCGTCCGACTGACGCTTGATGATTCTCGCCTCGGCGCGCAGTCGTCGAGATTCGGGATCGTTGGCGAGGGTCTCCTCCTTTTCATCGGACTCGTCGCTCTCATCATCGGAATCGTCGCTGTCATCATCATCGCCGCTGTCATCATCATCGGTGTCCTCATCCTCGTCGGCCTTGCCATTGTTTGTTGTTTGAGAGGACTCCTCATCGGGTTCCGGCTCCGCCTCGCTGTCGGTGGCATCCCAGCTCTCCTTGACCACCTCCTCCTTGGGTGTTTCGGCAGCCGTGGCGGCCGCGGCAGCTGCAGCGGCTTCCTCGGCCGCAGCCTTGGCCTCCTCCTCCTCGGCCGTTCCCTTGGGTCCCTTCTTCTTGTTGGGCCGAATGCGAGTACCTGGAAAAGGGGTTCAATAAAGATTTAGTAAAGAATCGCTGCACAGCGGAACCCCATTTACCTGGCCTTGGTGCTCTCCTGTCGTTGGGATCGGGTATTTCGAGACCCTGAGCCTTGAGCGAATCCAGCAGAGCCTGCGCCCTGGCTCTATCCTCCTTCTGCTTCTTGGTCAAGAGCTTGCCCTCGGCCTTTAGCCGGGCCTTGCGCTCCGCCTCGCGCTGCTTCTTTTTCTCCTTCTTTTCGGCCTCCAGACGCACTGCCTCTAGACGGGCTTCTTCGCGCTCATCCGCAAGTCGATTGCGCTCCTCCTCGAGTCTCTCCAGGCGCTCTTCCTCCTCCTTGCGCTTCTTCAACTGCTCCTGCATGGCCGCCACCATGGCAGCCGACATGCCCTTCTTTTTGCCATCCTTCTTTTCTTCCTCGGCCTCAGATTTCTTGTCCTTCTTTCCCTTCTTCTTGTTCTTGCCGCCTTTGGCGGTGGCATCCTCTGCAGGGTCTTCGCCATCGGCCTCTGGCTTGTCCTCCTCGGTGGGCTCTGGTTCAGGCTCGGTGACCTCTGGCGGAGGCTTCTCAGCTGGCTTCTGTTTGGGCTCGAGTGCTGCTCTCTGCTTGGCCTGGGCCGCCTCGCGTTTCTGGCGCTCCTTCTTCTCCTTTTTCTTTTGGGCAGCTGTCTTCATGGTGCTGCCGCCATCATCATCATCATCTCCGTCGGCGGCCTCATCGCCGGCATCATTTTCCGCTGGAACGCCGGCTCCAGCTGACTTCTTGTTCTTTTTCTTCTTGGAGAACTCATCGGCTAGCTCTTCGGGGGTGACAACAGCCGGTGCCGGTGCCTCGCCGGCATATTCCGCCTGCAGATCGGCCAAGACCTTGTCCAGATCTTCTTCATCATCTTTTCCCTTTCGCTTGGCCTTCTTGCTCTTCTTATCGTTCTTCTTCTGGGCCTTTACTGCCTCCGGCTCTTCCTCGTCGTCGTCGGGAGCGCTCTGCACGGCAGGCGGATCATCGTCGTCGTCGTCCATCAGCAGTTCGAAGGCTGACTTTTTGGCTGCCTTGCCTTGGGGTGACGCCTCCTCATCGGAGTCGTTGTCAGCCTTTGACTTCTTGCCCTTGCCCTTGACATTGAGCTTCTTGACGGCTTTGGTCAATGCCTGGACTGCCGCAGCGTCGCTATCCTCGTTGTCAGACACCTTCTTGTTCTTCTTTTTGCCCTTCTGCTGCGGTGCCTGCTGCTGCTGCTGGTTCTTCTTGTTCTTGGCGCTCACCTTGTCGCTGTCCACATCGGAGTCCATGGGATTGCTTTGGCTTTCGCTGTGTGATTGAAATGCGGATGGGATGCAAATTTGCAATTGTTTTAGAAAGTTGCCAACACGGCATTCACAACGCTACTCTACTTACATTTCATCGGCCGAGGAACCGCCTTCGACCGTCGCCAATATCTCTTTCTTGCCCTTTTTAGCTTTAACCATCTTTCCTGGCGTAGTCGCAACACGCTCCTCCTCTGGACACCCACAAAATGCCGAAAGTTATTCACTGCTGAAAATTGCGCACACGCGACGCGATGGCAGCAAAGACGCTGGTACTGGTGCTTGGGCTTTTCCTCCGCAACGGCGGGCAGAACAATGGGGGCTGCTGCTTCTGTTGCTATTGGCGCTTCCGCTGTCGACGGCACCTTGACTTTTCTGTATTCGCGCAACAATTTGGCTATTGAGCAATTTGGCAAGCTGAATGCCAATTTTCGCAATTTTTTCGGAGAAAATGCACACAAACACTACGATTTGTTGCAGCTGATGTTGAGGTTATGTGCATCATATGTTGTTGTTATTCGGGGCAGAGTTGCCGCCAGGGTTTCTTCTTCGTGCGATATTTCGAGTGGTACCAGCTGCTGCGGTATCGATATCGCTGCGTTAAACTAGTATTTTTAACAATGTAGTAAATATGTATAAATAAATATATTTATAATGTTTTAGGATTACTGGACTTTTGATTCGATGTAAAAAGTCATCTGAAATTTTGCTATTTTGGCCAAACACACTGTACGATATATTTCATTTTTCATCGATATTTCTACCGATTCAGTTTTAAATTCAAAAAAGTATTTACTAGTCTTAACGGATACCTTAACAACTTTAAAACACTGTGCTTCATTAAGAATAGAAAACAGATGATGATGCCTTGCGACCAATTGTAGCAATCAGTCATCAGGAAGAGTTTCCTCAAAATCCCATTGCCCTGGTCCTAAGTGGCAGGCCCATGATGATGAAGAGTCGAAGAAAGAAGCTATAGCTGGTATTGGAAAAAAGAAAATTGAATATACCTACGGACGACCCGTTTTTGGGGCGGTAACATTGAAAATCAAATCAGTTTGGAAAACAGAATATGAATTTTAGTTTCTTGAATTATGGTATAAATATGCCCAAATTCGTTACGAATGCCTGTTGACGAGCACTTTCAGCGGCCTAACTCAAGTTTGCTATTCAGTTTTAATAAAGGGGGTTTCAGTGTGCTAAGTTCGTATTTCTATGGGTATATTTTGAAAATGAGACGGTATATTTTGGTATACTTAGACGGTATATATAAAGGGTATGGACAACAGACAAAAACAGCCAAGACAAATTGCAAAGTTCATACGAACCTCACCTCGCGAGTGAGGAAAATATACCTTGAAAACAAAATCGGCAAGGTATATTGGGAAGTGGCGTGGAACAACAAAGATTCTGCCGAATTCAAGTTTTCTGTTCCTCCTCGTTCGACATTTTGTCATTGTGCCATTTTTGGGTATATTTTTGGGTTATTCTAGGATCTTTTCTGTTCGGGTTTTTTTATAAAGAGTTTCGAGTTTTTTTCGCTTTTCCTTCGCATTGCAGGGCCAGCAGGTGTTAAGTATTTGTGGCTCAAATTTCGATCGGGTAATCTTTTTAAACTTTACAGCTTGATTTGATACTTTTTTGCCACAATCTCGCAGACTTGTTATTTTGTAACATTCTAGATTCAGAGTCTGGGTTTCGAGTGATTTTGCTTTTCGCACGCATTTCGTTGCCGGCACTGTAAGTGTTTGTAAATTTTGGGGTCGGCTCGAATTTCGCGCGGCTTATTGTGTTTTCTTATCTTCATAGCTTGATATTTGCGGAGAAGGCTTTGCAGAATTTGTCCAAAGAGGCGACCGGCATTATAATCAAAGAAGAAGCATCGACGAGCGGCACTGCACAGGTGCCCATAGACGCGAGCTGTTGCTGTTTCTCAGCCTAAGAGAGAGGGAGATAGAAAAAAAAACGAACGGTAATTTGCAGCCTCTGAAAAGACATAATGCACAACATAAAAAGCAATCTAGACATGGACAACAGCAAGGGGAAAGAGCCTGACGATAAGTCCTGCTTTAGCCGGCAGGGGGTCATCACCTCTCTGCGCAACAACGGTGGTACCATTGATATGTACATCACCTTCGACGGGCAGGCTTCCAAACATATATCAGCTGCCTATCAGCTAGACGTGGGTCGACGTGGTCGAGTATTTGGGGTCCAAGAAGGGGGAAAAGGACTCCCTGAAGCAGAACTGGGGAGAACCAGTCACCGAATCAACGGTATGGCCTGACCGATCCAATCCATCCCTAAAGCAACAAATATATCATACCAAATATATAAGTCCCATTCATCCCCTTTCAGATGCTTCGGGATATGGAGGAATTAAAGCTTAAAGACTCCACCTACTTCAAAACGCAGAAGCGTATCATCCATGGCATGGTCATCGAGCGCCAGAAGTCCACCATCGAACTGTTAACCAGCTCGGGCCGTCAAAAGTATGAACTGGAAAACGTGCAGATGACATTTGTGCCAAAGAAGGGCGACTGGGTGATACTCAAGTGCGCTGTCCAGCTGGACGATGGCTATGTGGACAAGCAGGGGGAAATTCTCGAGTTGCTGAAGGTGTTTCCAGCACGAGGTTAAGCGCTGTTTCCCAGAGTTCGTTGATCTTGGCAACTATGCCTATTTGCTGCGGGAGACTTTCCCCACTGGTACAGATCTTCACACGGGCGATTACGTCCTGGCGTAAGTTGAATATGATGGGATGAATGGGAACATTAAATATAAATTGTTGCAATAATCCTTACTCCTTCAGTCAAAATTCACGCATCGCGCCATCAAAGTGACCCCGCATCAATAAAGAGAAGACCTATTGCGCCGCTCAGGCGGTCACCATCACTGACGCAAACCGCTCCATAACCACCGAGCTGTATGAGAAGCGTAAGATCACCCTCCAGGTACAAAACAATACGAATCGCAAGTTGGAGCTTCTGAAAGTCCAGCTACAGAGTGGGGCCTAGTCATATATGAGTGTGATCGATTACCAATTGCCAAGACCAGTATTTCTGTTGACGACAGCCTATTGGTGATCCTTGAGGTGCAGTTCCGCTGCATCGGCGAATGAGCGGAGAAATATACCCTGCACTTCGATAATTTTAAGGTGGAGCGCATTTTCCAGATCGTTGCCTGCAAAACACGTCGGCCTGCAGGCCGACGAGGCCGAGCATCATCTGGTTGCGACCGAATGTTTGGTGATGCATTGGCGGCTTTGAAGTTCCAGAGATTGTGCGCAATGTTTACCTGAGAGAATCCCAGGTCGATGACCTAGAGAGATTGTATCCGTGCTCGAAAGAGGCCCTGTGCATGGCCAACTATGTTCAGCGCTACTGTTTCTTCTTGCATCTGGAGGAAATGGATTTGAAGATTTGACAGACACAGGGCTCACATGAAAAGGGAAGGGGACTACCTCTCCCTCAAAATCGAGTAGGGAAGGGGAGTACCTCTCCCATGGGCGAGCAGACTTTAATATCCTGCGGGGCGAGGCCACGAACCTGCCGTACGTGATCTTCGGTCCGCCCGGAACCGGCCAGACCGTCACCCTGGTGGAGGCGGTGCTGCAGATGGTACAAAATCGCATCTTGGTGGCCGCACCCTCGAACATTGTCGCGGATCTCATTACCAAGCTAATCATTGCCAGCAAAGCGCTGACCACTGGCGAATTCATTCGAATCGTTCGGCAAAGTCTGATTAAGGAAGAACTCATTCCACCCGAGCTTATGACCCACTGTGCCACCTTGGACATATGCGCCAAAGAAACCGCTGAAGACACCGTAAGTACATTCCATTCCATTCAGTTCTTCTAAAGCAATCTATAACTCTGAATCTCCCCATCCCGCTCAGATGCTAATCACCAAGTCGTGTCTGAAGCTGCGTTGCCAGAGAGAGATTTTGGGTGCCCATCGCTTGATCATCGGCACCTGTGCCACCCTGGGAAACCCTATGCCGATGTCATTTCCGGGCGGACACTTCACCCACCTGTTCATGGATGAGACTGGCCAGTCGACCGAGCCGAAGACGCTGATGCCGGCAGCTCTGCTTTCCAAGGATCGAGGTCGGGTCATCCTGGCCGGTGATCCGCATCAGTTGCAGCCTGTAGTTCACAGCAGCTATGGACGTGCCTGTGGTTTCGGCACCTCCATGCTGGAGCGCCTGCTGAACACTCGAACTATCGGACCCTGCCCTCGATCATGGCCACATGTAGTAAGCTGTTCTATGGCGATGAATTGATACCAACGGTATCCGAGAAGGATTCCCGAGAGGCCACCTTGTTGGCCACAGTGCAGTCCCTACTAGGTACTAGCAAGCCGCGCAACCACGGTGTCTGTTTCTTTGAGATGAAGGGGCAGGATATGCAGGACCCAGACTATGCCTCGTGGTACTATGATCTCGAAGCCACGGAGGTGTATCTCATGGTCTTATCGCTGTATTGTCGCGGAGTGACTTCCGACCAAATTGGTCTTCTGACGCCCTATGCGAAGCAGGCGAAGACGTTAAGGGGCCTTTTCATGAACACAGATATTGTCATGCCAAAGGTTGACTCGATTGAAAAGTTCCAAGGACAGGTGAGCAGACATGAAGTCTTATGCAATCTATATAGTATGTAATGTATATTCTTGATCTACAAATATAACCCAGGAGCGCGACATAGTGCTGATTTCCACTGTGCGCTCCACTGGAGACTATATAAGCCATAAGCGCATGAATTTGGCCATAGCGCTCGCCCGCTCATATACGGTAGTCCCGTCTCCATCTTCTCAGCGTGGACGACAATTGGCGTCATCTCATCAACCATAGCTTTATTTCCAAATGGAATACAAATACATAAATATTAGAACGAAGAACGAACGAAAAACATACTCATTGTGGGGAAGAAATTTCATGATTACTGTAAGGCGTATGTATGTATGTATATGTGTAAATTTCAATTTATAAAGAGAAACCCACATATTTTTCTCTACAAATTGGCCTTTGGTAGCCAAAATGGGGCTAGTAAAAAACTGCCAGGAAGCAGCCGCCCCTCTTATGGTGTCGCTGCGAAGAAAGAGATAGCATGAGAGAAAAAAAACGCAAAATTAGTGTTCGTAGCCGTCGTCGGACACGTCTATGTTTTTCAACACACAAAGCCCACCAAGCCAGCAGAGTTTGATCTGTAAGGGGTAACAATCGATCATCTCTGCCCCAGGCGCCGCTCCCAGCACAACTGGTGAGCCAAACTGACGCATATATATCCCTATCTATCGTTCCCACTGCATGCTTTTCCCTTAAGACTGTCTCTGTTTTCGCAGTTTAGTAAAGTTTAATTAAATAAGTGCGCTGCGACAGCCGAAATTTGGCAGCCCTGTTCTTTTAAACGACAGCACACGGCGGACGGTCACATTGACAAGAGCCGTTAGAGCGGCCATGTTTTTCTTGTTGTGTTCTTTGTAAAAAAAAAGCCGCAAGTCATAATTTTTGTAGACTGCGGAATTAGATTAATAAAACGTAATTTTAATGCAAGTGAATGAAATGGCGCCAACCACCATCGAAGAGAATGCTTTTGCATTAGGAAAGCGAGATGTACCGGATCAGTTTCAACTGGATCCTGAGGTTCGAGGCGGTGTTTTTTTGTTTTTGGTAGCTACAAACAAA
This sequence comes from Drosophila pseudoobscura, assembly GCF_009870125.1. NCBI lineage: Eukaryota > Metazoa > Arthropoda > Insecta > Diptera > Drosophilidae > Drosophila > Drosophila pseudoobscura. Next base: position 63,653,312 of record NC_046683.1, on the reverse strand, counting down.
TGCCTACTTGCAGCGTCTCTGGAAGACGCATTGGCTCACCGTTTATGCCCAGGACATATTTGTGAACATGAAGGAGGCAGAGATGCGTCGTCGTCCCATATTATTCAACTCCATGCAGCTGGAGGAGCGCCCCAAATTGTTGCAGCTTTGTATATTCGCAGCGCAAAAGTACAAACTGAATCGCGCCTCAGTGCATTTGGGTAAATATGTGCGAATATCCTGCTGCTATTGATCACTCACATTCCCAAATCCAATCCCACTTAACCAGGTATCTACTATATGGATTGTATGACCGACTACTACACGATTAGTAGCGAAAAACTGCCATTGCTGGCCCTCACATGTCTTCACATTGCGGCCCAGATCGAAGACAACGATGCGAGTGTGCCGCGCTACAGCGAACTGAACTGCCTGATACCTGGTTCGTTGTACACCGTTTTCGAATACAATGTGGTGGAGCGCAAGGTGCTGGCCAGCCTGAATTTTGAGCTAATGCGTCCCACCACGGCCAGCTTTGTGGAGTTTTTTGCTTGCAGCTTCCTCACGCGCAACGACTTCGCCCACTACAAGGCCATGCTGGAGAACAATCCTAGCGAGCCAAACGATCAATCGCCATTGCACTACGAAAGCTTTGCAGTCATGATGTCGGCCTTGTCGCAGCTGCTGCTCCGCCTGGCAGACTGTACATTGAGCAGTAAGCATCGAATGACTTTCCTATTAAAATCATAATCAAGTAAACTATTTTTTATTTCAGTTACAAGTTTTGCAAACACGCGACCTTCTTTATTGGCCGCCGCCTGCATAGGAGCGGTGCGTCATCTAAGCGGACTCAATGGCTGGTCACAATATCTCTCCAAACTGACATCTTATCCGGAACACGAGGTTGAGCCATTGGTGGGGGAGATCACAAAGTACTATAACTGGCAGCAGAACAGCTCCGTGGCGCCCAATGCCCTGCCAACATACGTAAACATGGGCCCATCTTCGGCAGATACCATTAATCCCAATTGCTCCACAACGGACTCTGGCATTGGCGATCCGATGGTCATAGTGAAGGAATCGGTGACCGTGCAGCATGATAACATTACTGTGCAGGTGCAGAAACCTGCTGTTCCAGGGTCCGATCTAGCTGGAGTTGTTCAAGAAGAGCCGCAGGAACCAGCTGTCTTTTCTCAGGAAGAGCTGCAGATAGCAGCTGTCTTTTCTCAAGGAGAGCTGCAGGAACAAGCTGCCTTTTCTCAGGGAGAGCTGCAGATAACAGCTGTCTTTTCTCTAGCAGGTCTGCAGGAACAGACTGACTTACAATACGAAGAGCAGCAGACACAGACAACCTTAGAGCTGAATGAATTAACATTAGACTCCAAGGAAAAAGCGAAGAAATTAGATAAAGAAGTGGTCATAAAAGAACTGGAACGTGCTTTCAAGCGCAAGCGTGTAGATAATGACTGCCAAGATGAGCCGCAAGCGAAGCGTCTTACCGACTGACCAAAACACTCAAAAGCTCAAGCGCACTGAAGATGATTGCTAAGCAAATAGGTTTATAATTTCATAGAAGTACCAGAAACACTTACACACTATTCTTCAAACACATACCCCACGCGGATGGGTATACTTCAAAATCATGCTGTTTCTCATGCGATATCCCCATTCAATTGTATTGAACACTCCCATATCGTAATGCATACACGATTGAAAAGTTCCAAGGACAGGTGAGCACACATGAAGTCTTATGCAATCTGTACAGTATGTAATGTATATTTATCTTCATCTATATAACCCAGGAGCGCGACATAATGCTGATTTCCACTGTGCGCTCCACTGGAGAACCCTTATATCCCATAAGCGCATGAATTTGGCCATAGCGCTCGCCCGCTCATATACGGTAGTCCCGTCTCCATCTTCTCAGCGTTGACGACAATTAGCGTCATCTCATCAACCATAGCTTTATTTCCAAATGGAATACAAATACATAAATATTAGAACGCAGAACGAACGAAAAACATACTCATTGTGGGGAAGAAATTTCATGTTTACTGTAATGGGTATGTATATATGTATATGTGTAAATTTCAATTTATAAAGAGAAATCCACATATGTTTCTCTACAAATTGGCCTTTGGTAGCCAAAATGGGGCTAGTAAAAAACTGCCAGGAAGCAGCCGCCCCTTTTATGGTGTCGCTGCGAAGAAAGAGATAGCATGAGAGAAAAAAAACGCAAAATTAGTGTTCGTAGCCGTCGTCGGACACGTCTATGTTTTTCAACACACAGAGCCCGCCAAGTCAGCAGAGTTTGATCTATAAGTGGTAACAATCGATCATATCTGCCCCAGGCGCCGCTCCCAGCACAACTGGTGAGCCAAACTGACGCATATATATCCCTATCTATCGTTCCCACTGCATGCTTTTCCCTTAAGCCTGTCTCTGTTTTCACAGTTTAGTAAAGTTTAATTAAATAAGTGCGCTGCGACAGCCGAAGTTTGGCAGCCCTGTTCTTTTAAACGACAGCACACGGCGGACGGTCACATTGACAAGAGCCGTTAGAGCGGCCATGTTTTTCTTGTTGTGTTCTTTGTAAAAAAAAAGCCGCAAGTCATAATTTTTGTAGACTGCGGAATTAGATTAATAAAACGTAATTTTGATGCAAGTGAATGAAATGGCGCCAACCACCATCGAAGAGAATGCTTTTGCATTAGGAAAGCGAGATGTACCGGATCAGTTTCAACTGGATCCCGAGGTTCGAGGCGGTGTTTTTTTGTTTTTGGTAGCTACAAACAAATGCCTACTTGCAGCGTCTCTGGAAGACGCATTGGCTCACCGTTTATGCCCAGGACATATTTGTGAACATGAAGGAGGCAGAGATGCGTCGTCGTCCCATAGTATTCAACTCCATGCAGCTGGAGGAGCGCCCCAAATTGTTGCAGCTTTGTATATTCGCAGCGCAAAAGTACAAACTGAATCGCGCCTCAGTGCATTTGGGTAAATATGTGCGAATATCCTGCTTCTATTGATCACTCACATTCCCAAATCCAATCCCACTTAACCAGGTATCTACTATATGGATTGTATGACCGACTACTACACGATTAGTAGCGAAAAACTGCCATTGCTGGCCCTCACATGTCTTCACATTGCGGCCCAGATCGAAGACAACGATGCGAGTGTGCCGCGCTACAGCGAACTGAACTGCCTGATACCTGGTTCGTTGTACACCGTTTTCGAATACAATGTGGTGGAGCGCAAGGTGCTGGCCAGCCTGAATTTTGAGCTAATGCGTCCCACCACGGCCAGCTTTGTGGAGTTTTTTGCTTGCAGCTTCCTCACGCGCAACGACTTCGCCCACTACAAGGCCATGCTGGAGAACAATCCTAGCGAGCCAAACGATCAATCGCCATTGCACTACGAAAGCTTTGCAGTCATGATGTCGGCCTTGTCGCAGCTGCTGCTCCGCCTGGCAGACTGTACATTGAGCAGTAAGCATCGAATGACTTTCCTATTAAAATCATAATCAAGTAAACTATTTTCTCTTTCAGTTACAAGTTTTGCAAACACGCGACCTTCTTTATTGGCCGCCGCCTGCATAGGAGCGGTGCGTCATCTAAGCGGACTCAAGTGCTGGTCACAGTATCTCTCCAAACTGACATCTTATCTGGAACACGAGGTTGAGCCATTGGTGAGGGAGATCACAAAGTACTATAACTGGCAGCAGAACAGCTCCGTGGCGCCCAATGCCCTGCCAACATACGTAAACATGGGCCCATCTTCGGCAGATACCATTAATCCCAATTGCTCCACAACGGACTCTGGCATTGGCGATCCGATGGTCATAGTGAAGGAATCGGTGACCGTGCAGCATGATAACATTACTGTGCAGGTGCAGAAACCTGCTGTTCCAGGGTCCGATCTAGCTGGAGTTGTTCAAGAAGAGCCGCAGGAACCAGCTGTCTTTTCTCAGGAAGAGCTGCAGATAGCAGCTGTCTTTTCTCAAGGAGAGCTGCAGAAACAAGCTGCCTTTTCTCAGGGAGAGCTGCAGATAACAGCTGTCTTTTCTCTAGCAGGTCTGCAGGAACAGACTGACTTACAATACGAAGAGCAGCAGACACAGACAACCTTAGAGCTGAATGAATTAACATTAGACTCCAAGGAAAAAGCGAAGAAATTAGATAAAGAAGTGGTCATAAAAGAACTGGAACGTGCTTTCAAGCGCAAGCGTGTAGATAATGACTGCCAAGATGAGCCGCAAGCGAAGCGTCTTACCGACTGACCAAAACACTCACAAGCTCAAGCGCACTGAAGATGATTGCTAAGCAAATAGGTTTATAATTTCATAGAAGTACCAGAAACACTTACACACTATTCTTCAAACACATACCCCACGCGGATGGGTATACTTCAAAATCATGCTGTTTCTCATGCGATATCCCCATTCAATTGTATTGAACACTCCCATATCGTAATGCATACACGATTGAAAAGTTCCAAGGACAGGTGAGCACACATGAAGTCTTATGCAATCTGTACAGTATGTAATGTATATTTATCTTCATCTATATAACCCAGGAGCGCGACATAATGCTGATTTCCACTGTGCGCTCCACTGGAGAACCCTTATATCCCATAAGCGCATGAATTTGGCCATAGCGCTCGCCCGCTCATATACGGTAGTCCCGTCTCCATCTTCTCAGCGTTGACGACAATTAGCGTCATCTCATCAACCATAGCTTTATTTCCAAATGGAATACAAATACATAAATATTAGAACGCAGAACGAACGAAAAACATACTCATTGTGGGGAAGAAATTTCATGTTTACTGTAATGGGTATGTATATATGTATATGTGTAAATTTCAATTTATAAAGAGAAATCCACATATGTTTCTCTACAAATTGGCCTTTGGTAGCCAAAATGGGGCTAGTAAAAAACTGCCAGGAAGCAGCCGCCCCTTTTATGGTGTCGCTGCGAAGAAAGAGATAGCATGAGAGAAAAAAAACGCAAAATTAGTGTTCGTAGCCGTCGTCGGACACGTCTATGTTTTTCAACACACAGAGCCCGCCAAGTCAGCAGAGTTTGATCTGTAAGTGGTAACAATCGATCATCTCTGCCCCAGGCGCCGCTCCCAGCACAACTGGTGAGCCAAACTGACGCATATATATCCCTATCTATCGTTCCCACTGCATGCTTTTCCCTTAAGACTGTCTCTGTTTTCGCAGTTTAGTAAAGTTTAATTAAATAAGTGCGCTGCGACAGCCGAAATTTGGCAGCCCTGTTCTTTTAAACGACAGCACACGGCGGACGGTCACATTGACAAGAGCCGTTAGAGCGGCCATGTTTTTCTTGTTGTGTTCTTTGTAAAAAAAAAGCCGCAAGTCATAATTTTTGTAGACTGCGGAATAAGATTAAAAAAACGTAATTTTAATGCAAGTGAATGAAATGGCGCCAACCACCATCGAAGAGAATGCTTTTGCATTAGGAAAGCGAGATGTACCGGATCAGTTTCAACTGGATCCTGAGGTTCGAGGCGGTGTTTTTTTGTTTTTTTTTTTTTTTTGGTAGCTACAAAAAAAAAACCTACTTGCAGCGTCTCTGGAAGACGCATTGGCTCACCGTTTATGCCCAGGACATATTTGTGAACATGAAGGAGGCAGAGATGCGTCGTCGTCCCATATTATTCAACTCCATGCAGCTGGAGGAGCGCCCCAAATTGTTTCAGCTTTGTCAATTCGCAGCGCAAAAGTACACACTGAATCGCGCCTCAGTACATTTGGGTAAATATGTGCGAATATCCTGCTGCTATTGATCACTCACATTCCCAAATCCAATTCCACTTAACCAGGTATCTACTATATGGATTGTATGACCGACTACTACACGATTAGTAGCGAAAAACTGCCATTGCTGGCCCTCACATGTCTTCACATTGCGGCCCAGATCGAAGACAACGATGCGAGTGTGCCGCGCTACAGCGAACTGAACTGCCTGATACCTGGTTCGTTGTACACCGTTTTCGAATACAATGTGGTGGAGCGCAAGGTGCTGGCCAGCCTGAATTTTGAGCTAATGCGTCCCACCACGGCCAGCTTTGTGGAGTTTTTTGCTTGCAGCTTCCTCACGCGCAACGACTTCGCCCACTACAAGGCCATGCTGGAGAACAATCCTAGCGAGCCAAACGATCAATCGCCATTGCACTACGAAAGCTTTGCAGTCATGATGTCGGCCTTGTCGCAGCTGCTGCTCCGCCTGGCAGACTGTACATTGAGCAGTAAGCATCGAATGACTTTCCTATTAAAATCATAATCAAGTAAACTATTTTCTCTTTCAGTTACAAGTTTTACAAACACGCGACCTTCTTTATTGGCCGCCGCCTGCATAGGAGCGGTGCGTCATCTAAGCGGACTCAAGTGCTGGTCACAGTATCTCTCCAAACTGACATCTTATCTGGAACACGAGGTTGAGCCATTGGTGAGGGAGATCACAAAGTACTATAACTGGCAGCAGAACAGCTCCGTGGCGCCCAATGCCCTGCCAACATACGTAAACATGGGCCAATCTTCGGCAGATACCATTAATCCCAATTGCTCCACAACGGACTCTGGCGTTGGGGATTCGATGGTCATAGTAAAGGAATCGGTGACCGTGCAGCAGGATATAATTACTGTGCAGGTGCAGAAACCTGCTGTTCCAGGGTCCGATCTAGCTGGAGTTGTTCAAGAAGAGCCGCCGGAACAAGCTGTCTTTTCTCAGGAAGAGCTGCAGATAGCAGCTGTCTTTTCTCTAGCAGAGCTGCAGGAAAAGACTAACTTACAATACGAAGAGCAGCAGACACAGACAACCTTAGAGCTGAATGAATTAGCATTAGACACCAAGGAAAAAGCGAAGAAATTAGATAAAGAAGTGGTCATAAAAGAACTGGAACGTGCTTTCAAGCGCAAGCGTGTAGATTATGACTGCCAAGATGAGCCGCAAGCGAAGCGTCTTACCGACTGACCAATTTCAATATATTGATTCGGTAATCAGGTTTACCGAAGACCAAAACTCACAAGCTCAAGCGCACTGAAGATGATTGCTAAGCAAATAGGTTTATAATTTCATAGAAGTACCAGAAGCACTTACACACTATTCTTTAAACACATACCCCACGCGGATGGGTATACTTCAAAATCATGCTGTTTCTCATGCGATATCCCCATTCAATTGTATTGAACACTCCCATATCGTAATGCATACACAAAAATTTCACTTTATTGTATTTTTATTGTATAATGGGAATCATTCTCTTATCAAAAAAAATATTACACACACACACTCACATAAAAAAAATCAACAATAAAAGAGTTGTTATTAACTAGACAAACAATTTTCTAAAAAACAAAATCCAATCCAATCGAGAATAGAGTCTTGAGGGGAGTTAGGAGGAGGGAGGGAATTAAGGAATGACATTGTTATCCATTTCAAAAATGCTAATACTAAATGCATTCAAAATAGTAGAGATGGAGCAAAGAACTGGAGCTGAATGCCGCGAGAATTCTTAAAAGCAAGGAACAAAACACAGTAGAGGATCGGATCTACAGGGCAGGAATACCCGCTAGACGCAGCTCCAGTTTGTATCATCAAAAATGGAAATATATAATTTTCAAGTATCGATCGTGGGGGGGTGACACTACAATTTGATATTGCTCCCAAAGGGGAAGTTCTAGCCTAATTTCAAATGCAAGAATGTTTGAGAGAAGAGGGAGACAGAGAGTGGAATTTGGGGATTAACTATCTTACTAATCTTCGGCCTAAGTGGTTCCGCAGAAACATTTTGAATTTACAACATTTACAGCACAACGTCCAGGCGCGCAGGTCCGGGCAGCCTCGCCTCGCCTCATCGCTGCATATCGCGTCGCTTGAGCACATCGAATATGACATCGGAGGAATTCTGCTTGTTGTTCAGATCATTGCCCGACTCATCCTCGGAATCGGTTTGCTCCAGCAATGGCACCGTCAACGTCGAGTGGGATCTCACATGGATGCCCGCAATGGAATTGTCTGCACCGCCGCCGCCGCCACCAGCTCCTCCCTCATTGAAGTTGTACTCCGCCGACAAATCGTCACGGTCGTTGTCCAGATGCAGGTCCTTTTGATGCTTCTCCGCATCGGCCATGGTGGAGTATTTGTGCCACAGATGGCAGGCTATGCCCGCAAGGCAGACAACCAGACCCACATAGTTGATGGGACTCAGCTGGTCCTTTTTGAGGGTGACGGCCAGGAACAGCTGGCAGATGTCCTTGAATATACCCGCTATCGAAAGCGTCAGGCTGGAGGTCTTGCACAGCACCAAGAACTCGGTGAACTCCATGAGGAACGCAAGCAGTGCCCCGAAGGTTATCCTGGCAATGGCCCACGTTATTTCATCCGTCGTATATATCTTTAGGTTCTCCGCCACATCGTAAAGCTTTACACCTGCAAGGGGAAAATGAGAGTGGGATTAGCATGGTTTCCAGTGGTTTATATGCTAAGATATACCCATACGCACCTTCAATGCCACAAACAAGCGGCAGCAGCGAGGCAATCATCCACGGCTGCATGTAGTAGATCATGTCAATCGGATTGTGCAGCCCCAGTTTTGATTTTTGCATAATAAACTGTGCGAAACTCCAGCGCAGGCCGCTGCTCAGCGAGGCAAACAGTATGAAGAAGAAGCCCAAGGCATTGAACTGCGTGGACTTGTAGGTGAACATCACCAGGCCAGCGCCAATGAGGCCCACAATAAACACCAGAGACCAGCTCTAAGAAAGGGATCGGATCGGATCGAAACGCGCATTAGCATATTTACTCCACTTCCCATATTGTAGATGGACGTACCTTCTTTTCCAATCCTAAAGCTATGGCAAACAGCAGTATAAACACTATGGTAGATGATTTGGTCATTGTGTACAGAGATATGGGCACCAGGGCCAATCCCCAGTTGGAGAAACCGATATCAATGGCACTGGCGACACCAGTGGGTGCCATTTTTCTCAGTGCCACACGCCAATCCAGCTGCACACGGGATCGACCCACGCGCAGCTTATAAATCCTACGCACGAGGGCAGCCAAAATGAATTTAAGGATTAGGTGATACGTGACAATTGTTAGGGGGAATGGCATCTCGCGATTGATGTCCGTTTGGTAGAAGGTCAGCGAAATGGAGAGCGTTAGGTAGATCATAATAATGACCAGGGTGCCAATGGCCATCTGCATAAAGCGGGCATCCGCCTGCCGCGCCATGATCTTCTCCCGTGCCGACGTGGCTGCTACGTCGCCGACTCCAAGCCCGCTACCAATGCTATTGCTGCTGTTCACGTATTTGAAGTTAGCCAGCCGTCTATCTTTGCCATTCTGCAGCGTTGTCGTTGACGTCGTCGCCTTCTTGTCCAAATTGAGCTCAATTTCCTCGCAGTCATCGTCATCAGCACAGCTGCTGCTGCCAACACCGCCGGAACCGCCGCCGCCCCCTCCACTCTGGGAATTGAGGCGCTCGTACTTTGCGGCCACCATTATCGGGGGGTTCGCTGCTGCTGCTGCTGTCGCGCAACCGTAAGAAGTTAACAAGAAAAGCCAGGCTAAAAGACAGCAAAAAACAGAAATACTCACATTACTTCTTCGTCGCTTCGTTATCTGGAAAGTTTATGGATCCATCCATATGTTTGTGTTTTGTGCAATTTCCCCGCGTCCCGCGACACGTTCCAGTGCCTGTTATCTGCGTAGGCGGCTTTGACTCAGGTTTTTGGTTGTATTGGTTTCTTCCGTTCGCCAATAAAATAAATTTACGTTTTCATTTTTGCCCCGTCCGTTTGTTTTGTTTGCTGCCAACTGTTTCAGTTATCGATAAGGCCCCCCCCGGTGGGGGCTGAAAATAACTACACGGTAACTACACATTTGCTACACTTAGCTACATAATGGGGGGAAAAAGAGGGTATGGACAAGAAGCAAAACTCCCCAGAAAATGCCACGCATGCAAAATGAATTTCACCTCATTTGCTCGATATACCTTGCCGAATTTGTCTTCAAGGTACATATATTGTTCTCACTCGCGAGGTGAGGTTCGTACGAACTTTGAAATTTGCCTTGGCTGTTTTTGCCTGTTGTCCATACCCCCTTCTATAGCACTATGTGCGTCTGGACCTCAGAACTGACGAATTATTCATGTTGCCATTCCTTCATCCATTTCCTCTTCTACTTTTCTTCGCTTTATGTATAATTGTATATTTTTCCCGTTATGCCGTTTCACTTTTATCAAGTGATTTACGATTTCATGTTGACTGCATAATCGCTGGAGCTAAGTGTTTACGCGCCTAAGGTTTGAACATTATCTATGTACAAGTCACCTTAAACCGTGACCGTACTTGCAGACCACATCTCTGTGTGAAAAAACAAAACTAAACGTGCCCAAAACGTCTCCACTGTGCCCACCCCACTCCACCTTACAGGCTGGGTGGCGTGAAGATCAAACATTTCAACTGTCAGAAGAACCCAAGAGTTTCTGGACCTAATTGACTTTTTATGTTCAATTACGACTCTTCACGGCTACTTTTTCTGTACGAAACGACGTAAACAAACGACTAAACTAATTTTGTGAACATTGGGAACAAGATGTGCATATTTGCTGGGTCATGAGACTTTAATTACACATTAAACTAGCTGTTTTTGGTCACTGTGCGTTTAAATAAATGCATTGTGTATTAATGAAGTGCCTTTCATAGTCAATTCCATCATAATTGAGTAGCTTTAACACTTAATTGATAATCTGTTTGACTGCAAGCTGCCTCGATGTCGTGCCATTTGGTTTTATTTGCTATTTAGGCAGTGTTCAACTGTTTCAGTACAATAGGAGCTGCAGATAAGAGAAAAACGGGAATGATTACACACATTTTACATAATTTTCTATGGAGAAAATTTTACCCAGCCGGATGGCGGCGCAGAGTGTGCCGAAAATGATGAAACTGAAGCGGACCTCGGATGCCACACGTTTCTGCTCCTCGGCGGGATCGGGCTGAGCTTGTTGCAGGCGGAACATGGTGCGCAGGTAAAGGGTTTCTTTATGATATTCTTAATTATTTACAATTAAATGTGTGTGATGTGTGTTCACTCTAGTTTTCTTGCACGTGCCTAATAAACAACCTCCTTGTTCTAACACACCCTGCAATAATATTCAATAAAGGCAAGAAACAGTGTTGTAGGTCGTTCTCGTTTTGTACTAACACACCATGTAAAATTCGTGTTGAAATGCCACTTAATGTCGTTTTTGACACCCTACTGAATACCAATTAAAGATCTGCATAATAATTCTGATAATTTGGGACAATAAAAACATTATTTTTCAAAAAAAGATCTGTAACGGTAATATTATCCCGTAGGCAGCATTCAATTTGCTTGAGCCAGCAACATGTGCCGTAGTTCATATGTATGTATCAAATATGTAGTTACCGTGTAAGTACCATGTACAAAATTTATATTTTTGTACATGGTAACTTTTTTGTTTACACCTTATTATAGACACAATCAAATAAAAATAGTACTTCAAGTGGAAAATAAATTCATCAATCGAATAAATGTATGTGCTCAGGGCTGAGGGTCTTAGCTAACCATTCAGTACTAAAAGGATAGTGGTAATATTTAGGAAACAGTGCTGTAGGTCGTTCCCGTTTTGGCGCTGATTGACGCACCTTCTTGTACTATCGCACCATGCAAAATGCATGTAGAAATGCCATTTACTGTCGTTTCCCTTCATGCGGCATCAGAAATCCTATGAATTTCAGACAGTAAAATAATTTTTTTCAAAAATGATCTATAACGGCAGTGTTTGGCAGTTCTCAATTGTTATTTACAAAATAGCAACAAAACCAAGGTTTGTTAAGAAGGATGTGGTGAGGTGAGCTTCGTAGCATGCCTTTCTAATGTTTCTCAGCGTTTTGCCTCGTTGTCCATACCTTTTTGCAGATTCTTTGCGCGACGCAGTCAGAGTTACTGTGGGAAAAACGTCCTGGGAAGGACACTGGATTTTGCTGCCTCAATCTTTCTCGGGCGCCGCCGCGGACAAGTCGCGTATTATTCGTACTACCACATTACATTGAATTATTTTTGGCGTTCATTGAAAATCGAAGAGTAGAAAGAAAGAACGACAGCAACAAAATGCGGTGCAGTGGCTGAATATGAATGAAATCTCGCACAGGATTTCCATCAAAAAGAGCTCTGCACAACGACAAAAGTGATATAGAAACCTTCAAACGGGTGTGAAATATCCCAGCCACCAAAAAAATGTCGACAATTGTGGAACAGGTGAGAGCCAACGAGCGCCCCGTACAGAGGAATGCACGTTACAAATCAAATTAAATTTAAATAAGAATCAAATTGGAAGGGGGGCTTCGGCGTTCCCTCCATTTCCGTTTTCTTATATAAATGAATGGAGCTTAGCTTATCAGCCATTAGGCAAAATGCTTTGGTATTTTGCTTGAAAGACCGCCTGCCGACTGCGTAACATTCAGTGTCAGTGTCTGAGACGGTCTTGCGTGTGTGTGGATGGGTGTTTTGATTGTATTTGTGTGTATCTGTGTGACTGAACGGAGAGTGTATCGGTGTGTGTGTGTGTGTGTGTGTGTGTGTGTGTGTTTGGCATGTGCCTGCCTGCTTGTTTTTTGCATTACCATGGAAACAGCATGGGCGCCCGCCCAACGTCTCGGGTACTTCCTGACGCGAAAACCCACCGTCGCCGTCGCTGTTGCCTTCGGACTGCTTTCGATTCGACAGTAAAATTCGATTAATTTCTAATCGGCAGAATCAGTGTGACAAGTGCAGACATGTCTCACACACACACACACAGGCACAATCCCTCACGTACATGTACACGTAGAGGAAAGCATACCACACCAATGGACAAATATAAATAGCTGGCATTTTGCAAACGGATTTCAATTCCCATGCCCCCACCCGCCCGAATACTCAAACACTTGGACGCGCGATGTTGCATGCAAATTTGATCTGCTCTGGTATTGGTGTTTGGTGATTTGACATTTTGCGGCACACAAAATCCTTCAAACTCTTTTCCGCCTTCGGATGGGATTTCAAGTGCAGTCACACAACTATTTGCCTGACTTGACGTCACGGAATCAAATCAAATCAAATGCCAAATGAAGAAGGACACAAATCTATCCATCTTTAAGCTATTTACAGTTTATTAATGAAGGGGTAGGTTAAGACTAGAATACCAAATCCTATATGGATATTTATTTGTTTATGGGCCCAAATCATTGTTAGGCATTGTTTAATCCTTTCCAGGTATAGGCGCGTAAGGGATTCACTTGGCAAACCTTGAACTCCACACGGCATTCAATGCTTAGCCTTCTGAACTCTTGCCAAAAGTCTTGTCTTTAATCAAAGCCCCACCGCTGGGGGAGTTGAGTTTTTGTTACCTGCAGGAATTTCCGTATAGTAATACGCTCAGTGCCGTGCCAGTCTGCTGTCGGTCTCCCTTGTCGCGCTGTCAAAGTCAGTGGAACTTTTTGTTGCATACTTCGTCGGGAGATGCGCGCATGTAGCGCGAGTCATTACGTTTTATAGACTTTATAAGAAGTTTCGTTTATGCAGTTTGCTCAAAAGTTTTTCACCTAGCCACACGGGCATCCAAGCCCATCCAGATACATACACGTACAGATACACAGATATATTTGGCATTGTTCAGGTTTTTGGAATTGTGGTGGCAAGAAGATAAACATTTCTGCAGGGTTTCGCCTCGTTTTATGGCCTGTAAGTCTGTAAGCCACATTTAAGAGTCTATACAAATGGAATACTCTCTGAATGTGGAAGAAAGTCTTAAGGGAATCGGTCTCTGGTCGCTGGTCTGATGATACTACTACCATCTCTGATCATCCCGCATTAGCACTTTTAAATTCCAGCTGAACTTCAAATGAAAGATTTTGTTGAAGCTTTAGTTGATGCCACCGCAAAGGCCAAACGCCTGCTGTATATAAGCCAGATAAACATAAGCCACAACATAAACACATATATGTATATGTATGTATGTAGAAGTGGCTGCCCCGTCAAGTGCAACACATAGGCCAACTATGCGGCCACCCTTTTCTAACCACCATAGTTGGGGCATTACGTGAGAGGCTTTCACCTCCCTTGTGCCACCCATTTGCTCGAGGTTTTTTTGTGCGCCATTTTGTCAGAGCATAAATTACAACTTCGGGCATACCTGCCCCATGCCCGGAGCGGCAGAGGGGCAGAGCGGAGAGTGAAAGAGAGTGTGGCAGGTGAGGCAAAGGGCGAAAGGCGAAAGGAGAGAGGAGAATGGAGAGCCTTTAACGTCTGTTGCTGCTGCCGTCAGTGTCGCCGGTTGTTGCCGTTGCTCCTGCTTACATAATGTTAATGATGCTGCCCCCAACCGGCAACACAGAGAGACAGCCAGAGAGGGAGAGAGAGAGGGATGGCAAAAGGGAAGCTCGTTTCATGCCGTTTGCCAAAACAAAAGTCAGAGCCCAAAGGGAGGGGAAGGACAGCCAGGTCGTTTGTGACCTCCGTGTGTACAATGGCCCTCTCTTCATTCTAGTTTACAGGATCTGCATTCTCCGGCATCCACTGGAAGGAATCCTTGTTGTTATGTTGCCTTCTCTCTCTCCCTACTTTATTCGTTGGACCACTACCGCATGAAGCAGCAAGGACCTAACAGAGATAAATGGATATTAGATGGAAGCTGAGGTGTCTGTCTTTAAAGTAGAGTTTGAATATAAAACATAGAACGAGGAGGAGTATGGAAGCAGATATAGAACTAAGATCTAAGATAGATAGATTCTATTGGTTGCTACTTTTCGACTAAAAATATTCCTAAAAGAGATCCCTAACAGCTGGAAATTGTTTATTCTAGAAATATTCATAAGAACTACCATTTAAAGCTTAAGATAAAGAATCTGAAGATCTCCTTAAAATAGTTTCATACGATTTTTGTATTTAAAAAAGTTTTCTATCTAATCGGAGGATCCTGCCGCATTTGCTTAGGATTCCAAGAACATACACGCATTTCCCAATGTCTCCTCGACCATGCCTCCAGGCTATACATATTTCAAGTGTAATTTTATTTCCTTTGTGCTGTTTCCTCTGTTCGGAAATTGGTCATACGCGTACTCGTATCTTTGGTCCTGTATTTGTTCGTATCTTCCAAAGGGGTATATGTATATCGTTTCAGTTTCGGTTTCGGTATCCGTTTCCACTTTCCACTTTCCTTTCATATTTTTTAATGCTGCCCCATGCATAATATTTCAATTTGGCGGTGCAACAAAAGAGTTTTCCTTGGTGAGTCACACGGCGTATGCGTAATGTGCCAGAGAGAGGGGGGGAGGCGAGGGGCATTTGGCATGGAGCAGCCCCATCAGCATATATGTACGGAGTATCCCCAAGGATACGGCTGCTCGTTATGCTTATTTGCTCACATATACAGCTGCAGAAACAGTTGCATGATGCACACGAATGTGGCAAGGAAATTGCCCCAAAGGTCCAGGACATCCACAGCGAACGAGACGGAGCGAAAATGGGGAGGGAAGGGGGAGTGTGCGGGAGACACATATACAGCTGCAGGGTTCATGGCCCTGCCACTGACCGCCAATGGACTGTGTGTGTGTGTACGGGGGCATGCAGCATGTGGCAGGGCCATAAAATTGCTTGCCCTTCCATGTGCATCCTTGATGTGATCATTCTGCCCCATGCCCCCATGCCCCGTGCCCCGTGCCCCGTGCCCCTTGTAGCACATGTTCAAGGTCAAATTTAGTCGTTTTGATTTAATTTATTGTTGCATCCATAAAAAGAAGAAGGCAAAATCCGCCCAAAACCAAAAACACCTGCTCCACACGCCGCCTGCCTGTGCCGCACACTCTCTCAGCCCCTCGCCCGCCCCCCCGCTCGCTTTGTGGCACAGTCGACGGTCCGCCTACCGTTCGCCTTGTTGCTTTGCCACAAAAGGCAATATTTTGCTTGTCTGCCTCTATTTATCTTCTCCTTTGTCTCTGGTTCGTATTTTGATTGCTTTTCCACACTTGCTCCCCCATTGGTGGCACTGCCACTGCCACTGCCACTGCCACACGCCTCCCACATTTCTCCCCGAATTTCATTTGAGGTGACTCAATGTCTTGCTCATTTCCTTTTTCTTATAGACAAAAACTATACATCTGTGTGTGTGTGTGTGTGGCAGAGAGGTTTTCCTTTATCTGTCTGAGAGAGAGACAAAGCGAGAGAGTGAGAGATGATGGAAAAGTTCCAAGTGTATGACTTCATATGACTCCATTCTGCCATTCTGCCATTCTACCATTCTTCATTCTGTTGAATTTCCTTTCGGATTTTCATTTTGTGTTTGGCTTTGCCTTTGCTTTCCCCCAATGATTAGCATTCTTCTTTTTGGGGAGAGGAGGAGAGATCTTTGTCCATCGAAGAAATCAATTATTTGGGAACAGAGAACGAACAACGAACGATTGATTGGAAGACTGCTGAATGGCTGAATCTCTCAGGGGCACACAGATAGAGGTCTTGGACTAATCATCTATTTCCATAGATTCTTACAGCATTTCTGGCAGGGTAATTTCTTGCCAAGATCTTATATGAGGCACCAAAAAGCTGGCCTCTGGGTTGGGTTCTATGGTTCCTCTCCGATCGCGCCACTCGTCAATCCATTGGGCAGCCGAGTCGGTCCCCGGAATCCAATAACAAAATACACAGTCCTGGGCGAGGCTTTAAGATGAAGAAGTGGCGGGGTTTAAGGCTACTCTTAAGGGTCCTAGGATATAGTAATTAAAGGTTTCTTAGAGTAGTTTTGGTTTCGTTTGGAAACATTGGGAAATTCTTTGCTTAAAGATCTACCAAAACCAAAGCAAACCAAAGAAATATCTTGAAATATTCCATCCCGTATCGAATCAATATTTTCATAACTTCCTTGAGGAAAAGTAAGTTTGCTTCATCTTTTATTCATTAAATCCTTAATGTGTGTGTTCCCGCCCTTTTGTTTGCGTGTTTTCTTAATCAGGGCCCCTGCCCTGCCCCCCTGCCCCCCTGTTGGCACCACAATTGGCACCACATTAACTGTTATCTCCCCCCTTACCCCCCTCACCCCCTCACCTGCTCCAGATATCTCCCTCTTGGATTTCAGTGAACTTCGATTGCGTTTGCTGTCTGTTTTTGATAGCTGCAAATATTTTCATTTTCTCATCATTTTCTTCTCTCCTTCTCGCTCTCTCTCCCTCTATCTTTTACTCCTGCTTCTCATGTGTGTGTGTGCGTGAGTTCTTTTCTCATTTTCGTGATTTTATTACTTTTACTTTTTACGATTTATTTGCTGAAATTGCTTATTTCCCTTTTTGGCTTTGCCATCGGCGAAGCCAAAAAGGGCCGCAAAAAATACGAGCAGCAGCAGTAGCCAAAGGAAATTGGCATCGGGGCGGCATCGCTGGCTTCGGGGGTTTTGATTGTTATTATTGCCACAGCCACTGCCACTGCCACAGCCAGGACTACTCTTTCATTGTCTTTGGACTCGCATTCGTATACCCCACATATGTCCTCTATGGCTATGGCTGGGGGGTAGGGGGGGTTGGGGGGGTCTCTGGCTTTGGCAAATTCAATCAACGTTTTGTTTTTTAATCGATTCCGCTTGGCACTTGCCTGGGATTGGCTTTGACTACGGTTCGTTCTAGCTCGCATACTATCTTGCAACATGCAGTCGCATTGGTCCTTCAGCCAATGTATGTTGCGCTCCACAGTCATGTTTCGTCCTTGCATTGCTCTTTCTCGCTGTACATGGGATATTCCCTCTTGGTTTTCCGGCTGTTTTTAACATTAATCATACGCCACGTTGCACTCACATAAATAGTCATAGTGCCTCTCCGTTCCTGCCGCACTCCCTGCCTCTCACTCTCTCCCTCTCTTCTGAGGACTGCATTCAGTGGCACAACTCAAAGCTGACATTGCACACGGATTTTCCAAGTCTCTGAACACACACACAGAGCCAGCGATAATGGTGGCATGCAGCGCGGGGGCACATGAGCCGGAAGCAACTGAAAGACAAATAATTCCACAGAGATAGCGGGGCTACAGCCACCCCTCGACCTTCCACAATTTGGCTAGCAAATAATTTAAATTTCAATTAAAATGATTAGAGAATTTCCCGCAATGCCCCCCCCCCCCATTTTGGGATATATATTTCATCGCTATTCCATTTTTGCATAATTTATTTACTCTAACAAGATTTTTCGAAATTTTAATTTTCCCAAAAATGTGCCTCCAATCAATTTTCACCCCCCAAAAAAAAAAAAAAAACTCCAAAATAAAATAAAAAAATAAATTTGGGTTTCGAATTTGCGTAATTGACTAGAAATTGGAATTAGGATTATATATGTGGGATATTCACGTATGACAGGCGGATGTATGTGTGTGTGTGTGTGTGGTTCAACCTCTCGTCTGCCCCACTTTGTGGCAGGCGGCCCTCCCTATCCACTTTCTGCCTCCACCATTTTGTGCCGCACAATTTGCCAAATTGCACAGAATACGTTCCCTGTTCGGCGATGATGATGGTACTATAATAGAGGCCTGGGCTTGCCCATCGAACTATCGACTAGGCCACACCCTATAACTGGAAGATAATGCCCCAAGGTGCCCCTGTTGCAGTATACCCAGAGACCTTACGTTTACTGGCAGTACAGCGCAAAAATTTCACCTAAAAATTGCTATCTAAATTGCAAATTTTGCGGTCGCCGTAATTGAAAAACATAAACCGGCAACCGGCAACCGACATGGGGTACCACTCGGCTGCTCCCCTAACAGACTGTTGGCCCCTCCACTCCCCTCCACTCCACTCCCCCCCACTCCATTCCGTTCCTCTCCTTCTGCGGTATACATCCGGCTACCGGGTTTCAGCCATTTTTAGTTATGCAGCCATGGGCAGCAAATTAAATGAAAATCGCGTCTAAAAATAGCAAAAGCGAATGTGTCGCAAGCAGAGAACAGAGATATCCCATAGAGATATATAGTCCCCACCACCACCACCGGCTCCGCCGCTGCCGCCGCCCCTGGGACCATCGTGTCCCTCCCTATAGATCCCTCATCTTTTCAGTCGCACAATTACAAAAGCTTTCGGGAAAAATGCCTCAATTTACAGCAAAATGGCCGTCATCGATTTCCGCTTTCGTGTTATTCGATATATATTTCCTCCCCCCCCCCCCCCCCCCCCAGGAAGGGGTGCAAGGGAAGGGTTCGATTGGGTACTGAAATGTGCGTGTATTTTGGTGGGAAATGATTTCTCCATTCTCCATTTGGTTGGCTTTTCATTTTTATGTATTTGACATTTTGTGCGCTATGCGTTCAAAATGTCATCAAAATATACATAAATTTCATCTGTGTTACATGCCACATGTGCGTGTGTGTGTGTGCAGCTCAATATTTGCCCGCATTAAACTGTAGAATGTATTAACATAATGTGTCACTCGGAAAATATGTACCCAAACAGAGGCACAGGCACGGAGCACGGAGCACACAGCAGAGGGGGGTCGGGGAGGGGGGATGGACCACTGCTGTGGGGATAAAGATAATGCACAGTGGTACTAAAGTTTAGCCAGAGATTATTGTGGAATATTTGTCTTTTAAAGGTCCCAAGGGGCCGGGCCCGAGTTGAAAATCTAAAGGATTATGCCTTACATATGCCTTTTATCCTTGGGCAGCTAATAACCTAATTAAAATTGATTCGATCACGCTTTAATTTAATCCACTTGAGGCCACAAATTAGCAGCAAATAATTAATTGCAACTTTAGCCGCCAGAAGGAAGTACTTAATGTCCCTTTCCCGGCCGTCCTGGACATTTCTTTTCTTTCAACACTTGTAATTAAGCCCCAGGCAGGACACTGGCACAAAAGAGCCTTTCTCTCACATCGAATGCTATAGATATTTATCCAGCTTTCAACCATTATCCTTATTACACCCAGACCCAGACCCGCACCCAACCATCCGTCATCGCATTGCGAAAAGTCATCGAGAACTTTTAGTTGAGTGAAAAATATGAGGACAAGTTTGACGTAACGTAGCAGTCAGAGACGGAGACGGAGACGGAGAAGGAGAAGGAGACAACTGTCACGGCAACTGAAGTTGAAGGCATTTTTCCAGCTGAGGGATTTCGCCAGAGCCCAGGCGCTCTCTCTCTCTCTTGTTTCCATTCCTTCAGCTGTCAGTTGCTTCCGCCGCTTAAGCAGCACACATGAATAGGGAAGAGCCAGGACCTTAGATGGGGCCACGAGCACACATAGGAGGAGCCAGAGCCATGGATAGGGCCACAGACTGAGGCACGTCACGTATGTTATTGTGCCCAAGCATTCGCATAAACATTCCGTCACTGTGCCCCCCAAAAGCTCCGTGCTCCGTGCTCCTTGCTCCTCGCCATCCAGGACATTGGCATTGACAGGCTCGCGTCGTTGTGCGTTAAATGTCAGCGATGCCTTGGAGAATCAGGAGGACAGAGCCACACCACCACACCGCTGCTGGGGTCACACCAATTGACCTTCCATCCCATTCATCACTGGCCGTATGCCCCGCACCGCCACAAAAAATATTGTTTACAGAAGTGTCTTCCCTCGACAAGCACTCGCCGAGGGATATCCATGGATGTTTACCGCATTTGCTTATCGATTGAAGAAAGTTACGCGGGTTTTTGGTTACTGAAAAAACAGACCAACAAAAAAAAAAATAAAACCACTTGGGACTGGGATTGTGGGTTGTCCAGGGGTGGGGGCGGGGGCGGCAGGCAAAGTCTGATCTGTAATTATCCCCTGAAATGAGGCTGAACCCGAGCCCAGCTGGGAGCCAAGGTCAATCAGGCAGAAAGGCAAGGAAAAGGTCCCCGAAAACGCCATACATCGTAATGATGGGAATTACACTGATATTCATGGCGCCTCACAGACGCCGCCTCCGCCTCTGCCACTTCCGCTTCGCGTTTTTAATCCTTTGATGGTCCTGCAGGGGGTGTGGCAGGAGGGTGTGCAAAATGAGCAGCCAAATAACTGTAAATAAGCGGAAAAGGAATGCGACAACATCCTCAATGAGGTTGATAACCGAATTCTTGCTCGTTTCGCTGCTCATTTTCTCCGTTTCGGCAACAAATGAAGAAGGACAGAAAAATGCCACTGTACTAATGAAAGACTTGAGCAACATAATAAATAATGACAACTCCATTCCGCCCACTCTCTCTGTGCCCCACAAGCACCACTCATTACTTTCCTGTCTCTCCGCCAATACGACGAAGGAGAGGATGACAATTAGAAAACGGTTTCGGAAAGTCATGCACTGGCCAGGGTTTTCCCCAGTCTGAAGTCTGAGTCTGAAGTTTTCTTTAACCAAGAAAAATGAGCAGCTGAAAAGTGTTGAAGAGGGCTTTGACGGAAAACAAAAGCTCTACAGAAAACAGCTCCTTCAAGTGGTTATGTGTGCGTGGGCTGAGGTCCTTTAACCTGGTAAAAAAAAGTTTAAAGTTGGGAGTTTAAGGTTATTTTGGAGCGATTTGTTTATGTGGCAGGGGAAGACTGGAGGCTGAAGGATGAAGGATGATGTGTCTAAGGAAAAGACAAGTTTAGCACCTCATGACTCAATTAATATTTTGAAAGTTTGTTCAAGTTTTTTTAAAGGAGCCCTGGTCTCCGCAAATGTAAACATAAATTCAATTACAAAATAAGAATTGACAACAAAATGTAAAGGAAATATAAATATTCAAATAAAGGGTTTTCACTTACATATTGACATTCCGGTGATAATATTTCATCTAAATATAGTTTATATCTAAAATAAATATATTTTATATTTAAAAAATATATATTTCCCAAAAATGTAATTTAATTTATTTATTTTTGTACTTAAATTAAATATGGAACGTATTAAAAACAAGGTTTTAAATATAAAACACTTTAAAATAAATATATATTATATTTAAAAGAAATGTATTTAATAATTTAATTATATATTTCCTACAAATGTATTTTAATATATTCATTTTAAAGTGTTTTATATTTAGATTGAATATGAAACGTATTAAAAATACTTTTTTAAATATAAAACACTTTAAAATAAATATATATTATATTTTAAATAAATATATTTTCTACAAACGCAATTTAATATTTTTATACAATATATACAATATATTCATTTTAAAATGTTTTATATTTAGATTAAATATGGAACGTATTAAAAATAAGTTTCTAAATATAAAAAACTTTTAAATGCATATATTTCATATTTAAAATAAATTCCTAAAAATCCTAAACATTTTTAAAAATTATTTATTTTGAAGTGTCTTTTTTACAAATTAAAAAAAATTTAATAATTTTGGAATACGTTTATATTTAGTTCAAAGTGAATTCTATTAAATTCAAATATTTTTTTTATATAAAAACCGAAATTTTTTTTTAAATATTACTCAGTGTAGAGCTAATGGAAAAAGGTATAGAGAAAAATGAATTAAAAAACTTTGACAAAGAAAAGTATAGATCTTAGGGTTTTTAAAGGATGTCTTTAGTTAAAATATAAACTTTTTTTGAATAGATTCAAATATTAGGTTGGGTTTTCAGAGATAAAGTGGGTAAAAATCATATGAAATTATATAGAAATAGCGATCTGAAATTTGTGGTTAAAAATACCCATTTTGACTGGTTTTAAGTTAAGGACTTTCTACAATAGTCCCATAAATAAAGCAGGCCCCACCACATCGCTGATATTTACTCTTTTATCAAATGATTGTAATATAAAAAAAAAAACGACAACCGGCTGCATTTATTATTCAATTTATGGCATAATCCTTTTTGATAACAACAATTAAAAAGATTCAACAACAACAACAACTACAACAACAACAACAAAAAAGCGACAAGTGCACACCATCCATCAGGATGTTAAATCATTTGTGTTTGATCAGAAAAAGGCAGCAAGCATTTAATAAATTATTTGAAAAACATGCACAAAAAAAAACAACAACAAAAAACAACAAACATGAACGATGACAAAAAATGTTGGTAAAACATAAAACATAAAACATGAGGCAGGCCACACACGAAAATGGTTTTAATAACCCAAAACCGAAACGAAAACCAAAATCAAAAACAAATCATACGGCTAGAGGGGATAGAGGGGCTAGAGGGGGCCAGCGGGGAGGGCAGGGAAAAAACATAACTTTCCAAAAATGGCACAGCATGTTTTCCCCCAAACATTTTCCCACATATCATAGACATAAACTCTGGGGGCAAACTTTTGGAAGGCCACACCACCAGCGGCAGGACTCTCGGACCCCCGTACCCCCCCCCCCCCCGCCCCCTCCCCACGCCCCCTCTGCCATGGACACTTTAACTGGTTCCGTTTTAATTGTTGCCGCCTTCTTCCGCTCGGAAAATGGTTTCTAAATTAATTAATAGCATTGTCTGTCTTTGGCAATTTGCCACGCCCCTCCCCCACACACACACACACATTTACACTCAAACAAACTATAAATTGAATTTTCTTATGCGTTAGCACAAAATGCCAAAGAAAGGCAGACAGAAAGAGAGAGCGATAGAGCGATAGAGATATGTGTGTGTGTGTGTGTTTGTGTGCGTGGGAGAAGAAAAATGATTTTCTTTGTGGAAACGACGAACCCGTTAAAGCCCAGCAAAAAAAATGAAGAAGGAAGAGCCGCCTCGAAAGAGGCCAAGTCAGCGAAGAAGCCAAGTAACTTTCCAGCCCGAAAATCCTTTTTTAATTAAATTTTCTGTACATTTTGCAGTTTTTAGGTTTGAGGAGCAGTCTGAGAGGGGGGGGGGGAGAGCATGTGACGAAAGGAAAGCTCATATGCGATGCGCGGAGGGAGGGGGGGGAGGAGCTGGGGGTTTGGAGTTGACGGAGTAACCAAAGATAAAGTTTCCACACTGGCGACATTCTGGCTTGCACTCTGTCCCCCGTCCCCCGTCCGCCCGTCCCCCCGTCTTTTTTAGCCAAGTTAATCCAATTAGTTGTTTGAGAATGTAGTTTGCACTTTGATTTTGAGCCACGACATCTGCGTCTCGCCAGACGTCCCGTCCCGTCCCGCCTGCGGCTGTGGCAAGGATTCTTGGCTCCCAAGGAAGTTCTGCCAGATCCGGTGTGTCCGGACTCCGGACTCCGGACCCCGGAGATGGATGAGTATTGATATTGATAGCTCCGGAGCTCAGACCATTATGGATGACCTGAGGCTGCAGCTGGAGCTGCGTATCGGATGACAAGGCTTTCGAGCCTTGGCAGGATGAGAGATTTGTTTGTTTGCTTCGAACTTTAATGAAATCTAGCGTAGTTTCGAAGCATCAAAAATAGTTTTAGTCTCGCTTTGGCATTGATAAGAATGACTTTGAAGCTCTCCCTCTCTCTCCGATGCCAGCTCTCTTTGGCTCTAATCTCTCGCCCTCTGCCGCTCTATATGGCCCCTCGGTGATCTATCTCTCTCTCTGCCGCTCCATATGGCTCTGCTTGGGCTGTCTCTTCGGCGTGTACAGCGTTTACAGCCGCCGCTTATCAGTTGCTGACAGAAAGCTAGCCCCAGATCCCATCCGAATGCACGCTACCCCGACAACTGCAGGGAGTATCGAACAGGCACAGCCCCTTCTACATGTGGCTCTCCAATCCATGCCTATCTACCAATGAACATGTTAGGGCATTGCACGCTTCGCTCTGGCGGAACGCATTGTCTTATCTGCCGGCAGATGCTGCTGTGTACGGGTTGGACACACAGTACACGTATTGCCTCTCCCCCCACAGCCCACACCCCCGCTAAGGCCCACAAATTTATGGGCATGACGTGCATTTTTATGACATGAAATGCTCCGAGCTCCACGCCGCTCGCTCCCAGAGCTCGAAGCTTTTTGAAATGTTATTTAAAATAAAACCCCAAACGAAAAACCGATGGATGGCAGAGCACAGGAGGAAAGAGCAGGAGAGAGAGAGAGGCAGAAAGAGATCCATCCGCTTGTAATACACGTACAATGCTGATGCTCCCCTCGGGCAGGGCGTGCTTTCAGTAGCGTTTTTGCAGCAGCCCAGCCACAGCCGAAACTGTATGACACTTTGCGTCGTCGAGTCGTCCAGTCGTCCAGTCGTCCAGTCGTCTGTCCAACGTCCGTCCGACCATCTGGTATATGCGTGGAACGCACCCACACAAAAGTGCCACACAGAACCCCACTCAACGCCAGCCACTCGTCGGACGGAAGTAAAATTAATTACAAAATATTTTCTGCTCATAATTTCATTTTGTGTGTGTGTGCCTCTTTCTCTGCAGGCTGCCACAGCGGCAACAGCAGCAGCAGCAGCAGAAGCATCCACAGCATCATCGGTGGTGGCATCCACGCCTCCCATCACCGCCACCGTCACCGTCACCGCCACGGCAGTGGCATTATCCGGCTCACCCACAACAGCCGCGCAGGAAATTGAACAACTGCAACAGGCATTAATCGAGAAACAGTCACAGCTTTACGCCCTGGAATCCGCGTGCCTGCGCGAAACGGAACGCCAGGTGGAGCTCGAGGACAGCGTGATAGCGTGGCAGGACAAGTACGATCGCCTCTACGAGTCGCACAAGCGGGTCCAGAAGGTCAATCAGAGTCTCGAGGACAAGATGCTGAAGCTGGTCGACAGGAACGCCAGCGAACGGGCCCAGCTGACGAGCGATGTGGCCACGCTGAGCGTGCGGCTGGCCCAGGCCAACTTCAACATTGCCAAGCTGCAGAGGGAAATCGTGAGTAGCATATCCAATTAATATTTCAGATTTAAGATTAACATTTAATACACAAAATTGAGGGGACCAAGCAATCCAGGGCCACACTCTAACAGAGGGACCTCCAGGCTGCCCTCAACTATATTCCATAGAAATATCTATCTAATTTGAATATATTTACGCGTAAAGGCAATCGGAATTCCAAGGAGAGCTTAAGGCATGACCAGGAAGGCTTAAACTTCAACAAGACTCCCGATTTTATATGGATTCCTTTGACAGTGCCTCCTTTGCTGTTCCAGATTGCTAGAAAACTTAAGATAAACGAAGCTGAAGCCCAGAACGGCTCTCTATTCCAATCCAAGGGGTTTTGGACCTTATAGAGTGCTCTATTCTTCTTGGTATTTCCCCCGAAACAAAGCAAACAAATATTTATACCTATACCCTATAAGCTTGAGGCGAGTTTATGCCAATTTCTGGACTTCCTGTGGTGTCTTTGGGGCTGCGTAATGGCCATCAGGGATTTCGTGTTTCTCCAAACAAAAAAACACCTTGGTTCCGAGCTCATTCTTTGACAATTTCCTTCGAAAGCAACCCCCGAAAAGAGCTTAAAGTGGATTTCCGATTTAGCCAGAAGTACCGGCGTACCATCTGCCTTTCGCCAGTTAAAGCCGCATCTATAGTTTCCACCCAATCCCCCTTCTGCCCACTAATTGGCCACCAAGTTCTGAGAGGAAACACAAACAAACTCGAGACGACGTTAAGGGGGGGAGGTCTTGGGTTTTCGGGTGCAGACTTTAAGCTGAGGGGAAAGTCTAAGCAAATGAAAAGCGGCAAAGCGTTACAAAACTCTGGAGTTGCACTTCTACTTAGGACAACTTTCTCCCTCTCTCTCTCTGTCCTCTTCGTTTTGGTAGTGTGGAAAACTAGAAAACTTTTCCAATTCAGTTTGTTTTTGCCATGCTGTGAAAAATACTGAATATCTGCTTGGCAAAAAAGTTTTCAATTAACGCAAAACAGCTAAAATGCACTTGAGAGAGCCACCCAAAAAGGGGGTGGGGGGGGGGGGGGGGAAGGGTGGATTGTGTGGGGGACAAACTATGAGCGAAAGACTGGCAGAAACGATGACAGAAGGACTGTGGAAAATGCAATGAAACGCAGGAGTAAAAGAGCGTTCTGCTCAGGCAAGGGGGGTACGTGGGGGGGAAACCTTTTAACGTAGGTGTCCTGCGGGTGTCCTAGGTGTTTGGGCCATGTTCCGAACAATTAGTGAGGCATTGGCCAAAGGAGGAGAGTGTCCCACCCGACCAGCAGGCGGCCAGCAGAAAAGCGGTTGTGCTTGGGCGAGGGGTGGGGGGTGCAGTGCCGCTTTATTAACTTGTTTTTTTTCGCCCTCTTTTGTGCTTTTTTGTTTTCTCTTTTTTCTCGTTTTTTTTTTTTTGTTGCTTTTCTGTTGCGTCGAGTGTTTGCGCAAATTAATACTTAAAAAGCATTTCCACCTCTTCACAAGTTGCGCAGTTTTCTGTTACGTTACGCTTGACTTTGCTTTTGTTTGGCGCCCCCACTCTCTGTGCAGCATTTTGTTGCAAGTATATTCTGAAGGAGGCGCCTCCAAGTATGCAATACTCTTCAAGCGGTTTCGGGCTGTGTCTGTGTCTGAGTGATGTGTGTGTGTGTTGGCTCTTGAAGGGTTTTCGGGGATAGTCGAGTGCAAAAGGCTACTCGGATACATGATATACTCGAAATGCTTATAGATACTCGTATTTAGGGTTTCGATTCAATATCCGCTCAAAATGGCGACATTGAAGTGTCATACATGGAATTATTTGGAGTTTTCGCCCTGCCAAATGATATTTTGTTGCAATTTTAAAGTAATTTGGCATCGATTTTAATGCCCATTCTTTTTTTTTTTTTGTTTGTTCGATTTTCAGCCAATATTTGCCCCATCCGAAAAGTCGGCTCTCAATGACAGAAAAACAGAGTGACAGCTGGCCGGAAAAGCAACAACAATGTCAATAACCTTTTTGCCAGTTTTCGTGCATTTTGTTCCAACAATTTTTGTTTGTGTCTCCTCCGCCCTGGCCCTGCCGCATTCTTGGCTCTGATAAAAAATCAGCACTTGGTCATGGACTGTCGCTGCGTCACGTGCGCTGACTGGCGGATCTCTCCTGATGCCATTTACCTTCTGGCAACAGCCACGTTGTTGTCCTCTTCTCTGTGCCTTCCGTTCTTCTCTCTCTCTCTCTCTCTCTCTCTCTCTCTGTCTCTCTCTACCTTGCTGTCTGTTTTGGCCATGGTTCGTTAATCTGACAGTGGCTTTTTGCATGATAGCTCGGCATTTCCGTTGCAAAACACTTAGTCGCATACTCGTCCGATGCTTCAGCTTTTAGCTTTTCCTCTCTTTCCCCCCTCTCCTCTCGTCTCTCCTCGCTCTTGCTCTGTCGCTCTCCCTCCATGTGTGAGTGTCCTGTAATCCTCCTCTGGGCCATCGTCCTTCATTGTTGTCTGCTATTATTGTTTACCATTCTTACTGAAACAGGAGCGAGCAGGCGGTGGGCGGGCGGTACGGGCAGGGAAATCGCAGGCAAAATTGATGATGGTGGAAGAAAGGCGGAGGCGCAGAAGAGGATGATTGAAGAAGAGGCGGCAGAAGAGCATCACCAGACGTTGCACAACAGGATGGGGTGGAAAAATATGACATCTTTTGGGTCACGAGGGGTTTGATACCCTTTGCTATAGACAAATTCGAACCAGAAATGTATTCTTTAAACCCAAGCCTTGTATATGATCTAACAATGAGGTCTGAGGTAAAATTTTGTATGCTTTTATTAACACTTGTTAATGGGTTGGTACATAGATCTCCGCTCACAGCCGAGCAGTCATAATTTGTTTACTTTACGGCATTTCGTCACTTCAATTTAGAGATCGGGTTTGGTTACATATTTTCTTTATTATCTATGGAAAAAATGCACCCAATTTGGATCAAATTTCATAGAGCTCTCGATTAACATCTGAAACTGCAGTCTGCAAAGTTTAATAGCATTCATCCTGAGAAATAGTTTAGTTTTTCATAAAGTCCCTTGTTTTTTTTGTATAGTTATTTTCCTTAGATCGATGTAACACTGACTTACAGACAGATCCAAGTTGAGGAACTCCTCTTTATTTTACACCTGCTGAAAATCGTGATACCCTCTCTGTGCAAGGGGTATTCGAAGAGGGCATATTACTGATGTTTTCGTATAAGCTTTCGTTTCATTCTGCTTTCTCCCCACACACACTCACTGGATTCCTTTCTGTGGCCATGCGGGTGCGAATATTTAAAATCGCCTTCCAGGCGGCAGGCACTTCCAGGAGCCACATGGAAAAACAACAGCAACGTCGCTACGCCACGCCACGCCATGCCATGCCACGCCCTCCTTTTGTAATTCCCACTTGCATTGAATGCCGGAGTAACAGTAAATATGCTCAGGGCTCCCGCTCTGGCTGTGCCTCTGCCTGTGTCTCTGTCTCCCCCCCCCTCTGTCTGCCTCCCACTGCGCTGCAATTGGAGCAGATAAAATGCAGTGAAGAGCCGCCACGTCGGGGCACACACAGTTCATGTGGCAGGCAATGAAATGATTCCCAATTCCCCTTTTTTCACTGCCCTGTGGCATACCCCGGCCCCCCCCCCCCCCCCTCCCATTATTTACTCTGCCCTCTGGCATCCCTCCTCTGCTGGCAATTCGCCTGTGAAACAGGGGGGAAGTACCCGTTTGGTAATGACGCGTTTGCGGTTTGCCTTCTGCTCTGCCTTATGTTCCGCTCCTGTTCTGCCATGTCCTGCTCCTGTTCTGGTGTCCTCTGCCCTGCCCTGCCCTGCCCTACACCTGTCTGCTCCAGTCCTGCTCTCATCTGTTCCTCTGGCGCCTCCCAGGGCAAACGTGTGTGTGTGTAATTAATGTTTTCCACCTGGAAAACACTGAGAGAAATGAAAGATTATAAGGGAGGCGATTAAACAGAGGAATATTGAGTGGTATCCCATTCCTCAAGGGGGGGCCGCTGGGTCGACTCCTATTCCACCCTCAAATCTTCCTCGAGAGGGGGGCAACATGCCCCTGTTCATGTTCAGTCAGCAAAAGGATCTCGTACTAATCTCCTGCCTTGTGAATCTTCGCTCAGTGCAGAGCCATGGCGTATTCATTTCCGTTTAGCAATTCCCCCTGTTGCATGTTCCATTTTGTAGTCGGAACAGGCCCAGACACAGGCCAACGGTGGTGCAACATGGCGTATAAGTGATTGCATTGTAGGCCTTGTTCATCAGCTGATAAGCAGGAAAGGAACAGGATCCCAAGAAACGTCTATACCCTACTCCCCCCCCCTCTCCTTGGGTCTCGTCTGCGTGTGCGTGGGCTTAATTCCTTAAAAGTTATTTACATATTTGCCTAATGTAGCATGCCCCCTAAGCACTCAGCCAGTGCTCAGCGGCTTACGTCTGCTGGCCGGGCCACTAAGAGACCTTTCGGCCACTGATGGAATTGCTTTTTGGCTTCCAAACACACAATCTGTTCTGCTCTGTTCTGTCTCTGATTTAACCGACAATAAGCTGGATTCAAATCATATCAAATTCTGCAATAATTAAATTATCAAATGGTTAAAGAGCCTCTGGTGTCTGGAGCAAAAGAGGAAGCAGAGTAGAAAGCAAGGGATTACCTGGCAAGGAGAGAAAGTTAATTGTTGCTTACGGAATGCTTCGGGATGCCAGGGATTTTGTTACTTTGGTAACAGGTACATAAGTCGGGCTTTAAGACTACCTGGAATAATACGATTTTTAAATTAAAAAAAAATCTCCAAGAATCCTTTTTAATTGTATCTTTATTTTATTTATATACGCCCGCATATCGCATCGCGTATCACGTATCACGTATCCGGTTTCCATTAATTATTTTGATAAAAATTTCAATTTAAATTTCTATAAACCCATGTAATTTCTCTACTTTCGAAACCCAGTTGATCCCTGGAAAAAAATTCAAAGGATGAGGGCGAAAATCCGGCATTCAATCATCAGGCATCGAGTGGCGGAGGGGGGGGGGGGATGGGTATGGGGATTGGTATTCTATAAATCCACCACGTAAATACCATAACTATAACGCTATCTCTCGGGCACGACGCATGCAATGTTGAACAACAAGAACGGACTGAACAATTTGCATTCCATTCCATTGGTGGCCGCGGAGACTCCGCTCTGTCCATTCCGTCCGCGAACACATTTTCCACCGCGAGCACGGGTTTGCGTGCTCGTTTTTTTTTTTTTTTTAATTTTCCCCTGCACAAACAATGGAGAAATGGGTGCATGTGAAATGAACCAAAGCAATGACAGGCAACGCAGCCGGAAAATATGCGGCCAAAATGCACGTAGAACGAGTATAAACCCCAAAAACAGATAAAAAACGACGAAAAAGTGAGGAAAAAGGAGCAGGGGAGAGGAGTGGAGTGGAGAGTACACAAAACTCAAACTGAAACAGTTGGAAAAAAAAGAGAGAACCCGGCACAGGAAAAAAGATTGTTTCATATTACAGCAATAACAGTGCGGGAAAAATCAGAGCCCAAGCCCATGATAGGGAATCCTTTTGCTCTTTCCCCTACCGTTCCACTTTTTTCCAAAATAAAAACCTAAATGTTCAAAAAAAAAAAAGATGGCCCTTAAGCGGTCTACAGAAATTACCCAAAAAAACACACACACACAGGTGCAAAAAAGATGAAATAGAGAGAGAGAGGGCGAGGGCGAGAGAGAAACGGAAGCCATAGACACACACTAAATAGCCAAGGATACCAGCCCCAGGGAGGATATGAGAGGATGTGGCGGTGGGCCAGAGTAGAGTAGACCAAACTTTTCGGGCAATAAATGTCTATACAAGCAAAGAAATGGTAGATGGTAGAGAGAAACCCACAAAGGTCTGAGAGAATAAGCAGATTGATGGAAAGTTCATATCTGAATACCTAATAGTCGTAGTCGTAGTAGGATTGAAATATATGAATATCGATGGAGGTTAAAGGACTAGTAGATAGAAACGATGGAAGGGTAGGATGGATAGGAAAATATATGATGGCTAGAACACTTATTGGCAGAAGTATATGTATAGATGGATATCTTTAGCTTCAAATAAAATAACATTAGAATCCATTAAAGAGGTAGCTACAATAAAGACCTCTTAAGGGTTCCGAAAAATCCAGTCTTATTGCTTATTGCAGCTACCTTCCTGCAATCCAATACCTCCTTAAAGGCAAACCATTCGCCACAATTTTAGCCACAAATCTTCTACTTAAATGTCTTTCTAGCCCACTTTACATACCTAATTGCTGAAATATTAGATACTGGCCGGGCTATAAAAATACACCCGCCAGAAGCTAACCAAATCTCGCCACATCCCCCAAATTACTCGCTTCATGGGGCAGCTTCTCGGCTCTACTGTGCTCTCTTTCTCTCTTTCTCTGTCTTGCTCTTGCTGGCCATTTAAGTGGCAGACTGTTGCTGGCCTGCGCCTGGTTGCGGGCTTATAGTATATTTTTTGGGGCCCTTTTGTAACAGATCGATATTTGAAGCATTTTAATGTCTGCGCCAAACGCAAAATGTTGGCGCCAACATCCAAGTTCCAGAGCGAGGCCAGGGTTGAGTGTCCGTGTCCGTGTCCGTGTCCGTGTCCGTGCCGGAGTCCATGTCCCATGTCCGCAGTAGCCGTGTCCGTGTCCGTGTCCATGATTGTGGCGCCGTCTACTAACGTGGCCAAGTGTATGTGTGTGTGTGTATGCATGTTTTAGCCTTAATTGAGCTTCAACCCCAGTGTGCACCTCATATTTTTCATGCAATTAGCCTTAATTCGGTCAAATCAATCATGATAGCGGGGCTTTGCTCCTGGAACTCGGGAACTTTGTAACTCTCTGGCTCCCTCATTTATTTTTAGTACTCGGAATTACAATTTCTTGCCTCCCAGCATATCTATATTTAGTCGGTAGCTCCAGCTGCACGTGTGCTTTAGTTTTGAAAGAAATTTAAGACTCGAGTGGCTCTGATTTTGAGCGAGGGAAGCGAGATATTTGCATGCCAAAAGCAGGTAAATGTTCAAGTGGTACGAAAGATATATTAATGTGGCAGATAGAGAGGAAACTTAACATAAATGTGGCCAATTTTCAGAGTCTTGTGCTTAAGATGAGATGCGATGCCAGAGAAAAGCAATCATAAGAACTAGTATTGGACAGAAGAGTTAAGAGTCTTAGTTATATAGAAAAAAGAGCTCCAGAACAGTGATCTATGGGTCTAAAACTCTATAGAACTTTTTAGTAACTACAGAACATTCTATAGTTCTCAAACATTCAAAACTCTCTCATGTTCCATGGCATTTCAAATCCTTTTAATACTTTTTCAACTAACATTCTAAAACTCCTCCGAACATTTTAAGCCCCCTTTTAGAGGTCCTTCACGTATACCATAAATCCGGCTAAGCCTCTTAAATGAATATTTTCACATAGTAGACATGATTTTTACAATGGAAACACCACGAATGGCCAGCGAACAAATATCGGAATACCAAATCTGTTAGCCAAACAAAATGCCCAAAAAACAAATGCAAAAACCTGAAAGATCAAAAGCTGTAAATACAAATGTATACATCACTACAGAATATATGAACAGGCATGTATCGTGTGCAACTATATCGTGATATCCCTGGAATTACGAGGCACCCCATGCGAGGGCTCCACATGCAACTTTCATATGCGTCAAGTGTGTGCCAGTGCCCACTTTTTGGAGTGATTCCCCGCGCCCCAGCATGGACTGCACATGGGTCCGAGTGGGGCGGCTGGGCTTATGAGCAGCTTGGGAGTTATGCAATTTTCATTTCAAAGTTTTCCGCCCTGCACAACCATTAAAGTTAAGGGTGCAACAGTGCTGAGAGTTCTGAGAGTGCTGAGAGCGGCGTAGCGGCCCCCCTTGTGCTCGAATGAGTTTTCGGTGCATTCGGACCATTAGTTGGCAGCGTTTTTAATTTGCTCGCTTCCTCGGCTCTCGGGCGAACGAGCAACTTCTATTGAAGCCAAGTGTCAACTGCTGCCAGTCCCTGGTCCTGGCCCTGGCCCTGGTCCTGCTCCGATGGAGTGGTTATGTTCTCTGCTGTGCTCCTCTGCTCTCCAAAAATTAACTGATTCGAGTGGTTGAATTGCTCTCTGAACTGGAATACCAAATGCAAGATTTAACTACGATTACACTTGTTTTAGTAGGGCGAAAGAAGTGCAGAAAAAGAAGGATAGCCGCACAAAGTGATTGGAGTGGAAGAACAGGAAAGAGAAGTCGGGGTTTCACTCGGAGGAATGGAGATTTAAGATTTTACGCAATAGAAGGAGAAGTAAGTAACGGTAGCGAGTGAACAGGAAACCAGTCAAGTAACGAATCGTTATAGCAAAGCTACAACGAATAGGGATAGCGAGAGAACAGCAAAATAACCATAACGAATTGGTATAACGAGAAAGCGATATAACGAATTCAGTATAGATTAACAACGCATCCTCCATTGAAGAAGAACGGGTGGAAGAACAGGAAAGAGAAGTCGGGGTTTCACTCGGATGAATGGAGATTTAAGATTTTACGCAATAGAAGGAGAAGTAAGTAACGGTAGCGAGTGAACAGGAAACCAGTCAAGTAACGAATCGTTATAGCAAGGAAAAACTACAACGAAGTGGGATAGCGAGAGAATAGCAAAAGAACCATAACGAATTGGTATAACTAGAAAGCGATATAACGAATTCAGTATAGATTAACAACCCATCATTGATACCATCTATGAAGTACAAACCAACTAAATTCACAATCGAAACGTGAGATCTTTAAGCAGATCAGAGTATTGCGGTCCCCATTACAATGCCCGCCCGGGGGTCTCCCGAGCAGTGCCATTTGTCAGACTCGATGCGTACTACAGCGGGTATTTGCCATGTAACAACTTTGAATGGGTGGCTCTGGGAGTACTGTACTCGTGTCTTTGCCTGTGATGTATGCATATTGAATTGCCCTTAGCGGACTGTAAAAGGAAACTTCCTCTTGTGCCAAGAAGGCACGCGAATCAGCCATATATCATTGTGTCTCCTGGTGCTCCTGCTTCTATTCCTCTCTATGGCTCTCTCTCTATCTCTCTCTTGCTGGGCCTGTCTCTGGTTCATCTCCATCGTTATTTCTTTTTGTTCTATGGGTAAGCGAATGGCTTAAGTGGCATGCAAAAATTTCCAACGTCAGTCTGTCATTCCGTCAGTCTTTCAGGTCTTTCAGGAGGGGCAAAAGCCAAGTGCTGCATTACGTTGAAGTTTCCTTTTGCTATGGCTGCCTCTCTTTTTTTTTTGCTGTTTTGTTCCGTCTTTGGTTTTCCTGCTTCTGGTTTTTATCACTTTTGTTGTCTTTTAGTTTTCTGATTAGTTTCCTTTCTGGCTTCGGGCCTCGGGGTTATTTATTATGTGGCGCAAAGTGTGGCAATCATTTACATAAATCAATCTTGATGGCCTCTCTACGGATCTCTGGATTGGAGTGGAGTAGAGTCGAGTGGAGTGTGTGTGTCCAAGCGGGTTAAAGTGCCACATCCTGTGGCATCCTGTGGCGGTGCAGAGTCAATGTTCTGTGAATGTAAAAGCCTTGAGGAAAATTTACACTCTGCTGGATAATGCAAATTTATTTAATTTCCTTAACACTTTTCTTCTGTTTCAGATTCTGAGATTTTCTTTGATGCTTTTCTTTTGTTCCAGCTGAGCTTTTAATCGTTGGGCTTTTCTCTCTTTCTCTTTTTCGTTATGCGAGTAATTATTTCTCGTTATTCCATTTTATTATAATGCCTTCTCGTTTATGCGATTCGCTGGAGAGTCATTTGGATACGTTGTGGAGCGGTCTCGTTACTCTGATTCGTAAGATTTCCTTCTAGTTACTTCAATTCGTTATTACTCTTTCTCGGTAAACCCATTCGCTTTTATTTTTACTCCGATTCGATAGCAATTTTTACGTTGTTCCGATTTGTTGGTGTTTTCTGGTTACAAGGATATTTGTGACTGCTCTATCATTGCTCCCCGTGGCTATAGGTATTCGATACTAGTTTCGCGCGGGTCTATAGGTTTTTATAGGTCTTAAAGTGCCTTCTCGTTACTCCAAATCGTTAGAGTTCTTTCCCTCTCGTTACTCCAATTCGTTGAAGTTCTCTCTCTGTTGATTCCAATTCGTTATGGGGTTCTCTTTCGTTAATGCCACTCGCTTTAGAGCTTACTCGTTGCGTTGATTCATTGCAGTGCTTTGTCTATAGTTTCTTATAGGTTTTAAAGTGCCTTCTCGTTACTCCAAATGGTTATAGTTCTCTCTCTCTCGTTACTCCAATTCGTTGTAGTTCTCTCTGCGTTGATTCCAATTCGTTATGGGGTTCTCTCTCGTTAATGCCACTCGCTTTAGGGCTTACTCGTTGCGCTGATTCATTGCAGTGCTTTGTCGTTGCTCCG
The DNA here is from genome assembly GCF_009870125.1 of Drosophila pseudoobscura. Classification (NCBI taxonomy): domain Eukaryota; kingdom Metazoa; phylum Arthropoda; class Insecta; order Diptera; family Drosophilidae; genus Drosophila; species Drosophila pseudoobscura. The sequence goes on along the minus strand of NC_046683.1, from coordinate 63,617,086 downwards.
ATTTCTCATACTACTGCCTCGTTCTTTATTCTACCTCCTTGTTCCCCTTCATTATAATCCGCTTTGTGTTTAAATCATTTCATTCGCTTGCATCTTTCTTTTACCCCCTACTTATCTTTTATGCATTTGCAATCCTACATAGAATCCGTAAAGGACAGCAAGAATTCGCATTGCTCATACGCCGCATTGCACGTGCGTGCTGTAAAACATTTCCCAGGATCCCAAGGAGCAGCGGCTGCTGCTTTTGTTGCAGCCCAGCACCATGAAACTTTCCCCATCCGCAAGACACGAGGCGGGGGGGATCAGGGAAAAAATATCAGCTTAACTTTGTTGTTTAGTGTAAAAGCTTTGCAACTTGTTGTATGATGGGACGGTGTTGTATTCTCAGTTGCCTCTACTTTGTCCACATTATCACTCTGCTCAAGGAAAAAAACTTTTCTTCGATCTTCTTTGTGTGTGCGTTGGCTACCGGAAAACAACAGCAGGAGTGAAAAATTCTGTGCAAATAGTTTGCCAGCACTTTAAGCACTTTGCAACACATTTGAAATACCTTTTTGGGTGCCATGTGGGTGGAAGGGGGGGTGGGGAATGTTCGTGGCTATTTCCCCTAACAATCTGGCACCCCATTGCACAGCCCACCCAATTTCTATGCCGCCAAGCTACCACTTTTCCACCCAAAAATGTTTTGAGGGTGGCGCAAGTTTCCATCCCCCCAATGGGGGGTTTTGGTCTTTTTTTTCTGGCGTTGGTTCCTTGTTTTGGCTTAGAATTCCCCCCTTTTCCTGGCTCTCTCACTGTATGTGTGCGTGTGTGTGTGTGATAAATAAATAAAATTGAAATAAATATTAAATAAATAGAGTAAAAGGCAGTCAGAGAAAGAGAGAGAGAGAAAAATACAGAAGCAGTCATCCAAAAACAGTTTTATGTATCGTATTTTTGGGTTCCTTTTTGGGTGGTAATCTTTTATAAGTCGAGAATGGGACTTCTGGATGGGATTTAGAAGGATTTAATATCGACAAATAGGGCATCGGAGGCAAAAAGGGATCATATATCATTGAGGGGTATTAAAGTCTTGCAGGAGTTTCAGAAACTGTTGCTCCTTTAACAGTCATTGTTTGGGTCTGCCCTTCCACTATTCATTAGTTCGATTTACCTTTTCATTTGATTTATGGGCCACACTGAACATGTTTCCCTCCACCCCCAACCACCTCATATACGCACACACACAACCATCCATCAATTTGGCCACACGACGAGCTGCAATCCTTTTAGCCAGGCTCTCTCGCCTCGGTATTACCACAGACACACTCTACACTAATTGCAACTGTTTAGTGTTTCGCCTCCACCTCCAGAAGCACCGACTTCCTTCCCTGGAAGCCCTTTCCTAGCCCTTTCTCTCTCTCTCTATGCGCCCTCTCCTTTTCGCAGCCCATTCTCTCCATTTGTCCCTACTGTTGGGTCGGTCTCCCCCGGCGAAAGTTTCTTTATTGTTTTCCAAGCTTCGCATTTTCACGGGTTTCACGTTTTCCGTTACCCTTTCAGAGAGTTTCTAGATTTTGAGAGCAAGTGAGAGGAAGAGAGTGCGAGCAATGCACCTCCTCTCTACAGGAAATGGTTACCTCCAGGGGGGGGCTTTTCTCCGCTCTTCTGTAAAGGGTATCCACAGCTTCGACCCCTGAAGCCGGCCTTCTGTTCTGTTGTTGTAAACCCGCGCGGCACGCAAATAAATTTCCTTTTTCCTGGTGCAACTTTCTCGACGAAAATGGGGCCAACAAATCACATATTCGAGCGATAGCTGTCGCCTTCTTGGGCACCCCTTTTTGTCTCTTTCTCACACACACAGACACACACACACACCTAGCCGTCCCGCTCTGGCACCCCCTTCTGGCAGCCACTTACATGCTCACAAATGAGGGGAAATATGGCTGGGCGGATACTTGATACCAGGCCATATTCCACAATTGTAATTACAGCGATTCCTGCCGGCTCTTGTGAGACTTCTCCTTCACTCCTTCACTCTCTCGATCTCCCTCTATAGCCGGTTCTCTCTCTCTCTCTCTCTCGCCCACAACAATTGTTGTAAATCATAATTCTGTTGCTGTGGCATGAGATTGCATTGTTTTTTTTTTGACATTTGGCGCCAACTGCCTTGCATGATTCATCGTGATATGCTTTCTCCTTCTCCTTCCCCCTCTCTCTCTCTCTCTCTCCACCCGTCTCGCTTGAACATTTCACACGTTTCGCTTACGCAATGTCGACGGCCTTTTCTTTTGGTTTCATTTCATTTTCTGGCCCTGTCGTCTGGCCCTCTCCCTTTTTGATTGTATTTTATCTGGATTTTTACCATTTTCTTCCCACTTTTTACACTTTATTTTTTTGCTTTTTTTTAACCATTTTTGCCTTTTTTCGGTTTTTTCTTTTTTTTTTTATGGAAACTCATTTTTATGGAAAATCTGTTTTTTATCGATCCGTCAATTAAATTTGTGACGTGATTCAGTCGTTTGTTTGGTGGAAGATGGCATTGAATGGGGTAGATTTGTTGGGGCATGAAGATTGGAGTATCTTTAGATAAGTTTCTGAAAGTAAATGCCACAAAACTAGTTTTAAATTGGGCCTTGCCCTTGCAGCGGTTCCTTTAAATGATGCCAGAAAACCTAATCAAGAAAATTTCTATCAAATTTCGCAATCAACTTTTAGCCTCAAACTGTTTTCTTGGCCATAACCCCAGTGGTGGCCATTATACCCCTACCCCTACCCGTACCCTCCATCTGGCCTCTGGCCACCACCTTAATGCCTTTTCTTCTGTTTGTGTGAATCCTGCCGTCCTGCTGCCGCTGATGTCCTTGGCTGCTGCTTTATGGGCCACAGCTGTCAGCTGTTGGGCTTTCGTCTGCCTCTGCCTGTCATGCAAATATATTGTCCTTTTTAATTAAAACACAAGTCTCAAATTAAGGCTCACATCATTCCCACACATGTGTCTGTATGTGTGTGTGTGCGTGTGTGTGTTTTTCTTGACCTGAAATAAGTTTTTCCTCTTTCTTTACGCTTTTATCTCATTTTAAGGCCCGTAATGAAGTCATTTGGTTGATGATGTTACAATATTTGGTTTAGAGATTGAAAGATTTGATGCCCTCTGGGGGTCTCATGATGATTTTTGCACATTTTTCACTGGGAAATTTCCGCCTCGTCCACACCTGTGGTTACCTCTCCCTTTTTTTGTTTTTTTTTTTCCTTCTGTTTCCATCTTTGTGCCTGCCACAGACACTTCGGCCCATATACTCGTACTACTGTACAAGATGTATGAGTATATGCGGCATATGGCATTCCCTTGCCCCATTTCTTTGCCCCTCTTGCCGCGCGTTTGATGTGTAATTTTGCAGTCGCTCATTAAAAATAATTACATCTGCATTTCGTACGCGCAAAAAAATGTGAAGAAAACCCATAAAGAAAATAAAAGGAGAGGCCAAAGAAAAAGCCAAAGAAATTCCAGTTTTGCCACAGCAAAAAAAAAAACCTGATTAAAAGAAGTTTAAATGTTTCTTAAACGAAAACTTAAGCTTTAACTGGAGTCCTGGCAGATCCCAAGCGATTTGGGATCTTCAGAAATTCAAATATATTTCAAATGAATTTTGAAGACAAAAAGCTTAAAGCAGCTAAGCATTGAAATGTTTTTCAATTTCCAAGACAATTGTTAAAAATAAAATGCCTGCTCAAGGAAAGTTTTCCCCTCGTTTGCTGCGGTCAAAAGCCCAGATAAAGATGCCTGAACAAACATAAATACCACACACAAGCACAAGAATATAGAGATAGATATTCATCTTTTTTTTTTGGTTGTCTTTGTTGGTGCCAAAAAGTCAAAAAACATTCGCACTTTGGAGTCAAGTCGATGGGGGAGCAGTAGGAGACATAAGACATAAGACATAAAACACAAATATACATATATGTATGGACATATATATATGTATTTGTGACCATTTCCATGATTGACCGACACGAACGTCTGTGTGTGTCTGTGTTTGGATAAGGATATGGTTTGTGGATATAGTGGTGCTGATATTCTAGGGGGATTTTTGGGGGTGGCATACGATAATGTATGACCATGTCTTTCTGTCATTCATTCAGACTGTGTGTGCGTGATGAATAAATGATGCGCTTCCCATTCAAGTTTCAATGGTTCTCTGCTTTTCTCTCCCTCATACTTTGTAGAAGAAAGCTGGCGAAGGAACGAGATGGAAAGAGAGGAATGTGTCTGGTATTGGGGGGAATAGAAAGGTATATTAACTTTGTGAATGGGAATGTTAAAAGTTTCCTCGGAATGGTAGCGAAATGATTTGGAAACTTCTGCGGGGGCGGCACTGAAATGCTGACAGATAGTCTTTCGGATTGAAATAGTTGGGGTCTAGAAAGTTTTCCCCTAGATCTGGCAATGGATATTTATAGCTTTTGGATTGTACGATACTTCCACTAATTAAACCAATAATTTTCATGGGAGTATGAGTAGGAAAACAGAGGCCTGGACGAGCTTCAATTTAGGATTTTCTGGCTTTGTGATTGGGAATAAATTTCGATTAAAATTGCTTTAGTTTTTCTAGTGTTTTCTGGTATTTTTATGCTATTTTGTTTAGTATTTTCGGGTGTCTTATAGTATTTTCTAGTTCTTTTGTATTTTTCTAGTATTTTCCAATATTTTCTTTATAATTTTCGTGTATTTTATCTAGTTTTTTTTGTTTTATTCTCTATTGAATTAGTTAGAGGATTTTTCTGGTATTTTCCTAGATTTTTTTTTATATTTTTCCTAGTATTTCTTTGGTATTTTATTGAAATTGTTATTAAAAAGGGCTGAAACTATCTTGTCCTCTATTAAACCATTCATGAATCCTGATTTATCTGCCTTAAACCTTAATAAAGAATATCTTTTTAAAGATGTGTCTGTCCCCCTATTAATCCCACTTAGGCCACAGATAACCTTTATCCCGAGCCCTGCCACCTCCACTTAATCAATAGATAACCCAAGACCTTAAGCGTTTCCATTTGCCTCGTAGGGATAGGCGGTCCTTTCAGCCTTCATTAACCCCTGACCCTTAACCCCTTGATTCCAGCCATGTGTTGCATAATACTCGTACATCTTTGGGTGCCATAAAAATGTAAATTCTACAAATTTGCCACGCACAAGCGACCACCATAGAACACCCACCATGCAACACAGTGTGGCCTCATCAGTGGCATCCTCTTTATGTATTTTTTTTTCTCGAAATTTTATTTGTTTTTGCTTCTGGCATTGGGCTAATGCTTAACCCTCGCTCCACCCACGGAGGAGCAACGAGACGACTGTCGTCCCTCTGTATCTGGGCATTGTGCAAATTTTGTGTATTTAATGCAGTGCCAAAATGTTTGACTTGGCAGAAGAGGCATAAACCCATGCCGCATGCCAACCCCACTTGGCAATGTTTACGCTTATGCTAATTTTTGGGTCCATTCCATGCATTATGTGTGCCCCGCTCTCTGTGTGTTTTCCTTCTCTATGTATCTCTGTCTCTATCTCCGTCTCTATCTCTGTATTTATGAAGCAAAATGTTGACATTTCAGCATTTTCCTCATACAGAGAATAATCTCTGTCTGTCTGTGTTTTTTTTTGCGATTGGCTTGGATCATATGAGTTGAACAGGTGCCCCTTTTGATGTCTAGCTGGTATTCCATTTGTAACTCCTGCAGATTAATTGCACATAAATCCGAATGCCAGAATGCAGCGAAGCTCAAGCTAATTGGGACAGCAGGCAGTAGGCAGCAGCCGTCGCAGAAACATCATCCTCGCATCAGCATTAGAGCCCGAGGAGAGGCATCAGTATCATCCTCAAATCAGCATTAGGAGGGAATATCAGCAGAATCCTCTTCAGCAGGAGTATCAGCAGAATCCTCGTCTGATTCCGAATCAAAATCATGGTGTATGCCTCATCAGAAACATCATCCTGCCTGCCTGTTTGCCTGCTGCCTGCCTGCCTGCCTTCCTGCCTGCCTGCCTGCCTCCTGCCTCCTGCTGCACTAAATGTCCCGACATGAATGACATGCAGATTCACTTAACTCAAATGCCTGTCTCCTGATGTCACCCCATCTGTGAGTGGGGGCCACGCGTTGGCAGAGCTTTGAAGCAACTAATTAAATTCCAGGAACTGCACGGAACGGCATGGCATGGCCCTGTACACCCACTCCTCCTCTGATCTACCCTTTCCTTCTAACTTAATTTACTATGCAATTCTACTGCTGCAATCTCTGCCTGATGGTGCCCTTTCTGCTCTGCTCCTCCTTCTCCTTCTCTGTGTCGGCCTTCTCAGCTTATTGTTGTTGTTGTTGTCGTTGTTGTCATTTGTGGAAATTCATTTTCTCATAATTTAGTTGGGGATTTTGCATTTGTGGTTTTGATTTTGCGGTTGGTCGAACTTTAAGGCACGCAACCAAAACCCTTTTCAAATCATCAGAATGCACAGAAAAATGTTAATTGGCGGATGAAATTACTGACTCGACGCTGGCATGTGTTAGTGTGTGGAATGATGTGGTGGGGGGTGGGGGACTGTGGGGCTGGGGCCACCACAGTGGGTAACTGTGCCACATAATTAACCATAATATTTGTGCACATGCATCGTCAGTTACAGCAGCACACGTGTGCGCCGCAGTGGCCGCCAGAGTGCTGCCAACTTGCCATAAAACATCAATGTTCTGCGCCGTGATGCTCCCCCGAGAGCATCGAGATAAATGTTTATGCGGGTTTTGTATAAAAAAAACATCCTCTCTGTGTGTGTAATCATTTAAATTGACAGCTGAAGGAGATTTCATGGAAATGGCACTGGTTTAATTCGATTTATAGATACCGCCATAGACAGAGCTGGCAGACCTGTTCTGCGCCTTCAAATAAGTTGGCAGGTCTGTTCTGACTCGCTTATGCTATAAATTCGTCTCTATATGAAGGCCTTGACGAAGTTGGAGTATAAATATCCATTGAAAGATTGTGTGAAGAGAGCTGCCAACTCGTTTAAGGTATGAATGGCCGCGTTCTTTCATTCATCATGTATCAGGTGTCATCTATTAGGTTTTGGATGCTCGTTAGCGACAGGGATACATTTCTTACCATCGCGAAGAACCTATCGATATTGGTTTCGAAGTTTCGCGACAACGAATGGGAATAGTTCTTTGAAAAACGAAGTGTAGAGCTAAATTCTTGAAGCTAATGGATACTTCTTTTTCTACTGGAAGTTCCCAGAGAAATTACTAATCAGTATCAATGGCCGAGTGGGATTACTATTATGGTCTGAAGGAATAAATTAAACTGCAGTGGCTAGGCAACGCCTTGCACGCCCTCAATCATTCTCTCTCTCCCTCTTTCACACACTCTTCATCGTGCAATGTGCGCCCTTTGGCGGTGGAGCGTCATACTGACTTCGCTTCGGATTATATGTAAATGTAGAAACGCGACCCTAGCTGACACTAATCATGTGCGTCGGAAATCCATCACTGTTCCCCGATCAACTTGATATCTTTGAAAAAAAACCCTGCCATCCCGTTGAAAGGTAGTTTTTTGTGCCCTTAAGCGCCCTTTCCAACTGGCTGCCCCATGGTACACTAAGCTCCTTTCATGCTCCTTCTTGACGAGTCACAAATGTTATAATCCCCCAAGTTGCAGTCATATATCTTTCACTAATTGCCCCGCTTAACTGCAGTTTCTTGCGCTCCCTCGTTTTGATTGCTTTGAAACCACACATTTATTATTTATTATTCATTATGACACGCGCCCCATTCTTCCTGTTTATGTGTGGGGGTTTTCTTTTTATATATATCATAAACTTCTCGCACCGCATAAACGCCAGGCCAGTGGTCGGTCCAGTGGATGTCAACGCGTTTTATTGGCAAATCAAAAGCGACCGCAAATGGCAGCCCACACACAGAGAGTACCTCTAAACGTAGCCCCCCCACCCATCACTCCCTCTCTCTCTCTCTCTGTGTATAACCCCTTGCTTTGGCTCTGGTTTTGGCTTGCGGTCAGTGGGTCCTACAACCCAACGGTCCTCAGGTCCTCAGGTCCTCTGGTCCTCTGGTCGTCGTCGGTGTTGGTCAGCAAACAAGCGTGAAATTGCACAAAAGCCGTGACGGACTCTAAGCCACGCAAAAAAGAAAAAGGCCGGCAAAAAAAAAAAAGTCGTGAGGAAAACCCCCAACCACAGGAAAACAGCAGTAAAGGCAATCAGACCTGCGGGCCTATGGATGTTTTTCCACCATTTTCCTTTGCCCACGCCTCCTAGGTATCTCTCGCGTGCAGCCTCAAAGTATGCAATGGATTTTTCACATGCGAATCCCCGGTATGGCAGGGACTCCCAATGGCACCATTTTGTAATTAATGCCCCTTGGATGGCTGATGTTTGATCTGCGGCTCAAAGGCAGCAGCACCCCCACCCCTGCCGAACAGTGGAAGGGGGGGGGGGGGGGGGAAGGATTTTTCCACTGGCTGCTAATTAAATGCATACAAATTGTATGCTGCACACGCTAATGATTCAATTATCTTTATTAGTTCCTTCCTTTCAGCCCCACAGCTCCACAGCCCCACAGAGTACTTACTACAATCACGCAATGCTAAATATGTGGGCACAAAACATCTTCAAGGGGCATGCAGGCAGCATGCAGCAGGCAGTGTAGTGTGTGGCATGCCTCTTGTTTTAATTAAAACCCATTCGAATCGATGGCCCACGTCCATGGGCACGTTTTAAATTTAGCACCAGAGGCGGGCAGCCAGAGCCGAGTCCTTGGAGCGAGCACTCACTTCATTAAAGAGTGCCAAAGCGAGGGAAATTTATTTTGCATTGGGATTGGGATTGGGCATTGCCTGCATTGCCATATCGAACGTGCTGAGGCCAAATGGAATTTGAAGTGCCAGGGAAAATGGCGAGAAAATGGTGAAAAAGGGTGCAGCACCACCACCAGCAGCTGTCGCACTAAAATGGATTGAAGAGTGGAGGATGGAGATGCAGTGCCGGGAAATGGGTCAATCGAAATGGTGAAACTGTTATGGGATCAAAGGGAAACAAACGATCCCAAGGGTGCATGTGCATGTAAACTTTTCAAAGGATATAAATGAACGGGTAACATTTTAAGGGCTTCCGGAGACGATGCGCTCCCAGCAGATGCATAAAAGATCGTCTCTTCTATTGGAATTGGATTGGTAACACCCCGATGATGGTGGGAGTTTTCCAATGACAATAAATTGCTGCCATGTAAAAAGTGGCCAAAGACAGAGTCCATCTTTTGGTGGCTAAAGCTAATATATTTGTTTCTGAATGGACTTGAAGATTAAATACCATTTCAACTCATGGAATTTCTTGAGCAAATAAAAGACAGAAGCAACCCATAATCCCCTCACAGATATAATATCCATTTAAAACACCAAATGTGCCTCGACGAAAACGTTTTTCTTTCATTCGAGAGGGGAGTACTAGAGCTGTGCTTATAGAGAGAGTAAAATTGCGTAAACAAACTTGTCTATTTTGCGAATATTCAACAAATTGCATCAGAAGCCTCACCTTTACCGAGAGAAAAAAAAAACCGACAATTAAGTTTCGAAAGCATTAAAATCCAACGAGAAGCCAGAAGAGTGCCAATCCTAAGGGGTTTAACTGCTGCCCAGGGAGATTTTCCTGGCAATTCTAGCAATTTGGAAATTGAAAATTCCACCTGAACAGCAAACACAATCCCCGGCACTTGTGTTGTATCCTGCTTAAAGAAATTACTTTCTGCCACCGAGCTGACAATCGGTCTGGCTCTTTTATTTGTGTCGAGTTCAATCAATGCATCAGAGCAGCTACTTAGCTGGCAGCTTCAAGCCGTGCCCCATGCCCCATGCTCGATGCCGTCTTCTTCTGTTGGAATTTATTTCATTTCTATTTCATGCAATTTTTATGCATTTTTCTATTTATAAAATTGCTGGCAGCGCACACACAAAATAATAAAAATGCCAACGAGGGGCCAAAATGGAAGTGCAAAAGAAAATAAAACTAAGGGAACAAAACTGAACATAAAATGCAAGCGGCGGCATTTTGCAGTTGCTTCTCTCTCCCTCTCCCTCTCTCCCAGTGCCATTTTCCTTTCTTTTTCTTCCCGGTTTTTCCCTTTCCCCCCCCTCTGGTTACCGCTAATGCTGCCCGCTGCAGCGTGAAAATGCAGCGTGAGAAACCGAAGCAAAGTGCAAACCAAAGCTGGAAAAAAATAGCAGGCAGGCAGGCAGGGTCTGGGCCTGGGCCTGGGCGCCGTGGCGTGTAAGTGTTGGTAAACGTGGTGCAAAATACCGTTACTGCCGTGGCATCTATAGCGAGGGGAATACCCCTTCTATTCTGCCCGGTTTTCTGCTGTTGCTTTTGTTGTTTTTAGGTCACCAATGCAGTTGTCGTTGCCAGAGGATGAGGATGCCACTCTGCCTCTCTCTCGCTCTCTCTCTCTCTCTCTCGCCCTTTGGTGCTTGTTGTTCTTGTTGCTTGTTTAACAAGTTCGAGTGCATCGCATTTGTGAAAATTTAAAAAGGCATCCTAAAAGGCATCTCCCATCCCCCCAACCCCCCGCACTCTCGTATGTGTCGCTGCAGCCACAAAAAACCCCCGAAAGCAAAACAGGAGCGAACTTTTCTGAGGCTGTCGCTGACACCAAAATGCACAAAAGGCACAGCATCCAAACGAGCTAAGAATGTGTGCGGTTATGCCAGAGAGAAACGATTGAGAGATACCCTGTATTTAAAGATGTAGAGCCAAGCAAACTGGCTTTGGGAGAGTCTTAAGATGGGGAAACAGGGAATCCCATGGACTAGTTGGTCCTGGAAGACTTGTTAGTCCTTTTCTATCAGTAGCAAAGCGTGTAGGCCTCGACAAAGACGTTGCAACTGGTGCACAGACCCTTTGAAACTGAGTAGATCCTACAAATGTCATTATATTTGGAAATAATCAAAGTATACTTAAGATTGCTTGATTTATAAGTGTTTAAGGCTGTGTTTTCCAAGAAAAATATGGTCCTAAGTTTGAGGCTTTAAATACAGACTGCTTAGAGGGAATCGAAAGCTTTAAATGATTCTGAAATGGAATTGTAATACTCTTAATTCTAATGAATTCTTTTTTGTTTGAAATATTTCTCTGCAATCTCCAAACTATTACATATATCGATAGAGTTTGCTTAGCCTATATTCCCTTGGATACTCCTTGAAAAAGTTTACTTAACAATGTGTAAAAGGGTTTTGGGAACAAGGGAATGTTACCCAAGGAAAGGGAAAAGGAAAAGGCAGAAGGGGGGCTTCTGCTGCGGCTGCTGCATGGGGCAGAAGGCAGAAGGCAGGAGTCGAGTAAAACAAAACGAACAGCAAACATATTTGACATTTGCATACGAAAAGTGTCAAAAGAAGCAAGAAGCTATATAAACTAACCCATGCAAAGACAACGCTCACACGTACACATAGATAGAGGAGCAAACACACACACACATACAGACAGACCCACACTGCAACCACTTCCGCAATGCTTTCTCTCTTATCATGTTCTTTGCTCTTTTCCACCCATTTTTCCGGCTCGGCACACACACACACACACCACAAACTCACACACATACGCACACACAGGAACGCTACAAGGCTGACATTAGTCTGGCGATACAACTGCTGCAATGCAAACCGGATAGTTTTGTGGCCCAAAAGGTGTCATCGGTGAGTCACCCAACCCTCCCTCCCCCCACCCCCCACTCCTAATACATCCCACCCCTCCCCTTGCAGTACCCCACCGAATAATATATGTCTTTTCTTTTTTTGTTGGTGTTGCAGCTACCCATCGATATCCAAGCCAAGGTATCGGCCTATATGCGACTGGAGACCAACTCGCATTCCGACTCCGAGTGCAGTAATAGTGGTGTGGGCGTGGCCACCACAGCTTCCTACAAAGTGCTTCCGGCCTCCGATTCGCCGCCCCCAGCGGCCTGTCCCTTCCCGCCCACAGCGATGGTCTATTCGATGCGGGGACTCGGTAGGTGTTAGTAGACCATGCCTTGAACCTTATCATTTTTCCTTAACATTTTTCTGTTTATGTTTCCATTAAATGTACCCGGTACCCGGAAGAGTATAGGTGTAGAGTACCGGGTATCGAGTAGAGCCGCGGTCCTTGCCGTGGCTCGCAGCGGTAACGTTTTTATTGATTTTATTCGATTTTATATGATTTTATAAGATTTATTTTACGCACATTTTTCAGGGCGAAGAAAATTCCTAGAAAATGATTGATTTTCGAGCATTTTTCGCTTGTAAATCAAAGATATGCATTTTGCCGAGATATTCATTCATTTTACGGCTTGGCAATAAGAGAAATTCCTGTATTTTGTGTTTGCAGCTGCATTTTCATTTGATTTTTGCATCATAATTGAATCCCTTCCACATCATTATGCACTGTGTGCATTGTCATTCATAAAGCCTTTCGGTTATTGTTCATTTACATTAATTGCCAGCAATTTCATTCAATTTTCCATGTGTTAGCTGTGTGTGTCTATGTGTGTGTGTGTTTTTGTTATTACTGTTTTTGATGCTGCTACAATTTTCATCTCAAATTGCCATAAAATAATTTTGCGCCATGTGTTGTTACGACTGTGTGTGCACACACTCTCCTGGCAGAGGGTATTATGATTTGGAAGAGAGAGTTGGAAGCCAGAGATAAACCTTAGGGAATATACTTATAGTTTAGACAAAGAATTGGCGGAATCAAAGCATTATTTGGTGGCCTACTTTTATTGGAAATTTTCCATTCGACATGTCCTCTTAGACAGGCTCAATATATCCTATAACTTCCACAGAAATAATCCTTACAATGAATCATTTCCTGCTTGTATCGTGCGTCATGCGGCAGCACCCCTCGGTTGATATTCAAAACTTTTAGTTTCTGGTATCTTCAGGTATTCCTAAGACAATCCTTTTGGCAGAGTATCTAATACATCGATCTCTTTTGTTGGCTTTTCCGTCTGCTAAAAATACTTTACATGTTTTCCCGTGTAAACTTATGAATTTTTAGATTCAAATGCATTCATTGTAACTTTTATGCCACGAATTTGTGCAATTTTTGTTTTGTTTTTATCAGCATTCTTGTTTATGAATATTTTCAATGGCAAAAGTATGCTTTTTGATAACAAAAATGATGTACAAATTAGTACAAAGTACATTAGTCTTTGGTGCTAACTAAAACTCTGCATTTAATTATGTTTAAATGAAAGTTTTAATATGACTAAACTTCAATAACGTAAAAGTTTGCATGGGAAGAAAAGTTCTTAGCAAATATGCCTCTGCGGCAACTATGAAGGATATATTATGAAGGATACTTCATTGAAGGATACTCCGAAGTTATTCAAGAATTCAACAACAACAATAGTCGCTGTTCGACTCGAATCTCTCTTGTTGGAATGCTCTGATATAATTTATTTCTTTAATTTTAGATTAAATAAACTAAATTATGATTTGTATTTATATTTTCCACCAACAAACGTTGTTCAATGGCTCTCTACTACAGACATGTAGATGGTGAAACATCTTCCGATTTCCTTTTAGAACACTCAACTAATTTCCCTTCAACTTTCTCCAAACCACAGACGAAACCAATGGCAACAATACGGGCAGCAATCCTCAGCAGCAATCAGCCACAAATAGCAACAACAACAACGCCACCAAGGACACTCTGAACAAAAATAATATTAACAACAATAATTCCAACAATAATCCACACAAATTCAACAACAACAACATCAACAACAACTCGAATGGAAATGGGAATGGAAATGGAAATCACACTACAAGTCATTCGATCAATCCCAATCCCGATATGATATCCCCCACGATTATGGCCAAATTCCTGGAGGACGAACTGAAGGCCAATGAGGTGAAGCACTGCGACACGTGTGCCTGCAGCAAGCAGGATCTCCAAGTGCTGGCCGACGTCTCACGTTCCTATACGGTGGCCACCCAGACGCCCCATCAGCTGCCCCATCATCTCCAGGGATCGTCGACCCTCAACGAGCCGCTGACCCAGCTGTGCCTCAGGTGCCACAGTAATCTGAACTCGCCCTCGCGTACGAACAGTCCCTACATGATGAAGCTCGTCAAGTCCAGTGACTCGGTGATCTCCGAGACAAAGAGCTCGGTGTCGGATCTGAACGACATGGACAAACTCTTTACGCCGGCAAAGAAGGATGATCTGATGGTGAATCCCATTTTGGGGCACCATCGGCTGTGCGAGAGGACTGCTGGCGTTACGGCCTCCACGATGATGTATCCGACCACACATCTGGGGGCCTATGCGGCTGAGAAGTATCTCCTGGAGACGAGTAATCTCGGCCAGCTAAGGAATGGCTATCAAAGGAGGTTCCTGGATGGCGGTGGCACCGCTCTGCAGTTGCTGACCAAATTCGAAGGAGGCTCGAGTGCCGCTGCAGGACCCCAAGAAGAGCTGGAGGATGAATCGAGCAAGCCCCTGCTAGCGGGCATTTCGCAGGGTAATCTCCTGGAGGCCGATCAACTGCCACTGCCACAGGTGCCTGTGCAGGCCACAAAGCTGGAGGATGTGTGCGAGCCGTTGCCCTTGAAGACAGCTCCTGTGGCAGCTTCAGGCGTGACTTCTGCTGCAGCTGCAGCGGCAGCTGCTGCCCATTTGAAGTCCACTAATTCGGGTAGCGTTCAGAGCCTGTGGAGCAACAAGACCAGCAGCTGTGAAGGAGCCAGAATGTTTGAGACTTTCAATCGGAACCTCATTAAAACCATTAAGGTTTGCCTGCTAGCTTTTGCCAGAAAATAAACGCTTTCACTTCTTCCCTTCCCTTACCCTTTCAGGCGGAGAATCCCAAGTATCGAGGACCCCGACTGTGTGCGATGCGGATCCAACAGAACGGACAGAGCAACATCCTTTTGGACAACTTGGAGTCCATTGAGGCCTACAAGCCCGTGATCTACAAGCGTCGCGAACGCCTCTTAGATGAGGAACTAAACGATGGCAAGGACATCATCACGTCGAAGGACAGCAATGCCGCATCTGCGGTGGAGGCATGGCAGGGACCAGCGGCGCCACACGAGAATGTGGTGCTGCAACCCGTACTAGAACCCCTCGTAGAGCCCCAGCAAGAGACTGAACAGGAGGAGAGCAGCAACAGCAAGCGAGCAGGAGGAGAGACAGGAGGAGGAGCCATAGCAGCCGTCAGCAGTGGACCGGCAGTGCACTCGCCCAAGCATTCGGCAAACTCCAGCTCGATGAGCGATGCCATCGACTACCAGGAGAGCGTCCTGCTGCGCCGCCAGCAGCTGAGTCGCGTGGCCGAATGGGTGCAGCACAACACACAGCAGTTGGAGCAGAGGAATCTCCAGCAGCCGCCGCTACCAAGCGACTCCACAGCGGGCACAGAGCGACAGTCCTCGTACTCCACTCTGGATCGGATGGACTCCATTTCGATAGAGAAGCTGTCAATGGACTCGGGCTACAAGACAACGCCCCAGCAGCTGACCAACGGCCCCACGGAGGACTCACTGTCCCCCAAGACGGACATCACAAGCAATTCCCTGCCGGAGGCAGCCGCCGGTGCACCGATGGCCAAGAAGACAGAGCTCTGCACCACATACTACAGGCGGACCACCAGATCGGGACTGCCAGTGGCATACACCACCACTGCAGCAGCAGCCGCGGCTGCCGCCACTGCCGGCACCACTCCAGGGGGGGATTCGCTGTCCTCTGGCTCTGGCTCGGCGCCTCTGATGTGCCCGGAACAGCCCACGTGTGATATTCTCAACTATAAATACTATCCCAATGACACGGACAAGACGCGATCCGTGCAGGCGGAGCTGCACACGACCACACAGCACGTGGACATCGCCCAGATGGAGTACAATGTCAAGCAGTTCCTGCTCAAGCAGAACGAGTGGTCCATGAGGGGCGGACAGGATGGTGCCGCCCAAGGAGCTAATGCCACAGGAGGCGGAGCACCAGCCATGCCGGGAGGAGTCCGTCTGGTGCGGCACACACGTCTGATGGGACCAGGAGTGGGGGAACGGGTGCGTATGGCCACGCCTGGTGGAGTTGTGGCCGCCCAACCAGGCGCCATGGCGCCGCACAGAACTGAAACGAATTTATAAGAAAAGCGAAGGAAGGGAAGCCGGAAAGAGGAACCCAAGGAGAGGAAGGAGGAGCAGCAGGAGTTGCAGAAGGAATGGCATGCCGCATGGCTGCAAGCGACGAATCCAAAGAGTAAACCAAACTGTATTCTAGTCTAGTTTTTGTGTTCTTTGTTTTTTGTTTGCTACTTTTACGTTCATACGAGTATTCTTCGATCCATATCCATATCCATATGGATCAAGGTATATATTATAAAAGGCTAAGCAATGTGCTAGATGTGACTTAAGTTGGGATTAGGGCATCGATCGGATAGCAGCAATGGATGATACTATATGTACGATATATCTAATACACACAAACACACACAAACACAAACTACAACTAGGAATACTGCTTTGTTGCCATAAGATTACTCTGTAAAAGAACTTAGAACTGTTTGTGGACAAGGGAGAGAGAGACAGAGAGAGATATGTAGTTGTGGCACTTGTGGGGATCTATCTATAAGAATGTTTTCCGCATTTATCCTGCTTCGTATGATATCATTCCAATATTCCTGGATATTTCATAGCTTTTCTTATGAAATTTCATACTAGACATTTTTGTAATAATATCAGTGTTTTTTCCTTTAAAAGTTGGGTTCTTAAATGACCAAATCTGTTCTAAACATTCTAAACTGGTTCTATAAGAAACCTATCTTATATTCCTTAGTTTTCCTTTTCAAAGTTCCTATATTATATGTTCATTATAGGATATGTTCTAAGTGGTTGAGTTTTTAATGAATTTATAGATTGTCTTGTAATATCTTTCCACTATAATTTCTACTCAAACTTTTCCAAGTCTTCCGCTTTTATACTCTCAAAACCACTCTCTTTTCACCATCTTCCCAAAGTCCCAAAGTCTTCCCTTGAACCTGGAATTTCTATGCTTTCTATTTCCCAACCAATGCCACAACTCTCTCGGACACCCCACAACAAAAACAACAACAACAACAGCAGCAGCAGCTAAACCGAAAGCAAATCTAAGACATATGATATGGTTATTCCTTATAAAATAAAAAAACAAAAAAAAGAAAGAAAGAAAATCTCATAACGTAACATTTTATGTGTCTGAATGTTAACCCACAATTTGAAAACCCATAAAAGCTTAGGTTATCAAAGATATATATTATATATGCTATATATACGATACGATTGATATTTGATAAGCGCGTGTTTTTTTTTCCATAATTCTAGAATTCCGATTGTGCAATATATATTTTTTTTATTAGCGTAAAATGATATTTTATTTTTATAAAATGCGACCAAAACCAAAAAAAGAAGAAAACAAAACAAATAAAACCAGGAGAAACCTGTTTTAATTTTGAAATTTTATTTGAGATTTCTATTGAGCATTTTCTTCAGGCCTAAAGCTTCAGCGCTATAGCTATGAAAACCCGTCGATCGAAAGATATATACAAAAACAAAAAACAACAAAAAAAAACAAACAAACAAAACAAAAAACAAAAGTACTGTACCTTCTTAGCGAAAAAAAAACACCACACAACTGTACTCAATTCCTGCCCATTAGATGACCTTCATATAGAACCTATAATCCTCTGCTAACTGCTAAATCAAAGATATATATACACAGACGTACACACACACACACACACAAGCATTATAAACGTATCTGAACAGACATATGATTGTAATATCCCATATATATTTACATGCATCTATATATACATTATACATACCATATATATCATATATATATATACCACATATATATATATATAGAATCCAAATCATAATCGTGTATCCAACCCACAAGAAAAGCAACCCCAAGAAAACATTCAACGGCTTCACATTTTTCCACTCATCGAAAATCAAACAAAAACAAAAACCAAACAAACGAAAAGAAAAAAACCCAAAAGAATGCCTCGATATTTACTCGATATTTATATCTACCTATATATGTATCTGTATATCTATAACTCTGATTTTTTTTACCATGTATCTACACTGAGCGAAATGCTTAAATGGAAATGCTTTAAGACGAATGTTATGTTTGGCCCAATTCTAGCGTAATTTCCTACTCTATCCTTTGCCTGTTAAGCACTCGATCATCCTATGATATTATCGCTGAAATCAAAACAACTTTGGCTTAAGTTTATGAACCAATCTAATGAAAGACTTGTCGTTTATTAAGGAACTCGAATCTATTGTACATCTCTCATGCTTCAGTCTTTGATGCTGCAATCGATGAGCCTTCTATCTGTCATCGTGCGATCTGTAGGCCTTCTATCTCTCATCCCGCAATCTTTGCTATTGCCACCCTCAATCTTTTATCCCCTGACACCTGTGAGTCCCTCAATCTCAGCTCCTTTCACCTTCTTTCATCCTCCAATCTGTGGTCCAACAATCTTTGCTCCCTTCAATACCCCTCGACCCATAACTCCCTCAATCGTTGCTCCTTTCACCTGTGGAACTCCTGTGCTCAACAAACAAATTATATCAACATTCAATCAAAACCCTGTCCCACGTCCCCATATACACTGCCCCGCCCCCCAATCCGACCCCCCTATACCCCCCATCATCTACCCCCTACCACCAAAAAAAAACTAACTTTAAGTAGAATCATTATCCAGCTCAAAAGACAACACACAAAACCAGTGCGTAAGGCTGCTTATAAGAAAAGCATTCCCTTAGCTAAAGAATTACTAAAAGAAAGAAAAAAAAAAAATTTGAAATGGAATTTCAGCAAAAAAAAAAAAAAGAAAAAGAAAAAACTTACAATATAAAACAAAAAACTAGCTTAAATATTTGGGCATAAGTTTAACTCAAGCTGCGAATTTTAGTTACCGTTTTTGAAGTTTAATTTGTTCGAAACGTTCTGTCAGATACTTAGCCTTATATCGAATGTACGATGGATATATGTACGAGTATGTAACGAGTATAACGCCTCTCTCTCTTGGTTGAATGTAATCAATTTTTGAGCTATTGAACCACCTTAATGTGAAACAAAACAGACAACAACATCAAAAATAATGAAACAAGAAAACAAATGGAAAATCATTTAAATATAATAAATATGAGATAATTTTTTTTTTTGAATAAAACTAAAGAGTCTTTCAATCAAGATGGGCAATGAAATAAATTGTATATTGCATATTTTTTGTATAGTTTTTATTTTATGATTTTTATTCGGTTTTAGTCGATATTTAAAAAAAAATTCCTGGGCAAAATATGAAATAAATAATTTGTGTGTGTTTTTTTTTTGTTGTGTGGCGGCATGCACTTAGAAAACTAAAGAAACATTTTCCTTC
This sequence comes from Drosophila pseudoobscura, assembly GCF_009870125.1. Taxonomy (NCBI): domain Eukaryota; kingdom Metazoa; phylum Arthropoda; class Insecta; order Diptera; family Drosophilidae; genus Drosophila; species Drosophila pseudoobscura. The sequence goes on along the minus strand of NC_046683.1, from coordinate 63,597,646 downwards.
ATTTTCAATTGAAATCGAAAAATGGCGACGAAAATGGCGTCAGTCGTGTGGGGATCGGATCGGTTGATCCTCTCTTGTGCCTCTCTCTCGCTCTCTAGAGAGCCACTGCATCGACGGCAGCCACTGGCAGGGGCTGGACAATGGTATCGACGAGCACCTCCCGGCCATCGCTGGCATCGTCATTGACCACGATCACCTCGTTGGTGGGAATGGCCTCCTCGAACGAATCATCGATGGCCTCTCCGCTGGCACGCACCTCGTTCTGGTCCTCCGACTCGGGGACAAACTCCGCCACATCATCGCTGGCAGGATCGATCTTGTCATCCACCTCGGGCTTGGCCGGAGCCTCTGTCACTGGCGAGGCCACCACAGCGGGGGCATTCTGTGGGCGGTTGCCGCCCAGGAAATTGATGATGCCCTGCAGGGGATTCTGGTTCTGCTGCTGCTGGGCTGGAGCGGCGGCAGTGGCGTTGTTGCCACCGCCAAAGATGTTGCTCACGAACTGCTGGATGGGGCCTGGCGGACGGGGCGTGGTGGAGCCTGGATTGGTCAGCCCCGTGAGCGTGCTCTGGAACTGATTGCCCAGATTGCTGGCGAACTGCTGGATACCCTGGAAGGCCTGAGTGGTGGAGTTCACCACAGATTGGGCTGCGCTCTGCACTGCCTGCTGGGCGGAGGTGATGGCCTGTGCGGGGTTCAGGAAGCCGGGAATTGTGGGCGCCGGCGTGGGTTGGGCGGCTTCATCGGCAGCCAACTGCTGTACGGCTGGCTGCTGGGCCGGCTGCTGGGGCTGGAACTGATTCAGGAACTGTCCAATGGGCGAGTTCTGGATGAGCTGCTGCACAAAGTTCCCCTGGGTGGTGCTCTGCTGCGTGGGCGTGGCCTGGGTGGCCTGCCGCAGATGGGGCTGTCCATGATCTCCCAGATCGGCCTGATCCTCGACCACGGGACTGGCATCGACTCCTTCGGCGGGCACTACAACGGTGTCTTCGGCGGGCAGGGTCTTGAGAATGGTCTGGGCCGGCTCTTCGACAGGTTTTGGCTCCTCTTTGATGGCTTCAGCCTCACTGATCAGGGGCTTGATCTCTTCCTCCTTGATCACAGGCTTGATCTCTTCGGCTTTGATCACTTCTTCTTTGATTTCAGGCTTGATCTCTTCTTCCTTGATCAAGGATCTGATCTCCTGCTTGGGCTTGACCTCCTCCAACTTCTCCTGAACCTTGGGCTCTTCAAGGATGGGCTTAGATGCCTCTGCAATGATCGGCTTGGACTCCTCTTTAAGAGCCTCTTCAATGATCGTTTTCAGAGCCTCTTCAATGATCGGCTTGGGAGCATCGATGATGGGTATGGCCTGCTCTTGGACGATCGGCTTGGCAGGCTCTTCCACGATCGGTTTGGTAGCCTCTTTGGGCAGGGCTTCCTCGACTATCGGCTTGGCCTCTTCTTTCACCAAAGCCAGGGCCAAGGGCGGCTCCTTATCCTCGATGATCGTCACGGGTATATCGATGGCCTCCTTGGGCGGCTGCAGCACACGTCCCTGGCTGGCAACCGCCAGGCAGAGTATCACCAAGACAATGGACTTCATTTTTGCAGATCTTCAAGGGAAATTCACTCGCGTTTCGGGCGCACGCACACAGGTCTCTCTGCTGTCTGTAAAAAAAATCAACGATCACTAGCGCCTCACGGCCGCAACTGTTGGAAATCTGTTTGGACTCATGGCATTTTATACACCCGCCCCGAGTGCGACGTCGGCGGCGGCGTTGGCGTTGGCATCGGCTTCGGCATCGACTGAGCCAAAGACAAATAACCTGAAGAGCGAGCGGCAGCCGACCGGGCCAAGAGGGGAAGTGCATGCACGGTGGCAGGGGCATCATATCATTGCCAATGTCTTGGCCAATTCTGGTGCTGAATGTCATTGAACCTCTCCATAACCAGGCTCAAGAAGAGGATCCACTGCCACTGCCACTGCCACTGCCTCTGACTCTGCCTCCGCCTCTGCGGCTCGAGGTTGAGTTACAAGAAGGAATCGAAGGGGCGGGGCCCTCAGGAAAGGGTCTCTTACAGGGCTTTGGCCAAGAAGTGGTTTAAGAAGCTGCAGACATAATTGGCCTCTCGCTTGGAAGGGGGCAGAAGGGGGGGCGGGCATTAAAAGGTAGTGAGTGGCAGGAGGCAGAAAAAAAAAACCCCTGAAGAGGCCATCTTTCTATAGGCATGGCAGTACTTACGAGTGCTTATATGGTTAACCAGAGATTTGCTAACCAAATGTTGATCATCTTGTTAAGGCAACAAAGGAGAGAGAGAGATCACTCCGAAAGGACTTGAAGTTGAGACTTTGTATTGTTTGTACAGATTTCTAGCGGATTAGCATTGATTTTCTAAGACTTAAGGCGTGCATTTTCTGATCACAATCTATAATATTTGAGGAAGATATGTGGAAGAACCTATGGAAGATTTTCCTTTAGAAAGGGATTCCCTAAATGTATTTTAATGACCTGCTATCGTTAGGTAGAAATCCCTTTTGGGGTGCCATAAAACCACACAGATGGTGCTATTTGCATATACGATCCCTTACTAAAGGAAAGATAAGCTTAGATATAGGTCTCTTTGAGTCTTTTCGTGTGGGATAGTGTGCACTTATAATCCTTCAACAGCAGAGACCAGATCTCTGAGATCTCTGAGATATCTCTGCGATATCTGATCATGTTAAGCCCCTTCCGTTCCAGCAACACGACAAACGACAGACAGACACAACACACTTTGTGTTTTTCACTCTCATTCCTTGTTGACTCGATTTCGATGGGCAGATTTTTCTTGTTTTCTCCACAAAGAAACTCTTCTCTTTTGGTTGTTTCTTTTTCTCGTCTTGGGCTGCGTTCTGCTTGAAAGTTCTTCTTCGGCTGCTGGGGCCTTTGGTGGCTCTGTCTTTGGCTCTTTTGGTGACCAAACCCGTTCCCCAGTCTCGCCTCAAAGATGGGGCTTTGAAAAACCTGCTCTGTCTATTTTTAGACTCAATTAGCTTGCAACGATGGTCTTTGTGGATGCAGCATCGCATCTCTTCTTAGGAGATGCGTTTTCACCCATTCTGGGTTAATAATTCATTAGAAATGCACAAAAAGCCATTCAACGCCCACAAAAACACAGACTCTTGAGTGGCCCAGGCGGGGGCAGGGCCTGTGCCTGTGCCTGGGGTGGGGGGCGGGGGAATACATGTTATACTTCTATGCAAATGATGGGGATTTAAATGTAAGTAAATGGGTCAATCGATTGGAAGAGAAAATTGTAGGAAAAGTAAAGCTCCACGCCGCCCCAAGTTTTCTTTTTGGAATCCATGGATTGGATGTATCTCCCTGCCCAGAACAGAACCCGTTCTGAAGGAAGGTACCCGCTGAAATCTCTGCGCAAAAAAAAGGGCATAAAAACCAGCACAGAGAGATCTCAGATCTCCTCAGATCGAAGTCGTCTGCTAAGGACATTGACTTGTTTTATTTTTTTATGGGGCCCCCTCGTTCTTTCAAATTGATTTCCGAACAAGTTTGCGCCCAGAGACCCGAGCCGACCCAAATCTCATAATTTGGGTTCTTAAGTACGGAGTTTTATGGGTTTTCTGGGATTTCTTTAATTGTTTTTTTTTTTTTTTTTGGTGTTTTTTGCACGCGTACGAAGATCTCATTTGCTCGAGTTTCGGCTCCAAAATGTATGCGTTGTATTATGCAACAAACACACATGTAGACGGTTTTTTTTTTTTGTTTTTTTTTTTGTTATCGCACCCATCGCTTGGCTTGTCTTGGGTCGCGAATCGCCTGTCGAATTAACACCTTGCTCACATACGTAGCATACGTAGCAGGTGGGCGACGACGCTACTATGCCCGCATTGGGGCGTGGCCCCTACTAAAACGGTGGCAACTTTCACTCAACAATCGTGTGGAATAATAAAGAAACAGCGAAAACAGCAACAAATAAAAGTACACTTCACATGCAAAGTGGGTGACAATCCAACAATCGATGGGGGTGGAGTGAGGAGTGTGGACGGGGGTGGGGTTGGGGGTGCTGGGGAGTGCTTGACAGAAGTAGGCGATCTCTCGTCATCCAACAATTACCTCACTTATCAAACGTCGCGCACACTTGTAATATTTGTGTCATTCATGTTTTGTCAAGGTCACAAATACAACAACAAAAAAGCCCAAAAATATTATTTATGAGTGAGAAATTGTGTCATTTTTGTAAGTGAGAAATTGCATGGAAACTAACGAACTATCCCGAACGAATGGAAAATATTGATTTAAGGGAAATTATATAGTTCAATAGATCGGATATTGAAAGAAGCCTCCATTTTATGAACTAAAATCACATTTAAATCCTCGAAATTTTGCGCCAGTTCTTTTGGGAGCTCCGATCTCAGTTTTCGTTCAGAAAACACTAAAATGTCAGATTTCGCATTCGAAATTCAAATTTAAATTCAAATTCGAAACCTCTCAATGTCTGGCAAGGCTTGAGTTTATCACTCTCTTCTATTTACCGCCTACCTACTAATCTATCTTTACATCTTGCGAAATGGTACATGTTTTTCCACAATCTTCTTTTTCTGCAAATTTTCCTATAACTTACCATTCATTTTCATACGTTTTTGTAAAACAAATAAACATCATTAACAAAATATTTATGTAAATATTTGAATTTAAATTTGAAAAAATTAAACTGTCTGGCAGAGCCGTGGCTAGCGCCATCTAGCAACTATAAAACAAAACCAAGTTCTGTATCTTTTTTAATGATACGGCAACGCCACAGACACCTTGCAAACGCAAAGTGAGACACAACAATGAGGTGGTGCTGGTATTACTTTTTGATCGATTTGATCAATAAAATACATTAAATTATATTAAACATTTTATCAGCCTCCCAGCGATCCATTTATCTGGCAGCGCGGCGTAATATTTTTCATCATTCTGGCAGCACCCGGTCATAAACGATAAAAGATATGGAATAACTATCAATATTTTATCATTTTCTTTGTGTAAACTTAATCTAAAATTAACATATACTATCTAACAAAATTAATTCATCAATTGGATACAATTATGTGTTTGTGGCTTGTAATATTAAACCAAATATTAAATCAAGGAATATTTCAAGGTACATTAACCCATTGTCGACTAATTTACGGTATATTTTAAAATCAAACCAAAATAAAAAAAAAACCATAGCGAAAGGAAGAAGAAGAAAATGCATTAGCTGGTGGGTTGATGAGGTGGGGAGGGACGAACATCTATTCACCTGACAACACGCAGACACGCGGCGGACAGAAGGCGACCGGCATTTTTAAAGGTATATTTAAGAACAAAGGGTATAGAAACTTCCACACGCAGAATTTTTTAACTTCGCCCTCTCAAATCGAACTTCCGTGCATCATTTATTCCAATGGCATTTAAATCCTTGTCGCTCATTCACTTTAAACAATTTATATTTGGCGCTCAAGTTTGGTGGGACTTGCTCTCTATTTCGTGGTGGGAAATCATCTCTTTGTGGAGGGATTTTTCATCTCAGCAATGTCCCATACTCCCGTTTTCATATGTCCTATGTTGCTGGCAACATTCAATTTGTATGGGATTGAGCAACATTCTGCGTCCTTGGGGAAAGGGATAGAATGGCGGAAATGTTTGTCATCTGGCTCCAATGTATGGAAAAACGAGGGGGAACGTTGTGAGTTGAGGTGGACACCGCAACTCTACATTTATACCCGATACTAAGTCAGTATGGCTCTCCTCCGGCAGACGCCGCGAATATCGAACGACACGACAAGGAGTGCGTGCGAGAGAGACAGAAAATCAGCCTGAGCGTGACGTCTTGTTGCTTTTGGCTATACAAATTATCCGATCTAATCCGGACGGACGGACAGACAGACAGACAGACATGGCTCAATCGACTCGGCTATTGATGCTGATCAAGAATATATATACTTTATGGGGTCGGAAACGATTCCTTCTGGACGTTACACACATCCACTTTTACCACAAATCTAATATACCCCAATACTCATTTTGAGTATCGGGTATAAAAAAGGTTTAAACGAAAAAGTCCAACAAAAAAAGAGTCACTGTGTTGCGTGTAGGCCTTTGTATACCCTATTTTGTTAATTTTATATGAAGATGAAACGTGATTTATAAAGACCTTTTCTCAAATTGATATTCCTTAGACATATTTAAGTACATTATTAGTATCTTGTGTATATTTATGTCGATCCTGATACCTACGGAGTCTTGGATGACAAACATTTTCTCAATTCTATAACATCCATTTCACCCAGGGTATGTGTGCATGGAATTAGCAACATGTTTGTGTATGGAACGAGACTCATTGTTGCTAAAGCGAACTGCGGCGAATAAAAATTTTGGTCAAGACCGAAATATACCGAAACATACCGTCTCGTTTAAAAATATACCGTAAATATACTGACACTGGGTACCAGTGCTGCCAGATCTTGAGAGTCACCATAAGCTAGATTGAAGAAAAAATAAGCTAGAATAAGCAGCAGTACGCTTATGTGGATTCAGTTGGCACATTGCGTAGCCTCTCCTTAAATTCATCGAAATTGAACCAGAAAATGTAGAAATTTTGTTTATAAAACACTTTTGCATAGCAAGAAAAAATAGGACAAATCCTATTTGTTAATAAATATTAACAAGTATTACAATACAATCAAATAACAAAAATTGTTTTTACCACATTTTTTGAAGCCAAAATAAGCTAAATGAAATTTGAAATAAGATAGATTTCAAGCCATAAGCATTTCAATTGTTTTTCAAGCTATTTTGTTTTAAAATAAGTCAAATCTAGCTCACAATAAGCTGAAATGGCAGCACTGATTCCATACTCACTTACTTTGCCACTGTTTTTTGGTTGAACTGTTTTGTTTAAACCTTGTTTTAGATAAAAAAAAATAAAAGGGAACACTTAAAAGTAACAAATCTTGTGGAAAATTTATTAATCAATGGGATAAAACTATGTGGGCAGGGCTGAGGATTCTATTTAGCTAGTAATACTCGACGGAATATCAAAAACGAGGAATATGTGTGATGGAATATATTTATGGTATTTCTCGGTATATTTCTGAGCTCAGAGGCTCATAGTGCGACGAAAAAATGAGTCGTAACTTTGCATGGGCTATGGAAAGGGGTATGGACAACAGGCAAAAATAGCCAAGCAAATTGCGAGGTTCGTACGAACCTCACCCCTCACGGCGCGTGTGCGGACATTATACCTTGGAAACAAAATCGGCTTTTGGTCTTCCAAAGGTATATTAGGCAGATGGGGTGGATTTCACCTTGCATGCGTCCAACTTCGTGGCCGTGTTGCCTGTCGTCCATACCCTCTTTTTCTTCCCATTATGTGGAGTCCCGCGAGTCGTCGCGTTAAAATTAATTTTAAAATTATACAATAAAACGCGTAAATTTTGTGAAAAAAACATGTGCAATCTGCTCTCGGTGTTGTTGTTGATCGATGAGCAGTGAAGGACGGTGAGTGCACGTGCGTTTTGAGTGCAACAAAAGTGTTGGAGCAATAGCAGCGGCATCGGCTGCGGCTACGGCAGAGCAACAGCAACAGCAACAAAAACAACAAAAACGCGCTGGCAGAGCGCTAGCAGCAGCAACATCAGCACAAGCAGAGCGAGAGCGAGAGAGCAATAAAGTGCCAATAATAACAAAAAAAGAAAGAAAAGAAATAACAATTGAATTTTTTTGGTTTGAAATACATGTATAATACAGTGGATGGAAGAGGAAGAACAATTAAGAGAAAATTATTAACCAATAAATAATTAAGCGCTGCCCCAAATTCAAGAGAGCGTGTGTCCGTGTGCGTGCGATAGTGTGCGTGTAAGGCTTCGATCTCTGCCTCTGCCAGTGCTGCTGCCGCCTCTCTGCCTGCAGGCTGTTTACCCTCTCACTCTCTCCCGCACGTTTCGGTGATGAAATAAAAGAAGAAATTATCTACCGCTCGCGCGTGTGTCTTTCAGTGTGTGTGTTTTTTTTATATGTGTGTGTGTGTGCTCCCCTGCTCCTGCTCCCACTCCCACTCCCACTCCCCCCCTCTCGTCCCACGTTCCATCCAACTATAATATCCGCGATACTCTCTTTCTTATCAGCAGCAAGTGCTCTCCAACCTCCCCACCACCCCCGAGCGTCATCCAAAAACGTGACTAATGCACTGCTCGCGTAGCCTCTCTGCTGCTGGCGCCGTGGACAACACAACAACAACATTCTATACGGCAGCAGCACAAACATCGGCGTCGGCAGCAGCCTCGGCCAGCACAACGCCAACGTCGAACAAGACGACAACAATGGCCACAACGGGGGTAACGGCGACCACAGGGCAAGCGGCAACAAATGCTAAAGATGGTAGGTTATACTAACTAAAAACTAACAAACCAACAAGAACAACAACAACAACAAAAACTGACCTAGTAAGCGATAGGACCAATCCAATACATATGCAAAGCCAGATGTCAGCGAAAAAGGGAATAGCAAAAGAAAAGGAATGGGAAATTAAGAGAGGAGGATGCTACAGACAGCTAGAGTTCAAGGCGAGCGGGCATACAGTTTGAGCAGCCGGTTCAGTTACTCAGAAACTGTAGTTCAAGGAAATGGCTCTGAAACTAAATGAAAAAGGAGAATTTTGAGCTGAAAATTAAACAAATCAAAGTCCAAATGTGATGAATTACTAAATTCTTGAATATTCACCTATTGCTGGACTGCCAATAGAAGATCTTCGGGGCAGAAAAGAGTATGGGGCTTATCAGAAAATAGAATTCTCTAATCAGATTTATGGAGGCAGAAATTTGCAAATTTCGTACAAAAATCGACTCGTATTTTTAAATATTTAAATTTTTTTTCTAGTCTTTTATACATTTCCACTCAAAACTCGAGCACAGAGACACACAGATTAACTGCTAATCCATCAAGAGCTTAATCTTTAGCATTGTTCTCCTGCTCTCCCCCCCGTCCCTGCCCTCCCCCGTCCGCTGATGTAACTTGTTGAGCAATGCGAATGCGAATACGGATAGATATATATGTATATATATATATGTATGTATATGCTTGTACATAGTAGATGTATGGATTTGTGGCTCATTTCGGATCAGGCCAAAAGTTGTTTAAAGAAAAATTGGTCAACAAAACAAGACTGGGGCGAGGGCGAAGGCGAGGGCGGGAGGCGGGGGCGCGCGATGGCAATGGCGAGGGCAGCAAATAAGGCAAGAAATTAATGAGAGCCGCCGTTGAATGGCAAACAAATTCAAGCATAAAAGCAACAACAATAAAACAAACAAAATATAACAACAACAAACAACAAAACCATAACCAGAAATAGCAACAATAAGAAGCTTAAAAACAATAATTAAGAAATGCTGTTGCCGCAACTGCAAAAATGTGTGTAAAAAAAAAAAATAATGTTTAAGTACCAAAAATTTAATTGCCAAGGCGGAAAATGCGAAGCAATGGAGGGCAGGAGCAGGGGTCAGGGGTGAGGGAGCTTGGAGCATTTTTTCGAGCGTGGCGAAGGTCAGTCCAGCAAAATGCCTGAAGGTCATAGGCATTTCGACGCTGTCGTCACCTCTGAACCCGCTCGAATTTATTGATTTTACACGCAGAAGCAGCAGCGGCAGCGGCAGCCTCAGCCTCAGAAAGCACTCAAAAAAAATACAAAAAAAAGAGAAAAAGAAATCACTGAGAAATGGAGGATGGTAAGGGGAATACCCTTTGCCAGAGATCTTACAGGGAATATCCTTTTTCGGGTAGATTTTTCATTGAATCGGACAAAAAAACAGTTGAGAATTATCAAAACTAAAGATACAGGCCATGGAATACTCGTAGAACTCTGCGCAGTATATATACTGAGATACTGAATGATCTCCGGGCTGCCGCTGAAACCGGAATACCCGTGCTGCAAAAAAGGGTAAACCACACCACATGCATATTTCTCTTTATGCTCTTTCAATTTACCTTTTATTTATGCATATACCCTGACATCTGTGTGAATGGTGCACACACACACACAAACACACACACACATAGGTGTGTTCCTCCTCCAAGTCAGAGAGCGACTTGCGGCAGGGTAGCGGCTTGCCCCCTCAAGTTGTAGTTTTCTGTGGCTGTGCCTGTGTGTGTGTGGCTTTGGCTTATGCCAAAGGCCAAATGCAAAAACCTGCTTTTTTTAAAGCCAAAAACCATAAGAAAACGCCACAACCACCACGATATAAGTCCCCCTCAAACCATGGCCGCCACAAATGTTTAGTTTTATTTTTGCTTTATTTTTTTTCGCAAGAAAGTTTAATAAACTATGCTCACAAAAAGAGTGGCTAAAGAAAGCATGGATAAAACCGTACAATAATAATTAATTTCAAGCAAAAACCCGTCTGGTTTTTTTTTATGGATTTTCCATCATTAGATAACACGCCTAAATATCTAGTCGTTCTTTTCTTTGTTTTTATCCGTACATATGTTGTGTATATTTAGACAATTTTCAAGCAATTTGTGCCTGTTATCACTGAAGGAAACACAGCAAAAAAAAAGAAGGAATGTCTGATAAGATGGCTTGGAAACAGCAGTCATACATTTGTGATTCACTTGAGTGATGTGCATATTAGTGGAGAACAGAATGACTGGTCTGCGATTTTAGACCGAAATTATAAGTAATTGTTGAATGGTTTAATGGTCTAGTGGGGGCTGGTAATCGTCTCTAGTGCGGGTTGAACCCTTCACACAATTAGATGGGCTTTAAGAGACCCATTTGAGGACTTGAAAGCTATGATGAAGCTGTTCGGAGTCAAGAACTTACAGTTTTGTGGCCACTTCAAGTGCATATACCGCTTACAGTTGTGGCATCACTTACCAAATACAGTGGAAGATATCATTCTTATCCGTTTGTACAGTTGCAGATGCACTACTCGTAATGGAAGAGGTTGATCCAAATGCATACAGTTGAAGAATCACTGACTATTACAGTTATAGAACCCAGACCCTTTACTGTTGGAGAGTCACTATGTCTTACAGTTTAAGATGAACTGCTAGCAGTTGCAGAAGAAACACATTATACAGTTTGGGAATCATTGGTACGCCATGGCACAGTTTGAGAAGCACTGAACATTGAATTTGTAAAAACGATAACTATGACAGTTTGAAATGCACTGCCATTGATATCTAAAGAATCAATAACCTTTACAGTTGAAAGGCCACTGCTACGGTCACTGCTATGAAAGTTAACTATTTGACAGTTTGAGAACCACTGAACATTGAATTTGCAAAAAGATAACTATGACAGTTTGAGAAGCACTGGACATTGAATTTGCAGAATAGATAACTATGACAGTTTGAGATGAACTGCCATCTGCCACTGATATCTAAAGAATCAATAAACTTTACAGTTGAAAGGCCACTGCTACGGTCACCGCTATGAAAGTTAACTATTTGACAGTTTGAGAAGCACTGAACATTGAATTTGTAGAATATGCCATTGACATCTAAAGAATCAATAAACTTTACAGTTGAAAGGCCATTGCAGATTGAAAGACTCCCTCCCCCCTCACCATTTATCACAACTAATTGTGGCGCACATAAGACTGGGACTACAAAAACCATTATCAGCAGCAGCAGCAGCACTCTCTCTTCCCTTTCTCCCACTCTTCCCCCCCTTCCCACTCTTCCCTCTCTGCCTATCTCTTATTCCTCATTCCTTATTGACATTACATTTTGTGTTTTTGTTTGCCTTTTATTTTGCTTTTATCAGTTGCTTATCGCCCAAAGCAAATGCAATGCGTTTACCCCAACAGTAAATACTACTATAAGAGAACCAATACATATGTACAAACAAATACATATGTATGTATGTATGCACCTACCTTTGGTGGTTCTCCCATTTCCAATTAGTGCACGGCTCGGAGTCAACAAAAGTCAGGCAAAATGTTTTATAATTTCATTTTAGCAAAAGACAAAAAAGAAAAAAAAACATTCATTGAAGTTCGGCCACCAATAGGCTTGTAGATAGCTTTTTTTCCCAAATATTTAATGATCATAAAAAATAAATACAAATATTCTCGCCGTCTCCCCATATTTGCCAGTGGAGGAGACTTTTGCAATTAGTGGATTGCTAATAAAACATAATGAACAAAATAAACTCGAATGTACACAGCAGAGTGCGGGACAGGGACGGGGGAGAGGGACAGCAGGGAGAGGGAGAGGGACAGCAGGTGTATGGTATTTATATTGACATATCGGTTCGAGTTTACGGTTCGGTTAACAGTTGCAGAAAAGTGGATTTCCCCCAAAGCCAGATGCTGCCAACGCGACTCTTGATGCCCCGTAGTTGGGGGCCTCGAAGGGGTATCATAGATATCATAGACGAAAGAGATGTTCCAGAAGTTGGAAGATGATAAAAGGCAGCGTTTTTCGACACCAAAAGAGCTGGAAAATAACTACTTTTGATCTGAAAACATAAGGGAATCCAAACCTCTTACCTCACTGCCTAAAACTATAGAAATCTGTTAATGATTGCCATTAGAATCTGAAGAAAAGACTTCCATTTGCCCTCTTAGAGGTTGCCCCTTCTTATGACTCTCCTTTACCCGTCTTCTCTGGTTTCTCCTACCCACAGCAATCCCCTCAAATGGGTATCCCTGAGTCGTAGCACTCTATATTTTATTGCTACGTGCCTGGAGTCGTCCTGGACCCCTGGACCCTGGGCTTCATTTGGTGGAATGCATTTCACCGGCTAGCGGCCAACGGCTGGGCGTCATTTTTCAATTGCCCGCGCAACCTGTGTCCCTTCTCCAATTGCCACAGTTGCCTCTGCCTCCGACTCCGACTCCGCTGCTGTGTGCCACACAGTTGAAGTGGCAGTTTGTCATGAGCAGCAGCAGCAGGCCAGGCCAGGCCAGGCCAGGCCATGCCATGCCATGCCATGCCATGCCAGGTGTATGTCTGCTCATCGCATTTCCTGTAGCAGCTCTCTCGCGGCTCTCGCGGGGATTGCAATTTGATTTGTGGGCGACCACGGTCTGCTCCGTGGTCTGCTCCATGGTGGTTATAGTGTGAAGACTTGAGCTAAATTGCCGTGAGAGTTTATGCCCCAGGCCAGACTTATGAATGGGCTTATTGTGCATTTCTTAACAACTCAACTGAGGCATAGACAGGGGGGGCTGTGGAGGGTTGTGCCTCCTCTGAAAGGTGCTTCCCGTGGTAATATGTCAACTTGTATCATTAAAAATGCAAGGAAGTTGCAGGAAATTAACGAATCAAAAGCATTAAGATTGCTGGAGATCTTTTCTCATATTTTAGGGAGAACAAAATCCTGGGAATCGTACTTTTCAGCTGGAAATGTTACTTGGGAGATCTCTTGTGCCGCTTTGGGGATCCTTTTGATGAAGTACGCTTAATATTCAATGTAGATTAGATAGCTAGATGCAATTATTCAAGAAAGGATTGGCATAGATTTTACATATATTATACATTAAATGCCTGACAAAATATTGGAGATTTCTTTTTGAGACAATCTTAATGTTTTTCCCAGCTGGAAAAGACATTTCAACTGGTTTGTATTTGTGGAAAATTATGATATACAATTATTCGGGTTTTTATACCCGATACTCAAAATGAATATTGGGGTATATTAGATGTGGATGTGTGTAACGTCCAGAAGGAATCGTTTGCGACCCCATAAAGTATATATATTCCTGATCAGCATCAGTAGCCGAGTCGATTGAGCCATCTCTGTCTGTCCGTCTGTCCGTCTTTCCTCTGTCCGTCCCCTTCAGCGCCTAGTGCTCAAAGACTATAAGAGCTAGAGCAACGATGTTTCGGATCCAGACTTCTGTGATATGTCGCGTCGTTCGATATTCGCGGCGTCTGCCGGAGGAGAGCCATACTGACTAAGTATCGGGTATAAATGTAGAGTTGCGGTCTCCGCAGCAACTCACAACGTTCCCCCTCGTTTGTTGTTGTGAAATGTGAAATTTTTGACTATTTCCTTCATGGTTCATGGTTCTACGGATAGGTAGAGCTTATGGAAAGCAGGACTCCATTCATCCTCTCAGAAGCCCACCGGAAACCATTCTTTCAGGCTCGTTCCCTATTCCCTAGCCCATGCTATGGCTCTTTGAAAGCAGGGATCAATCTTCCCAAGCCTTTTTGCAATTTTTTTACAAAATATATTTATTGATAGTATCAAAATATATTAAGTTTTTGATAAAATAGGAGACGAAGACGATCTGTTTAAGAGTTTTGAAGGAACAGTACAGCACTGTTCCATCCAACGATGTTTGAAGGCGGCACAAGACCAAGTGGCGATGACGATGAAGATGACGATAGACATCTACGAATAAAAGTGTCGTTGGGTCCAACTGAAGTAAGACATTTTGGGAACTGTCCCCTCCAACGATGATTGAAGGGGGCACAGGACCAAGGCCCATGGACATCTATGAAATAAAAGAGTCCCTGGGTCCAACCGAGGTAAAAAACTGCCGAACTGAGGAAGAAAATTTTGAATTAAATCTTGAAAATAAAACACACAAAAAAAATACACAAAAAAAAACTAACTTTTTATAGGAAACCCGAAACTGTATTCTCGGAAGTGTGAAACAAACTGAATTTTCTATTCGGATTCCTGAAAGGCACACAAAATTCTGACGGAAGACCGAAGTCAATGAATGTGTGATGCCCAAAATATTTGGGAGTATTTGCCACCTTAGGGTATGCCCAAGTTCGGTTTTCGGGGGTCTATGCAACAAATTAATGAATTCCTTTAGGGAGGATGGTTTGCTTTTCGTTTTTAACTGCCAATATCGGCCATATATAAGCACACTTCGGAACGAAAATATATCCTATGGGTTTTAGCTGTTTTTTTGTTTTTTTTTTGTATTTCCCTTTTTATGCTTTTTTAAAATTTATTTTCCTTATTTTTAAAGCTTTTTTTTTGCCATTTAAAGGGGCTTTGGCTTGGGGTTTTTTTAATTTTTAAGGTTTTCTTTCTGTTTCCTGTTTTTGCCCCCCCTTTTGCTTGCCTTCTTTTACACCTTTGCTCAATTTCCACCCTTTTGAAGCTCAATTAGGAGCCACGTTGCCTGCTGCTGTGGCATGACTCACACGCACAATCATAATTGGCCCGAAAATAATCGTATTACTCGCTTTGCCGGCTTATTCCTGCCTTCGGTATTCTGTTGCAAGGTATCTCTTGGCACCTCGTTGCTGAATGTAACCTTCCACTGCCACAGCCACTGCCACTGAATGTGGCACCCACACGTTGCACATACACATTTTGTACGTTCGTTCTTCTCTGTGTGAAATTCCCCAACTAATTTGTCTTACATTTCCAGGGCACACACTCCATTTCCCCCCCTCTCCTCTACACCCCCCTCACCTTCCCTGCCCTCCCCTCCATGGCCTCTTTGCCTTGTCTTCGTCTTGCACTTTGGCGCTGCTTCCGCGCTAATTTGCTTAGCGTAATTTGCATTTTGCAAATGCCATTCCCCCACCAGACCCGCCACCCCCCCGCCCTGCCCCTTGGGCGTGTGAAAAAAGGCAGCAAAAAAAAAAGTCGAGTAATGTAATGTAATGCAATTTGCTGTCAGACTTTAATGAATGGCCCCATGTCCGAATGTTAAGCTCTGTTTACCGAATATTGAATGTCCCCCCCACCCCCCCCTCCCCCGCACCGGCCACGCCCCCAAATTGCTGCTAATTGCGCGAATAAAAGTGGATTCTCCATTAAGGAACCAACGAACCCCCCCAACGAACGTCTGGCGTTCAGTTTTTATGTTCTTTGCTTCATTTGGAATATGAATTTTCACCCTCCCCTCCCCCGCCCCCCCCTGGGACATCTTTTTCGATAGAGACATTTGGCTTGCTGCCTGCCTTCCACCTTGGTGGGGAGGGGCGAGGGCGCCTTGGAAATCAAATGGCCCGTGGAAGCATAAAAGCTGAGAGTCCTCTCCGATGGATAGTGATGGAAACGTGACTGTTTTGGTCGAAGAATTTCCACTGGAGAGCTCTCCAGAGCAAACTCCAATGAATTTTCCAAGGAATTCTCGAACTAAATCTATCACTCGCCACAAAAAAAACCCGCAAATAGTTTTACTTCTCGAAAATATGTATCCACAAATTCCATATTCATGATTCACGAATGCCCATGCCCATGGCCACTCCCCCCCACTCTTCTCTCTCTCTCTCAATGGATACCTTCCCCCACAATTGCGGTGTGGAGCAGCAGAATGTTTCCACTTGAATGCCGTTGAATGTTCTGTGACGTATCTGTATCTGTATCTGTATCTGTGGCGGAAACATCTCCGCCTCGGACTCTGAATCGGACAACATCATCGACTAACAATTTCTCCGTCTCCCCCGTTCCTCCCCCTCCCTCCCCCTCCCCCCGCTCCTCCCCGTTTCGTCTGTGAATTTTTTTGTTGGTTTTTATTTCGTTGCTTAATTGTCGCTTGAGTGTCGCTTCTGTCATCGAACGAATGAATGACAAAAAAATAAACCAAGAAATTTGCAATTTTTTTTTTTTTTTTTTCGTTTTGCGGCATTTCGTTTGTGTTTCCTTATCGTTATTTTCATTGTGTCTCTCTCTCTCTCTCTCTCCCCGATTGAATGGCGAATTTTTGCATATTTTTCAAATTAAATTTCACACACAAAACCCCCCACCCCCCAGCTCCAACCCCCCAAAAATGGAAATGGAATGGAAAATCATTCGATAATTGAGTGCCGTGAAGTTATGCCGCCCCCCCCACCCCCCTACCCCCCTCTCTGATTGATTTATTCCACATCGAAGGAGCAGAATCCGTTGCAGCCGCAGAACAGAATTCCGTTTGTCAATTGCATGCATTCCCCCACCCCCCCCCACCCCCCCCTTTACCCCATCGCATGGCATCTGGGCATCTTCTCAAACTAATTAAATTTGCAACACTCGTAAAGTAAAGGTATGCAACTGATGTGGCATGTCCATTCGAATCAATTCCATTTGCGGGGAATCTGCACTTGCAACAGTGGTTTTAGGCCATAAAAAGGGGGATCGGGGGGAACGGGGGGGGGTTTTGGGGGAGTTACAGGGTGACAGGGAGGGGTGCTAAGAGAAGGGGAGGTAGAGGGTACCCTTTTTGCTTAAGAGCAGAGCCTTTTGCCCCCAAGTTTCGATCCCAAAAAGCGATTCAAGACCAATAAATATTTCAAAACCCTCTAAATTATTCCACAGCAAATATGTCCTCTATAGAGATCCTTCTTCCTCTCCAAATCCTTCTCTAAAAACCTGAAATATTATTTTTCATAATGTTAGTCTATATATGGATGGTTTTCCAGTAAAAAAGGCCTTATAATCTCTGCCTAAGCTAAAGATACATCTGTGTAGCCATCTTAAAGCCATCCCCAGAGATACCTCCCCGATTCTTGGCTTCAAATCTTAAGCAAAGAATGTCAAAGCCTCCATTTAATGTTTGCAACCCCAAGAGAGATTTCTCCTGCCCCCCTAACCCCCCCGCCGCCTGCATGTTTTGGTATTGACTTTCCTGCTGTCGAAATACGTTTCACCGCGAATCAAATAAGCAAAAACCACCGAAAATTTCCAACAATTGTGACCACTGTAAGCCCCTGCCGCCCACATGCCACACATATCGTATCGCGGCCCTGTGGGTGGAGCAGGGGGTGGGGGGGTATGCAACCAAGTGATAACCGCAGCGGAACACGCATCAAATCGAACCGAAAATTCGCACGCTAGTGGACCCAGTGGCACCGCAAAATGTGTGCCACATGCTACAGGCGAGTGCCGCATAGTGCCACACAGTACAACAGAGACAGAGACAGATACAGAGAGGGGAAGAGGAAGAGAGAGGGAGAGGGAGAGAGAGGAAGAGACTACAACAGTTACTATACGCCCACTACCAATTTTCCCCAATTTTCCCCCATTTTCCATTTGGGTTTTTGTCTCTGTTTTCCACACCCGAAACATTTTGCGGTAATTTACCGCAATTTGTAAATATTTAATGAACATTAATTAAATGCAAATGTGCAATATTCCATCTCCCTCACTCCCCGTCGCCCCGTCGCCCCATCGGATGAGCTCTGGCAATCTAGTTTTTTCACCGAGTTTTCCTCCTGAATTTTCTGAATTTATATTTTATATTTATTTTTGGTTCGTTTTCGTTTTTTTCATTTAATTTTACTGCCACTTTCAGGCACACGAAAGAAATGAAAGGAAAGCTAAATAAAGTGTGTGTGCGAGACAGAGAGAGAGAGGGAGAACATTCCAGAGCCGTGTAGCGACCTCAAGATACCCACTGATGGGCGATTTTTAGCTGTTGTTTTTGTTTTTTTTTGGGGGTTTCATATTCAGGGGAATCCCCAAATTCCATGAACGGACAATTTTCTAGAATTAAAACAAAAAAATATAATAATAATATAAAATAATAATAATAAAAATACAATAATAATAACAATGAAAATAAAATAATACTAATAAAAATACAAATATAATAATAATAGAAATATAATAATAATAATAATAAAAATAATAATAATAAAAATAAAAATACAATAATACAAAAATATAATAATATTAACAATATATAATTATTATAAAATTAAAATAATAATAAAAACATAAAAATATAATAATAATAAAAAAAAATTAATAATAAAAAAAAAATAATAATAAAAAAAAAAATAATAATAAAAATAAAATAATAATATAAAAATTACAATAATAATAATAAAAATATAATAATAATATTAAAAATACAAATATAATAATAATAAAATAATAATAAAAATAAAATAATAATAATAAAAATATAATAACAGTAATAAAATTTATCCGATTTTGTAGTTTTTGGTAGTTTTTCTTAATTATAAATTTATGTATTTATTCATTTATATTTTGTCATGTATTTTGTTAGATACGATCTATATCTACGACTCTGCCACAGCGAAGTTTCTTGATCGATTTATGGGAGTAAAATGTGTATATCTATCGATACGGACAGTCCGGGGCAGGCCAAGAAGGTACATCGATAGTGTACTAAGAGTTTGACTTCGGAAAACAGAGGACGTTCGTTGAAAGATATGAACTTTGAAGCACCTAAAACGAAGAATAAATCCTGTACACCATTGAATAATTTGGGTTTTTCTGGAGCAGATTTGTACTAGAGAGATCCCTACGTGGATGTATCCTTCGATTAATAGGGTTTTTGGTGGCCAAGCCAAGCCCATGCGGATTCATCGCATCTACTTATCGGCAGATAATCGATTCCGATTGTGATGATTTTTGATACACAAGATGATAATGATCTCCACATTGTTTTGATCGATTCAAGGGGGTGGAATGTTTGCTTTAGATCTTGTAGCTCCCTAGTTCCAGGGCAAAAAGATTGGAAACCAATACCACCACGTTTGGTGGCGCCTTCTCGCCCCCCCCGAGTCGCATATACCCCCTCTCGATTGCAGGGCACCAAAAGGGGATACAAATAAAGGCAAATGGCAAAAAGTGTAATGTGGAAATTTGTATCTTTTTCAATTTTGCGTAAAGCAACAGCGGGTGCCCAGCCACACCCCACCCCCTCCCTCCATTCTACCTCCATCTGTTGTCCTTGGGCCTCTGACAGGTGTGTGCGTGTGTGTGTGTGTGTGTGTGGGATCTCTCTGCCTTTGGGCTTTTCCTTTTCTGCGCCCAAATGTGCGTAAGAATTTGTATGAGCATTGCGTTTTATCCATTCGCATTTCCCTCTAGAATTTTCCTCCTTTACTCGTATTTCCTTCTGGAATTTTTTATGATTTTTTACTCTTTTTTTTTTGCAGGCAGCAAAACTATGTCTAACGCTTGATTGCGCTTTTCCAGATACATCCCTCCCCTCCCCCCCCCCCCCCCCCTTTTGGAAAGCCTATTATGCCATTTTCTGTTTGTTATTGTGTCTTCGTTTTCCTCTAGTTTTTCCTCTTTCTTTTTTTCTAGGGGGTTTCCATTCCTCCTTACCCATTTTTCTATTGTTTTTTGTGTTGTTTTTTTCTAGGGGATGTCCTTGCCAAAAGTCTAGCTTTCGTTCGCTGGGTTTTCCAGTTTCGGAGAGTCTGTGGGGCCTGTTGGGGATTATCACTTGTTGTGGTTTGTGGCGAGGGAAACTTCAAGAGAACTCCTTAAATCTGCACTTGGAAGCACTTTCTAGGGTATGGCATCAATGGGTGGACTCACACAGGATAGATCTTGGCAAAGATTTGGCTTTTTGGTAGAGGAAAATCCATAATTTCTGATGGAATTTTGCCCCATAATTAAAGACTAATTTTCACCATTTCCCCCTGTTCTTAGAGACTGTTTTGTTGGCCTCTTAATTCCATGGATAGAGTATTTGTAGAGCTGTGTATTTATTGACTCTCGACCCCCCCGCTCTACCGCTCTCCCCTCCCAAAAAACATTGAATTTTTCACAGGATGCTGCTGTTCCTCGGGCCCTACAGCTGTCATCTGTAGGCTGTAATTTGTTTGCTGGTCTCCACTTCTCCCCCCACTTTTGTCACTTCTCCTGCCACGCCCCTGCACCGCCCCTGCCCCTGCTCCAGCCTCTGTTCTCCAATGCGTGGGCTGCTTTCAGCTGCTTCTTGAAATAACAAAAGCACTTGCCCGACTACTGAATACTGAATACATCTATTTGTCTGTGTGTGTGTGTGTGTGTGTGTCTGCCCTGCCAGCGCGTATCTTTTGGGGATATTTTTGGCTATCTTTTTGAGCTATTTTTAAACGCAGCAGCAAAGTCAGCGGCAGCGGCAGCAGGCAAGCGTCTTGTTTTCCAAACAAACACAAAAGATACAAAAATGATTTCTGTTTAATTGCCATGACAGACGAGACTTATCTTTGGGGAAGGGGGTGCCGGGGGCGGGTGTTGGTTTTCGGGGTTTTATGTTCGCTGCTTTCCTGCTTTTTTTTTGTCTCTAAAGTAGATAAAAGATACAGAGATACTTTTTGGCAGTCTGGAACTGTCTCTTTTTTTTTTTAATTAGCCATCATTAAGTTGGCTTCACGCAAAGTTTTTGGCCAAGAAGCAGGGTGGCAATAAGAGGGCTAAAACGCGAAAATGCCTGTCAAAATTAGCAACAAGTTTCGTGGATAATGCGACAATTACTTGACCACAAAATGCGGCAGAATGAAAGAGATTTGGCGGATAGAAAAGGGGGGGTGGGGTGGGGCGTGGCGGGGCGAGGGGGAAGGAAAGAGTCCAAAAGAGTTGGTCGAAAGTAGAGAGAAAGAGAGAGAGACTGGCAAAGAAGTGACTTAAAAGAGCGAAAAAATAAGAAAAAAGAAAAGAAAAAAAACGGAAAAAAGAAGAAAAAAAAGAAAAAAAAGAAGAAAAAAAAGAAGGAAAAAAGTAGAAAAAAGAAAAACAAAAAACTATGCAAAAAAAAAGAAAAAATATACGAAAAAATTGAAGAAAAAAATACGAAACAAGAAGAAAAGAAGACCAAAAATTACGACAAAAAAAGAAGGAAAAATATTAATCAACTTTATGGAAAAAAGTTTGCTTTTCTTTATAGGAAATCTCTGCCTCTTCAACCTCTTTTCTGTCTCCCTCTACCTCTGCCTCTACCTCTCCCTCTCCCTCTCCCTCCTTCTTTTCTTTGTCTTTCCCTCCCTCTCTCTTTCTTTTGCGGCTCATTTATTTTCGTTGCTAATTTTTGACATTCTGTTGCTCTTCACAAAAGATATTTTTTGCGAGTATTATTATTACCCTTTTTTCTTAAGAGGGTGTCTTGATTATTAGAAGAGAAAGAAATGAGAGAACCTTAAAATGCCTACCGATAGATCTGTACACCGGTATTTGGTTAGAGGAATGATTTCATAAATAAAACAATAAATAATACTACTGGTAGAGTGATAGAATTACGAGTGCTACGAGAATACGACCCCCAGAAACACGTTTGGCAAGCGATAAGGAAAGTGTTAGAATAATCGCTAAAAAAAAAACAATTTCTATGAGAAAAATCACAGAAATATGGTTAGAAAACAAGTTTTGATGGGGAAAAGGTATAATTTTTACAAGTTTTCGAATGGAAAATGTGTTCATTTCATGGGATTATGGATAATCCCAAAGATATCTCTCATTTGTTGTAGAAAAAACCTTTTCTCCGAAGAGATTTGCAACAAAAATGGCTTCAAGCTTGGAAATTTCCATGTCTACTGGCACATCATAGGAATGGCTTTTATAGGAATAAAAGCTTCCAACTTCTAACATCATAGGAATGGCTTTTATAGGAATAAAAACTTCTAACTTTTGGTAGAAGAAAAACCTTAATTTCCAAGGAGTTTTTGACTCCAAAAGTCTATGGTTTCAGGGCTTTCAAAATTAAATATATTTTCTTAAAGGGTATCCCCATGTTCGGATCTCTCTCTCTCTCTCTCTCTGGGTGTGCGTGTGTTTGATTCTTTTCGGTCAACTTTTGTTAGCATCTTAATATTTATTTGTGATTTGTTTTTGTGTTTTTATGGGTCCGACACGGACACGCGTTTTCTGCTTAAATTCACAAATTGACAGGCGGATTTGATGGCTATATCGTATGTGTATCTGTATCTGTAGCTGTATCTGTAGCTGTCTGTAAATACGTGTATCTATTGATATATATTTTTTTTTCGGCTGGTTTCGCACTTGCGGCCATAAATTTGCTTGATTTTCCTGCTAATTGACAGTCTCATGAGAGCGGAGCAGATCGAAGCGGAGAGCTCAATTAATTTCGGTGGCAATTGAGGCACGTGTTGCGTGGAGGGGAGCGAGCGTGGAGTCGTGTGGAGCTGTGCATGTGGCGTATACTTGATAATTGTTGACACTTGTCACACACGCGCCCGTCACAGAGGCGGCAGGCAATGCAATCGGAAAGGGAATGATGAGGGAAAATGCTTCGTGCAACAGAGGGGGCGAAAGGAAGACTAAAGAGAGAGAGAGAGAGAGAGAGTCAGGGCCAAGGGCAGTAGGGGAGAAAGCCCAAAAACTCTAGGAAAACAAAGAAAATTCGTTCAATAATCAATATTTCGGGGAACAAAGGAAAGAAGGCAAGCAGCAGGATCGGTTAAAGCAGTGCATATAGTAGTTACACACACAAGCAGTGCAAAAAGAGCAGATATGTGTAGGATGAGCAAAGAAAGCAGTGCAACAGGCAGGCATACACGTACAAAGCAGTGCAGATTGCAGTTCGCCGAATGCCACTAAAGCAGTGACTTTTTCCCGCGACCTGCCTGGCGCCTGTCTCTCTCCATCTCTCTCTGACGCCCCTCTCTCTCTGCCTCTGTCGCGCCGCTGTCAATCATTCGTTGGTGCCACTGGTCTCGATGGCATAACCCACTTATTAATGGTTTTCCAAGTGTTCCATCACGCGTTACGCGTTACGCCAGCACCCATTGGAGCCTCTCCAATGACACGATGGGGCGGGGGGGTTGTTCTTTAATTTCTTAATAAACCTCAATCATTGATTGGAGGCGGCAGGGCTTGTGACAGCTGCAGGCCTCCGCCGAAAGTTGATGAACTTTGGCTTCGCTGAAATTCAGTGACCTCCGCACAATAGACGCCGCTCCAAATAGACTTCCTCTGCTGCACAATGACTCCCAAACTGTGGGGCGAAAACAAAGCCCGGGAAAACTCTGTTAAGGGGGGGGGGGGGCCTCTGTTGATTGTGGGTTTAGTTTTAAAGTCACAATTTTCTTTTCATAAAGTGAGTCGTCGTTTCGTTGTTGGCTTTCAATGGAGCAGGCAGCACCCCACCCCACCCCCCACCACCACTGGCTTCTGCCACAACAATTGCGGCGTAAAAGCGTGAAAATGGCACACACACACACACACACACACCCACAAAAAGGTGAAGGAAAATGCCAGGTTGCAGGGGTCATGGAAAATTGTCACACGGCAGGCAGGAACTTGAGCTCCAGAGTTCAGGAGACTCCCCCCCGCCCCTCTCTGGCAGGAACCAGCTTTTGATTTGAAAAGAAGTTGCACAGTGGTTGGAGACGAGTGAAAATGCGTTTAAATGATGGGTAATTTATGCACCTGGCAACCCTGGACGGCCCTCTGGAGAGCCCCCTGGACAGCCCTTTGGACACTGTGGCATGCGATTTTCTGTATATTACGTTTATGAAAACGGATGTTGCCGCTTGCAGTTTAGTGCACTTGATACCCCTGCCACATGCCGCATGCCACATGCCACATGTGTGGCAAGCGCGTGTTTTGTATACTAAAAAAGGTATACCTTTGGTCCAGCCTGCCCCTTGTGCCCCTTGCCTTTCCGCTGTGGCCCGTGGCCCGTGCCTTTTGTGTGAGATTTGAGTCCGAGGGCAAGGACCCAACCCGACGTCCGACGTCCGACGTCGTCTTCTTCTGGTTTTCACAAAAGGAGTATCCTTTTGCCTTTTCATGCACAGACACAGACACCAGTATATGTGTATATGTGTATCCTTGCCGCATTGTGTGGCGTTAATTGAATTACTCTTGTGGCAAGCAAAATATCATACTGCCACAGAAAATTTTAATTTCATTTTTCACTCAGAATCCAAATCCGAATCCGAATGCGAATGCGAATGTGATTTTTATTTGATTTGATTATTCAGCTAAAACGAAAGAGGGCGAGAGAGAGAGAGAGAGAGGAAGAGGTAGATGTATCTGTATCTCGCTTTGTCTGCAGATTTATGCAGATATATTTCGCATTTTTTGTATTCATTTTTTTTAAATCTAATTTATGCTTACTTTGTATTTTGTATTCGCTTTTCGAATGTGAAAGGTGTTTGAATAATTGTCATGCCATTCACAGAAGAATCACAGAAGAATTATTGAATTTTAAATATAAATTCCGTTCTTTATTGGGTTCACGGGCTCCAGAAGGGAATTCCCAACCTTAGCTTATGATAATCGAACCACAAACAGTATCCCCCCCTCCTCGTTTTAGCCAAAATGTTGGAAACTGGAATAAAATAACTAGCAAATAATCCAAAATACTCTCGCAAAGTAATCCCCAAACAAAGCTACCAGGGTTTCTGTTGCCAAATACTTTCTTTGTAAGCACTCTCCCACACAGGACACTCCCTAATTGATGGACAGACAGACACACAGAAAACGGGTTGTTCAACACTAATCTCTGACAAGGTTTCCCAGGGAGCCAGAGAGACAGAGAGAGTCAAGTGCCAAAGGATTTGTACTGCCAAAGTGTTTAATAAAAGGATAGAAAAGTACACAGAATGGAGAAACAAAGACAGGGATACCCTAGGAAGGGTACAAGATTGATTCAAAGATGGAAAAACAAATCCGAAGGGTAGCTGTACTCCGTTTTTAGGCCTGAACAGTGTTGGAAATCACTGAAAACACTTGAATATATTTTGAATTGAATGAAAAATTGAATTTTTTTTCGTCCAAAAGATAACTTAATTTGTCAAGAAACTTGGAACCTTTTGGTGGAAATATCTTTGGAAATATACAAATTTTAAGAAGTGTTTTTTTACGCCCAAAAACTTTTTTTTTCTGTTTAAAATTGTAGTCGGGAAAAGCTTGGAAAAAAACGAATCAAGAATATATTTTTTATAGGTTATTATATTTTTTTTGGGGACTGCAAGCCCTCAAGAAATACCCCCCAAAATACCCTCTAAAAAACGAAGGGACACCTTGTCTGGGGCTGTCTGAATTTTGATCTTCGGTGGAGAGTGGGGGCTGCCAGCGATTTGTAGCACAAAGCTTGGGGAGACACACCGTGTGGACACCACATGGGGCATCATGTTGATGCCAAAGCAGAGGTATTTTTTGGCCACTACCAAGAGGTTAAAGGGTGAAGGGTGAAGGGTAAAGGGCGCTTTTGTTGTGCATAAAATATGTAATTCAATTTATATACTTTTCTGTTTTCTTTGTTTTTTCTCGGTTTTCAATTAGAATTTCAGATAAGTCCCGACTTTGAAGTCGAGTGTCACCACAAGTGCCACGCCCACCCCCCGCCCCCGACCCCTCGCTGACCTCTGGGCAGTGACTGGGATTTCCCTCCGCCTTTCAGGAGCACATTAAACTTTGTTGAGGCTCCCTGGAATTAGTGCAAACAGACGCATAAATAACGAAACACCTAAGACTTTTCGTATGCCCCGTGCCCCGTGCCCCGTGCCCCATGCCACCGTCTGTGCTGTGTGTCTGTGGTGCTAATATCTGCTTTGGTGGCAGCATTAAATGCAAATCTCCCTCCGCATTGATATGCTAAGCAGATGCGCGTCTCTGTCTGGGGCATTCGTTCTATGCGAAGCCACAGGGGGGTTGGGGGTGGGGGCATGTGCCACACACACATTCGACTGATTTAGATGAGGATTTAGATCTTTAGACATTCGGTTTTCGGTCTTGCGTATTGCATTTTGAGTGGGAAAACAAAAATAATCTTTGATTTGGTGGCAAAAAAAAAATGCCCAAGGAAAGGGATTTACAAAGGATTTGAGGGTGGAGCAAATTAAAATCACAATACGGAAATTGTTATTCGATGGAAATCTCTATAGAGGAGGCTATACATATATTATTCCACTGAAACTGAAGATTTTTCTTCAATTTCAGGAAGATTTTTACTGCAATGAAATAAATAGTGGATAAACCATTTTCAAGTGGGTTTGGCTATAAAATCTAGAGCAGAGCAGTATCCACAATATCCTATTAAAATTCATCCATCCATGAAATGTATCTACCAGGGACCGCGAATAATAGTTATGAGTTATTATTATAAAAAAGCCATCAAGAAAAGTGGCGAAAATAAACATGATATTTTTTACGGCAAATTTCAAAACCGACAAAATTTTGATATGCACTTTTTTTTAAATTTTTTTAAATTATTAAAATTAATTTAAATGATAAAAATTACAAAAAAATTTAAATAATAAATATAATAATAATTTAAAAAAATTTCAAATCTAATAATAATAATATAAAAAAATTTAAAATATAACCATAATATTTAAACAAAATTTAAAAAATGTTAAATATAATAATAATAATCTTAAAAAATTTAAAATATAAAAATAATTTTAAGAAATTAACCAAAAAAAAGTTCAACAAATAAATCTTTTATCTTCATTTGTTCTATACAAATTATAATCGTTAGGGTCCCTGGTATCTTCCCCAATGAAGTACTAATAAAACCCATTCGTAGATCTACTAATTCCAAATATTTCGATATTTTTCCTATAAAAAGATCCACTCTCTTGGTACCTTTCGCTGCTTCCACAGTTACCCGATCTGCCCCCGATTAAAGCCCCTATCCCATGCCCGACCCTAACTCCTTGATTTCACACTCTCGTATTGCAATTTTCCATTTCGCATAGACCATAAAAAACACGCAAGAAAACATTCCCCAAGAACCACTTTTTGCTAGCATTCCTTCATAGACATTACTCATCATCTCTGCCCCTGTTCCTGGGCTGGCTTCCCATTGGAATTTCCACGGGTTTCCCATTGCCGTACCCGCTGCTACCAAAATAATGGGATTCGTGTTATAATTCTTCGATTTTGGCCAATGAATGTGTGAAAATAGACAAAACTTATGCTCTGCATTGGAATTTCTGTTTGTTTTCCTTGATTTTCCCCCACTTTGGCCACTTGTTTTTTTGTGTGTCTGTGTGTGTGTGTGTGGGTTTATTTTTAAAACATTTTACCAAATGTGGAAAGTTCTGTGGAGGAGTTTTGCCTTGTGCCTGGCTGCTTGATTTTCCTGGCCATAGAGTCAAGTGGCGGCAGGACCAGGAAGTTTCCTCCGTCATTAGGCCAATTGAAAAGTTTTTCCCGTCTTTTTGTGTGCCTTCCCCCCATCCCCCCATCCCCCTCTCCCAATGATGACCCAAATAATGAAGAGAGCATCGGGAGAGAAGAAAAGCAGCTTTTCTGTCGCTCAATTGAGTCAAAATTTTAGTGGGCAAAAACTAAGCAAGTGGCCGAGAACAGAGAGGGGGGTTTGGAGGGGTAGATATTCACACAATTTAATTAAATTATGAGGAAAAGTCAGTTGGAAGTTGACAAGAACTTAAGTTGATATCAAAAATGTTGTAGAGCAAATTAGGAATGAAGTTTCGTGGAAGACAAAGGAAATGTTTGAAGATTCGAGGCGAAAGAAATTCGATTAATATGGAAATCTCTTAAGGAAGGAAATATTTTGTGGAAATGTAGGAGTTTACAAAGATATTGGAAGCCCAGGGAATGAGAGTTGAGAGGGAATTTTTTACTTGCTTTTTACTAAAAAAAAACTACTACTGCTAATGGAAATTTAGGGGAATTAAACAAAAATATAATAGTTATAAATTATAAAATAAAATATATCCATCAAATTTATGAACTTTTTAATAAAAGAACTCAGAAATATGCTCTGAAAATAAAATTTTAGGTTTAAGGAGAGAGGAGTCTCGCGCGTCATGCAGTCGCGCCCTTCGGTCACTCGGAAAGTACTTGAAAAGTGAATGGGATGTTTCCTTTGGGCTACTTTGTTGTTGTTGAATCATCAGAGTTTTTTCACCTTTCATCATTTTCAGATCCATTCAAATTTGATTATAATCATTGCAAGGAATGTCGCTAGGCCCAGCTTGACGGCCTTTTAGCTACCTTCCTGGGGAGGCAACCTGTTTCTCACTCTTTCGCTCCCCCCCAGCTCTTTTCCTGTGGCGCTTCGTCTCCTGCCACTACTATTATAGCCCCGTTTAATGTCAGGCCAAGGCAATTATTAATTCTAATAAACCGTCCTTCGAAGGTAGATGCCTCCAGCCATTCCGAGGCCCCTTCCTGCCATGCCAGACCCTTTTCCCCCTTGAAACCTCTCGCTAATGATATAATTTTTCTTCAGTTAACTAATTGAATACATTTGCTAAAAGACGAAGAAGAAGGCGTTTCCAAACGGTCGGAGGGGGGTAGGATTGGTTCTATCTGTGTGTGGGGCATAGATGGAGCTGCCACCACTGGGAGGTGGAACATGGAAACACATGGCAGGAGACGACACACACACACACACACAGACACAGACACGCAAAATGGCAACAAAGATTGTTAATAATGGGAAACAAGCGTAGCTACTGAAGTTTCCACTCTCCACGCCACTTGAGCGCATTCGACAGGAGGGGGTTGGGAGGGGAGGAGAGGACAGGAGGATGCCCCACCATCGTGACACCATGCCTTGCCCCCCACTCCCCCTTTCTGCTGGAAGAAGTTAATTTGCAGAGACGGACGGGCACACGCAAAATAAAGGCAAGAGCACTAAAAACGGGGCAGAGTGCTGCGGCGCAGGTTGTTGGTGGGGCATGCCACACACACACACACACACAGGCAGGCAGGCAGGCAGGAGGAGAGCAGGCGAAAACCTAAGACAGAGACGAGCACACAAAACGACATTCCCGTGGCAAATGATAGAGAGAGCGAGAGGGAGGGGGAGGGTGGAGAACGGTGGCAGGAGTATGCCGTTGGGTGGGGATGGGATGGGATGGGATTTTGGTGGGAGAATGAACGCATTACAAATTCCATTACTTTGAGCAGCGAACATGACCTGATTTTTATGTGTATGTATGTGCCTGTGTGTGTCTGTGTGTGTGTGCGCGCGCGAGAGTGTAGTGTATCTTCGTGTGCAAGTGTGGGTGAAAGATTCTGCGGGAAAGAAATTAGGCAGAAAGACAAGAAGCGGCAACAGACTGCCACAAGAAGGCTTACACTGAACAAAAATGAGCGATACAAGAAGTATAGAAGGGGGTCCATCAGTTATTATCGGAATAAAACCGATTCAATGTTTCCCCTGGGGACGGCCGGCTCCTGGTTTTGCATTGTTTTTGCTGTGTTGGGAGAGCAGAGCCGTCGCGACGTCTCAATTGTCTTATCTTTTGATCTGCATTTCGTCTGCGAGAGCTTGCATGCCATAAAATCACCACTCGGGCGATTGCTTCGTTTCATTCTCGCTCTCTCACCCATGCGCCAGCCTCGGCTGACTCCAGCTTTCGGGTCTTGCTTGCGAAAAACGAAGTTTGCTGTTGTAGCGAGCAAAAAAAGACCCCGAAAACAGAGCGCCCGACTCGACTGCACTGCCGACTCTTGCATTTTTATTGGAAGTTTCTGTTGCTCTCTCTCGACGCTGACCGCGACTGCATTCCTTCTCTGCTTCTGTCTATGGCTCTCTCTCTCTCAGTTACAGACGCGATCAATCATGTTCTAAGCTCTTCACAGTGGCAGGCAGCAGCATTGCTTTGATGAAGGGAATTCCTTGTTGAGAAAAGAAGAAGACTGTACATGGGTCTCTTTGGGAGTCATTCCATGCAGATTTTGAGAGATCTTGTGTTTGGAAATGTTTTCTTTTAGAGGGGGGAAGAGGCTACTCTTTAGGGCTAGGGCTGCCGGTTCTAAAAATACTTTGCAGTTGATTTCCAGTTAGTTTTTCGCTCAGTGTATTGTTGTGTGCGTGCGTGCATATTTGAAACACGTATTGGGCAGAGCTTCTCACACCACCCCCTCTTTCGCCCCTCTCCGCTGCTCTGCTGCTGCTCACGCCTTCCTGCTGCTGATGCTCCCCCCCCTGCCCCTCTATCTGCCCCTCCTTTTGGCCAGTATATCCTTCGTTTAGGCCACTTGTCGAGTCACGTAGCAAAAAGTTTTAAGCATTGGCACTTGCGACGTGCAATGGCTACCTCCTGCCCCCCCCCCCCCCCCCCCCCCCCCCCCCCCCTCCTGTTAGACACTATCCATCGTACTCTTTCCTTTGGCTATCACTCTCTCTCTCCCCATCGCCTCCCTCTCCCTCTCTCTCTCTCGCCTTTCTGCCCATCTTTGGGGCAATCGCAAGGCAATAAATTAACAAAAATGAATGGATATATGGGGTTGGGGGCATTCACTCGAGTGGCTTCCACACAACTCAATCTGCTGTCGCCCCCCCCCCCCCCCCCTCCACCGCCACCCCCTCTTGTATGTGTGTTGTAAGTAGAGTAGGCCTCTCAGAGGGCGGGGGGGTGCTGGTGGCAGGGTGTGTGTGCTGCAAAGTGCAGTGGGTTATTGGCGCACTTTTATGACCGGCACAAAAATAGCTTGTCGCACGATTTCTGTCGCCTTTCTCATGCCTCATTTGGTGCTGCTCTCGACCTTTGTCCCCCACTCCCACCCCCACCCCTATCCCTCTCGACTGTCCCCTTTCCATAGCCAGCCATAGCCGTCTCTTATCGTTGTGCTCCTTTTTGCAGGACATTTTCACAATGAAAAGTGTCACAAGTTGGGCGGATGGCCCCCCGAAGGCAGCTGCTGCCTGGGTCCACAGTGCACTTTATTCAATTAAAAAATATCGAGAGGCGGGGTACTTGAGGAGGGACAGCGGAGGCTCCTTCGACATGCAAATTGTTGTAAATGTTGGCCCAAAGGCAAATTGTCCAACCAATTATGATTGTCATGAGGCAAGACGGCTAATGGGAGGCGCCGGGCAGAGAAGAAAGAAGGCTTCAGTGGGCCCAAGAGGCTGTGGGGGGCACGGGCGGAGGTAAAAGTGGTGCTCCAAAGGTTTTGCGGATTGTGGATCGATTGTGGGAGACACACTGACACAGTTTTTCCCCTCGCAGCTTAAGGAAAATGAAAGGAAAATTGAGAAATCCAAAGGAAAAATACCTTCAAACCAAATCTTTGAATACAGATATTTTGTACTTTTCTGTCAATAGCTTTGCCCCCAGAAATCCCAGATTTTCCCAGATATCCCAAAATATGGATTGGTTTAACAATATTTGCAGACAGTGCCGCCTGAGGTTCACATCTTCCGCCGGCATTGATCTCAAGAGTACGCCGGATACGTACAATACCATTCGCAGTAGAGACGCTGCCGAAGAGGAGGATTGCTGGTGGAAAGTGCCCATGTTTCTATTGATCTGTGGCTGCGTTATCATTATCTTGTTGGCATGCAGCAACCTCTGTGAATATCTTGCGTGGCTGATGAGAAATTTCAAGGTCCCAGATCTAGTCTCCGATGTCTGCGATTTCGAAGAGTCCAACCGGTGCCGGGAACCGCCCGTAGCATCAGTGAGAGCACCGCTGAGAAAGCAAGAAAAGAAGGAGAAGTGCTGCTCTTGTTGTGGTTAAAAGAAGAAACATCAAACAAATTAAAAAAATTATAATTTTTAAAAATTTGTACAAAAAAGTTTATTTTAAAAAACCATTTATTAAAAAGTTTATTAAGAAAAAATTAAATAAATAAGAAAATAAATAGAATATTAAAAATAAAATATATATATTAAATAAAATATATAAAAAATAAAGTATATACAAAATAAAGTACATAAAAAATAAAATTTATAAAACATAATATCTATAAAAAATAAAGTATATACAAAATAAAGTATATAAAAATAAAGTATATAAAAAATACAATTTATAAAAAATAAATCAAAAATATAAAAAACAATTACCAAAAAACAGCTGCTGACAAAAAAGTTAAAACTAAAATATTAAAACGAAAAATAAATGAAAAAAATATTTTAAAAATAAATAAATTATAAAAAAAATGAAAAAATTCAATTAAAATGAAAAAAAGAACAAAATAAAAATGCATATTTTCTATAAATCAAAAAAGGGCTTAAAAAAAAATGTTCTCCACAAATTCTGATCAAAAAACCAGATCCCGAAGGCCTGCAAACAGGAGGTTTATCTATGTAAATGTGCTACCTGTTCCCGTTCTACCATTCCTGATAAGAATCCACGGAAATTTGTGTCAAGGTCAACAGCTGTCAACCCTTTTCCCCCCTTGAGAGTCTTTTTGTAGCTGGAAGACAATAAAATGACTGTGGCTGGAGGTCTGCGAAGTGTATCTGCCACAGAAACTTGCATCTTTGCATCTGTAAAAGTATCTGTTTCTTTTGTTTCCTCTGTTTGTTAATTAATATTGAAAAAGCAACCCAAAAGTTTAGTCATGCAACACACGACTTGCACGCCGGGTACTTTTTGCACTGGCGGCTTGCAGCAGCGCTACTCTTGCCTCATCTAACCTTCATCTCCATTTCAGGCCCCGAGACTCTAGAGTCCGGAGTGAGAGTCTGGTGTCTCTTCTGGTGTTTTCTGGTGTTTTCCGGTGCTTCCTTCGTGCATCAATTAGTGGTTTCATGTTTGCGGATGACAGGCAAAAGTTGCACTCAACAGATTTACACGTACATATATCAGAGATTGTCTGTGTGTGTTGCATGTTGCATGTTGTATGCCCTGGCACTCAAGGATTATACATTTTATGCGCCTCTCCGTCGTTCATCAACGTCTTGGCTGTGTTCTGTCTTCATCTTTGGGTTTTCTTTGCCAGCTTTTAGTTTTCGTGCTTCTTTTTCTTTGGCTTCTTTTGCCACCTGGTGTTGCAACACTGCCTGTCTGTCTGTCTATCTGTCTGAGACACGAGTGAGTGTCAAATGAGTAATGCAAATTGCAATCCACAGAGCTCCGAAAGGAGCTGCTGCTGCCAAAGGATATCCGCCACTAAAAGGAGTCTCGTCTCGTCTCGTCTGCCGTCGAAGGGTAACCTGCCAGACATTTGCATATGTACGAGTATGTCTCTGGCTTTGATTCTGTTTCTGTTTCAATTGCAGTTCTCTTCAGTTAGTTAGTCACTCACTTTGTTGCAGGATGGCAGGCAGCAGTCAGCAGGCAGCAGGCGGCAGGCAGGCTCGAAGCAGCGGCGTTTTGCAGCTGTCATGCATATGGAAGTAGGTCGTAAATCTCTGCCACTTTTGGGGGCTTATGCCGTGCCACGCCACGCCAGTATGTTGCAACTGCTTTTGCATATTTGATGAGTGAATGGCGGGGGGAAGCGGGGGCAGCGGGGGCAGGAGGGGCGGCTGTATCGTGTGATTAATAACTGCAAATTGCCATAATACTCCTCCGTACTCCTCCTATGATTTGTTGAGTGCCGCCGCCCTGCCTCATCGAGTCACACACACACACACACGGGAAAATGGCATTGCGAGAAGAGGGCTGTGATTTAAGGGCGAATAATTTTCCTGATGGAAACTAGTGGCTTTTCACATGATTTTTTTCTTACTTCTTACAGAGAAAAGATTTCAACCATATTTCAATTAAAAATTCTTTAAATGTCTTTAAATGCAATACGCTGAGAAATTAAATAAATTTTGCTTTTATTCAAACATACATCTTTAAAAAAGAATTTTTTCTATGAATTAAACTCTTTAAAATAATTAAAAAAATATATATTAAATTTAAAGAAAATATTTGTATTTTAAATATATAATCTAAATATGAAAATATTTAATTTAAATTTAAAATAAGTACATATATTTAATCGTAATATGAACATATTTATTTTAAATATTATTAATTTACTTATAACTTGTTTTTAAATGTGAAATATTTTTAAATAGTTTCTTTTTACAATTTTAAAGTTTTTTAAATTTAAATTTATTATTTCAACCATATTTCAATTAATGCCTTTAAATGCAAAACGTTGAGAAATTAAATAGATTTTGCCTTTATTCAAACATAAATTTAAAAAATTTGTTTTTTCTATGAATTAAACGCTTTAAAATAATAATAAAATATATATTAAATTAATAGAAAATATTTTTAGCTTAAATATATTGTCTAAATAAGCAAATAGTTATTTTAAATGGAAAATATATTTAATCGTAATATGAAAATATTTAATTTAAATACTGTTTATTTATTTATTATTTTTTTTATTATTTTCTTTTGTTTTATTTATTTTTTTTTATTATTTTCTTTTGTTTAATTTTTTTTTTATTATTTTTTGTAAATTTTAAATATTTTTAAATAATATCTTTTTACCATTTTAAAGTCTTTTAAATTTAAATTTATTAATTTAGAAAATATTACAAATTGAAAATCATCCTTCCTTTTCTTACCCATGTATATTTTAATGATCTATGATACATTTTTTTTGCTGCCATTTCCATAAAAACTAATTTTCGGTAATTTTCGTTTCAGGTAAGTTCCGTTTCTGGTCAAAGTCAAGCCCTCCTTCAACGAGCAGCACTCCGCACCCCACTTCTGGTAAGCCTTTTCTTTCAATCCCCCATTGTCAAGGACAAACATGAAACAGAGAACATAACAGAGAACATGCCAGAGGACATGAGAGCCATACGATGGTCTTGGGCCATAACCGACAGACAGCCGCGGCGGCAGTCAACAAACCCATTAATGTGCCCCATTTATAAGCAACTCCAAAATGCCCCTCATTCTCGCTCTGCCTCGCTCTCCCTCGTTCTCCCTCTCTGGCATTGAAAAAACTTTCATTATGACATTTTATTGTCCTGGCTGCCCCGCCATTTGTGTTGCGCCTGTGCCTGTGTGCCCGTGCCTCTTCTTGTGGCAAGACAGACATTGACTGGCTGTGGCAGTGCTGATGTTTCTGCCTGCCAGAAGGAGACAATGACAATGATGATGGCAAATGCTTGACGACCGCCAGACCGAAGCCATCATCGGAGAGAGGCAGGACAGGCAGGACAGGCAGGGGGGGACAGGCAGGACAGGCAGGACAGCCTCTGTGTGTGGCAATGTCAAATGCTCAGCTTTTCGTGGGCGGCGGTGGCAGGACATCAAAAACAACTAGAAAATGGTGTTCCTGTTGTTTTTCCAGTGAGCCGCCAAAAACACCAACAACCGGAAAAGTTTTTCCGGAACCACCCCCCCACCCCCCATATTCCATATCCTCCACCTCTCTCTCTCTCTCTCTCTCTCTCTCTCTGTTTTGTTTGTGTTTGTGTCTCTCTGGTTTCTGGTTTCTGGTTTCTCTGTTCTTTTTTGATGGCCTGACAATGGCGTTGATAATTATTATTAGTTTTATTTTATAGAACTTTCACAGTAGTTCGGGGAGTCGTCCATGTCTAATGCGACCTTTGAGAGAGATGGACAGACAGAGAGAGAGACAGAGAGAGGCCGGCCAAGGGACCTATGCTAATGGAAGAGACACACTACAATGTTTTTTGTGTGTTTTGTGCTATTTGTTTTTTATTTATTGTATAACTTTGTCATTTCTCTTTGTTGGAGATTGACAAATGATTTTTTTTTTTTTTGTTGTTTTGTTTGCTGATTTTCGCTAATTAGATGAACATTTTGCACTCAAATGTTAAGTGAAAAGTTTTGAGAGGCAAAAAGAAAGGACAGAAAACGAAGGAGGAGAAATGTTTGGCAGAGAGACAGAAATAACAAAAAAAAAAGACTGCAAATTGTAGAGAAAATCCTGGAAATTTTAACCGAAAAAAAGGAAAAATCTGGAGAAAGAAAAGGGAACAGGGAATACCCCTTGAGTGTATTGTACCCCTTGACTCTCTTGAGATCAGGCATTCTCCGGCTTTCAATTTCGCAAAAACTTTGCGATTTTACTTTTGAAAACGGAAAAATTGCTGCTCCCGCTTTCGTCTTGCGAAAGGAACAAAAATAAAAGACTTATTGAGGCCCTAAAATTTAACTAACGCCATTACCAGGGCCCTCCAGCTTGTGGCTGCTTTATAGGGAATACTTTTTGATAAACCAACCTCAAATTTTGTTTTTGATAGCAAAACTTTGCCCGATTTTGCTATCGAAACATATCGGATGTTGTGCCTGAGAAAACGTGTGAAAACGGGAGCCTCTCAAAACGAAAATGGAATGTTTTTGGGCGTAAAACTGAGTCCCTGTTCTGCCTGATTATTCATTAAGAACTCGTATGGCTTTCAATGTTCTTGGGTTTCCTTGGTGAACTTTTTGCCATTGTATGACGTATAGTGGCATAGGTTTTCCCCCTTAAGCGATTTCCTTCCCCCCCCCCCCCTCACACCCCACCCTCCCCACCCACCTGTGTTAATCGTTAACAATTCTAGAAGTTTTTCTTAAGCTTTTCCCAAGTTGTTTTCACAAAGCAAATTCAATGATCCCACAAAAAAAAAAAAAAACCAACAAATCTTCGCGGAGAAAGCAAGCTTTTCCGTAGCGACTTTCAACTTTGGCTTTTGAACCGTGTGGAAAGGAACTTTGCTTGTTATTCGAGGGAAAATGTAAGGAAAATTTATAAGAAAAAAATAAAAAAAAAACACAAAGTTTGTGCAAAAACCAAACGGGGAGAGTCTCTCTCTCTCTCTCTCTCTCTCTCTCGGTGAAAACTTCTCTATTTTCCCCTCTTTATTTCAATGTGAAAACTTCTCTATCTTATAGGTGTGCGTGTGTGTGTGTGTGTGTGTGTGTGTGTGTGTTTTCTTCTTAATTAAATAAAATGCAATTTAAAACCGTTGATTGTGCAATGCCCCACTCGAAAACGAAAATCCCCCTAACAACCTGAAAAACAACACCCATGGAACGAGCCATGGCAATGGCAGGGCAGCCATAAGGATGCAAGAGGCAGAGGCAGGGACAGGGGCAGGGGCAGAGGCAAGGACAGAGGCAGGAGGAGGGCCTGGGACAGGGACAGGGGCAGGAGGAGGGCCTGGGACAGGGACAGGGACTGGTGTAGGAAGTGGTTTGGTATTTCCCTTTTGGAAACTCTCGAGCCGCTCTGCTCTGCTCCGCTCACACATGAGCTGATTATGTGGCATGCCACACCGCCTACTTGCCTGCTTGCTACTCCTATTGCTGCAAGGCCCCCCACCTAACGCCCATTGAAAGACG
Source organism: Drosophila pseudoobscura (assembly GCF_009870125.1). Lineage (NCBI taxonomy): Eukaryota > Metazoa > Arthropoda > Insecta > Diptera > Drosophilidae > Drosophila > Drosophila pseudoobscura. Next base: position 63,560,056 of record NC_046683.1, on the reverse strand, counting down.
CTCCTCCTCCGCCCCTGGATGCCCTGTAATCCCCCTGTAGTCACCCTCAATGACCATTACTCTCTGCTTACACCCATTATTTCCCCCCCACTCCCTGCCTCCCCCCTCCCCCTCTCTCTAGCGAATGTCTTAAGCAACTTGCGCGGTCGTTTAACTTTTGCGACGGCGATTAAATTTCCAAGTTCTTGGACTCAGACTCAGACTTGGAGACGGGGAAGGCCTCCCCGCCTCCGCCTTCGCCTTCTTTCCTCTCTCTCTCGCTCATTCTTATCATGTGTTTACTACACTGTGAAAGAGGACGAACAAGTGGGGAAGAGGAGAACAGAAGTGGCATGTAAGTGGTGGCAGAAAGAGAGAGCGAGAGAGAGAGCGAAAGAGAGAGAAGAATCTTGATGAGGAATGAAACGAATAAAGAGCCCAAAAGAATGAATCAAGAAGAATGGCACATAAGCGCATTAATTGAATTGTAATTGCAGCCAGAGCTCTTTCTTCTCCCTCTCCCTCTCTCTCTCTCCCTATCTCTGTCTCTTTTACACCTACCCGTGCTATAGCCATCTCTTTCTTCTCTTCTGTGAAGTGTTTGTCGCCGATTTGGAATTGAAATCAAGGCGGAATGAGAGTCGCCCTGCCACTCCAACTGGTTTACCCACACACACACACACACACACACACACGCACACACACACACGTCACAGACACAGACACAGCTGCGTACCGCCTGAATTGGTACCCCTTAAGCCACCTTTTTCCTGCCAGAGGAACCCCCCCCTGTTGGCCCCTTTCCTGTCAGTCTCTAAATTTATCCTCCGACTCCATCTCCAACTCCATCTCCATCTCCATGGAAAATGGTGAGTTTTCCAAGCTGTGTGGCAGCACTGCGGTGCTTGCCAGGCATTTGGCCAATGCAGTTGCTGATTTGTGATTTACAGGGTATACCATTTAAGGCGCGCTATGATGATTCTCTTGGAAAGTGCTAGAAAAATCAACTTTTATTTCAAAATTTTCACAGTAGACACATTTTGTGTGTGAACCCCGAAATAGGATGCTCTTCGAAGGTTCTCCTTGTGGAGCTGTTTTTTCTTTTTACTTAAAAGGAAGTAATATATTATTTTCATCGGTTCGGCCCTAAAATTCTTCTAATTTCAGCATTTTCATGGGTTCTTAATGGGTTAACGGTTACATATTCAATTTCTTGGCCACTAAAAATTAAGTCAAAAACACGTATTATTGGAATATCTTTGATTGATTTGGCTCTAAAACTCTTCAACTTTCATGGGCTCTTAAGGGTTAAGGTGGGTTAAGGGTTAAATTAAATTTCTTGGCTACTAAAAAATAACAAAAATATAAAGTCCTTAGATGAATTTTTTGTTGCCAATTTTACAAAAAATATATATTTTTTTTTAAGTCTCAAACTAAAAAAAATTTATAAAAGTTAAGAAAAAATATATAAATTCTTTAGATGATTTTATGCCAATTTTACAGAAAATAAATTTATTGCTTGAGCAAAAAAAAAAAATGTAGAAAAATTAAGAAAAAAATATATAAATTCTTTAGACGATTTTATGCCAATTTTACAGAAATTAAATGTATTTTTTAAGCTAAGAGAAAACAATTTTTTTTAAGAAAAAAAACCATAAAAAAACTCAGTTTTTATGAGATTTTTCCAAACTATTATAAAAGTAGTTTTAATAATTACAGTACATAATGCTTTCGTACATATATTTTTTTTTGTGTTAACTGTTATTCTTATTAATTAGGTAAAAAAAAGTAAAAATAATAAATAAAAAATAAATTGTAATGGTTTCCCTAGTTTTTTTTTATTTTATTTTTTTTTTTTAAATTATAGGTTTATCTTTAATAATACATATTGTTGTTTGTTATTACTTTTGGAGCATCAAGATTAAAAAATATATTTAAAAAAAAAAACGTGTTATAAGGTCGAATATATTGGAGATCCTCCTTATTTGGTTCAATTATCTATTCAGGTTTCTAGGGTAGAGGTCCTCTTAGATCATTCAGTTGGGCAGGTCGATTGGGTGTATTACGGCCAGCCAGCCTACTGGTTTCCCCAGTGAAATATAATATTTTTAATGATAAAATACTTAAATAAAAAATCGATTTTATAGAGAAAAACAAATGCCAGGAATGCACCAGTCTTTGAGTGAATAAAAAGCTCTTTCCTTGCCAAAATAAATCCCACCCAAATCCTAGTGATTTCCCCTTGCCAATCCCCTCTGCCTTTTCCATTTATTTAACAGGGTATCCCCAGGGTCTACATAAATCGAGTCTTTCAATTGGTGGGCAATCGGTGGCATTCCACAGCACTTGTTTTCTGTTCTGTTCTGTTCTGCTGTTGTTCTCGCTCTTGTTGTGCCTCCCCCTCCCCATCCCCCCCTCTCTGTAGCCCTCTCTCGGTTGTTCTTTGGTTTGTTGTTTCTGTGTGTGTTTGTGTGTGGCATGCAACATTGGCTGTTTGGGTTGATGTGCCCACTGGCAGTCCAGCAGTCCATTCCCCCTCCCCCCGCCCCTGCCCATGCCCCCCCTGGTCTGCAGTAACTGGCTTAAAGGACGCTGAAGGTGAACAACAAATGCAATGGAAACTGGTTTTCCGTCACTCTCTGCCCCTGCCTCTCCGCGTGGCAACAACATTGTTGCAGTTACATTCACTGATTAGAACGTGGCAGGTTAAGCAATACCCCTGTGGCAAGGAACAACGCCCCCTCCCTCCCCATCCCCCCTCCTGTGTCCCTCCTCCGGCTGTCTCCTGCTTCCGCCTGTGGGACATAAATTCACGTCACTCATACGCCACGTGGGCTCTGCTCTGCTCTGCTCTGCTCTCGGATCTCTGTTTGTGGTTTCAGCTCTTCAGGGCTCTGTTCGCAGTTTTCTGCTGCTCGTTGGAGTGTGGCATCAGAGGCATAAAGTGTTGCTGCCCTGCCACTGCCGCTGCCACTGCCACTGCCCTGTGGCATGTGTCACGTTGCAATTGTTGTTTGCCGTTTTGGTTTTTTGCTTGCTTTTTAGATGAATATTTCTCTGTTTCAATGGGGAACTATGACTTTGAGTGGGATATCGGCGTGGATATAGATATAAAGCTTTTTTTGGGGAGGTTTTCCGGTCAAAATTCCCCTATTTTTAGAGATATCTTTCTCAAAACTTATCACAGATTGTTGTTTTTGATCTGACCGGATCGGTGGACTATATCTTATAGTTTTTGGGGGAAAAATCAATTGTAAACGAAATTTTTGTGAAATAAATTCTCTTACATTCCATTTTTCCAGGGTATCAGTGGCTTCGACTAAGCCACAAATAGTTTGTGCACTTTTCTTCACGCTTTTCCTCGGCCTCGCCCCTCGTCCCCCGCTTTTCCTCGTCCTCCCCCCTCGTCCCCCGCTTTCCTTGTCCTCCCCCCTCGTCCTCCCCCCTTGTCCCCCGCTTTTCCTCGTCCTCCCCCCTCACCCCCCTTTGGGGTTCAATCAATTTATGACCTGCAATGCGCGCGCTCTCGATGCTGCCACCATTTGGCACATTACTCACGTGCTTTTATTGGCCATGCCACGCCCAGCCCTGCCCTGCCCCAACATTTAAGCCATTTAACCCTTTTGTGGCGCTGGAACACTTTTTAATTTGCTTGCAGCAAGGCATGTGGCATCTGCCTTTATTTGGTTGAGTCCTGACTCCTGCCCGAAGGAATCTATGCTCGAAATCTAATCAAAATCGAAGTCTTTAAGTCTCAAGGAATTGGCATTCATTAATGTTTGTGTCGTCTTGGATGTTTATGCACAAAAACACAACTTAATTAAAACGGAAATCAAACAGCAATTGCCTTCCCTTCCACTCCCCTACCCTACCCTGGGCCCCCCTTTGATGCCTGGCATATCAATAATTCAATCAAAATCAAAACTTCTATGCATCATTATGCCATGCTGCCTCCCTCCCCGACTCCCCCCCCCCCACCCCCATTTGAAGCCATAATTTGTGCATGTATTTTGGCTCGAGATATCCATTCCATTAATCAAAACGACAGGCAATTCCAAGAAAACTTCTGATAGAAGAACGAGAGGATGTTTGTGGTTTTAATGTGCAACGAATTCCAATTAAAAGTGAGCTCCAGAGCAGAGAATCAGAGAAGATGGGGGAGGGGGAGGGGAAGTAGAATTTGTTGCATCAATTTCTCTGGAGAAGTATATAATTTTTGCAGGCCGGAAGGCAGCCGCCAACCCTCTTCCAAAGTACTCGCTTTTGTTTGTCTTAAGCAACAACATTTTTTGGCCACAAAAAGTTGCAGCTTCAATCGGAAAATAAACTAAAATGCCAGGGAAATATTTGAAGAGCGAAAAGGACCTGAAAGCCGGACATTGAGGCGGTCAAAAAGGAGGGGGGGCACCGGAAAAGGAAGTTCATTTTCTTGGCATCCTGGCGGCAGTCGAAGGCGGATTCCAACTCCCCCTTCGGCTGGGGGGGGGGAAGCTCTTTTGTCTAATTATGCAAATTTTGATGGCCCCAAAACTTTACACTAGACCACTGTCTTACACTGCACAACACACAAAAGCAAAAGCAAAGTTTCTTTGCAAATTTGATTTTTGCTGGCAATTAAAATATATGGAAAATGGAAAATTCAATGAAAATTCAGTTTAAAGTTGTGGAAATTATATTTGCTTGTCTAAGAAAATTATGGAAAATGTCTAAGAAAATGCGAGAATATTTTCTTGTTTTTCTTTTCGTTTTTCTTTTCTTTTGTACTAAATTTAGTTGGCAATTAAAGTACTTGAGACAGGTATTAAAAGGCTTCCATTTGCACTCGATTTTGCTCTCATTTTGGTGAAGGGTTCTGCTGGCATTTCCACACCCCCCCTCCCCCCCCTCCCATTTTCCCTGGAAATTATGCGATTGCTGCCTGGGGGGAAAACTATTTGTCGGCTTGTGGATTTTCCCATCGGATTTTGTGGCTGTTGCAGGCAATTAAAACACTTGAGACATTTTCCACACTCTCCATTGGAAGAGGGGGGGGGGGGCGTCAGGGGGGAGGGGAGTTGAATGGCAAATGATTTCCGTTTTGTGCTTTTTATTCAAATTTGAAATTTGAATTTGAGTTCAATGCAAAAGCACACACACCGAAAAGCAGATAGACATGTGTGTATCCCCTGCAACACATACCCCCCCCCCCCCCCCCACCCACGCACCCCTTTGTGCTGCCCCACATGTGGCCTCCATTAAATGCTTGTGCGTGCTGTTTGTTTGCTTTAATTTTGTTTGGCTTTTGCGTTGGCTACCCTGTAATTTGTGGAGTCTCCAAAGGGTATGAAGGCTCTAAACAGAGGGGGCATGGTCTCTGACTGGCTAGAGAGTAAGAAGACGATGAGAAAGTGGCTGTTGTGCTGTGAAAATGTGGTTATTCTTTGTCCCTAGCACCAATCAGCACTTTCGGATGAGCGAAATATTCAATATTTGGCTCTAGAGCAAAGAAAACTGTTTAAAAAAAAAGTGGTGGTTAGTTGTAGGTGAAAAAATACCGCATAAAATACCAAGATCTAAAAAATACATATATATATTTGTTCCCATGGAAAAAGGGTATCCCCTGGTCGTTGTTTCTCACAAATTGTTTTGGTTTCGTTGGTTTTTTTTTCGGCATTTCTGTAAATTGGTTCTCACTCTCACTCACACACTCGGCGAGAGCGTGCAACGATGAGAGGGGGCGGGGGGGCAGCGCAAAGGTGGAGAAGAGCAGTACCAAAGGGAGGAGGATGGGAGGGCATGGGGGGTGTGGTGTGGTGGGGGGGTAGACGTAGTTGATGACTCAAAATGTTTATAGACCTTTTTAGTGGAGAAACGAACGAAACGCGCGAACGTTTTGCATTTTATGCGATTTTTTTTCATCTGCTTTTGTTTTTGTGTGTGTTTTTTTCTTTGCTTTTGCAATAAAAGTGCAGCCAGCAGCAGGGGGGCGGGGGGAGGGAGTGGGGGGAATGACAAAGAATTGAATGAAAGTGAGACCGGAAGTGTGTGCTTCTCGCATTGTCGATTGTTTCCAGAGAGGGGGAAGGGGGGGGGAGGGGGGGGGGGACCGGCGACCCAATGGTTCACGGTCGATTGGTTCATTTGAGGGAAATACCCGCCTGGAGAATCGCCAGAGAGCTCCTCCGCCAAAAGGGGGGAAATCGAATGCACATTCCGAATGTTTATGGCTTTATAAAAAACGAGGGGGAACGTTGTGAGTTGCTGCGGACACCGCAACTCTACAGTTATACCCGATACTAAGTCAGTATGGCTCTCCTCCGGCAGACGCCGCTAATATTAAACGACACGACAAAGAGTGCGTGCGAGAGAGACAGAAAATCAGTCTGAGCGTGACGTCGGGCGCTGCGTAGCCACTGCAAATTGATTTGTTCCTTTTGGCTATAAAAATTATCTGATCTGATCCAGATTCAGCAATCTGATAGATATGGTCGCTATCTATGATTCTGCGTTTTTAGTTTTCTCGAATCTGCAATATTGTGGATGCAACAGATTTTCGTCCTTTGTGGGGGCGGAAGGGGGTGTGGCGAAATTTTGAGATATACGTTTTATAGTGAGATCTAACAGAAGTGCGGATACCAAATTTGGTTACTCTAGCTTTAATAGTCTCTGAGATTCGTGAATATCCCCAGATTTGCATCCTTTGCGGGGGCGGAAGGGGGTGTGGCGAAATTTTGAAACAAACTCGTCTCGGTCCGATATATTAGGAGTGTGGATACCAAATTTGGTTGCTCTAGCTTTTATAGTCTCTGAGATCTAGGCGCTAATGTTTTACTCTAAGCAAAGCCGCCTATGCTACGTGTGTGTTAGAGAGAGACAGGGCGAGAAAAAATGAAATTGTTTTCTTGATGTTGGCTATAATAGTAATACGATCCAATTCAGATTCTGCAGTCTAAAAGATATGGTCATTCTCTACGATTCTGCGTTTTTGGTTTTATCGTATCTTGAAAATTGTGGATGCCACAGATTTTCGCCCTTTGTGGGGGCGGAGGTGGGCGGGGCAAAGTTTTGAAATATTTTTGTAGCAGTGACATATCACAGAAGTCTGGATCCAAAACATCGTTGCTCTAGCTCTTATAGTCTTTGAGCATTAGGCGCTGAAGGGGACGGACAGACGGACGGACGGACGGACGGACAGACGGACAGACGGACAGACAGACATGGCTCAATCGACTCGGCTATTGATGCTGATCAAGAATATATATACTTTATGGGGTCGGAAACGATTCCTTCTGGACGTTACACACATCCACTTTTACCACAAATCTAATATACCCCAATACTCATTTTGAGTATCGGGTATAAAAAGAGAAGGACGGCCCGGTTGGGGGGGGGCGGAAAGTTCTTTAATTATTGTTTAGACGAGCAGCTTTATGTTGCAGTTAATGGGGAGACTAGATGGAGATTGTTTATGGTTCGCCAGAGAGCAGGCGGAGTATATAAAGAAATATTTTCCATAATTTGGGGACCTGTAAAACCGTACAGTGCCGGCCCATCATTCAATTGTCAACCCGCCTCAAAGCCACTCGAAAATATATTCCCTGTAATTGGCTTATATTTTGGTTTTGCACTTTAATCCCATTTACATATCATGCCACACAGAATAATTCTACAACAGTCGGTGTAGGAAATTGTACATTTCCTGCCGCTTTCCTACCCCGCTAACCCCCCTCTAACCATTCGTTACGCCCTCTGAAAGTAGAAGCATTTTCCCACATTTTCCCCAGGAAAAGTGAACCATTTTGGATGCTCTGACTAAACCACAAAAACAAACATCATTTAGCATATATTTATTATTTGCCTGACATGAAACATGAATTATTACGATACTGTGGTCCACAGCAGAGAGGGAGACAGGCAGGGGGCAGGCAGGGTCTTGTGGCCTGTGACCCTAAATCCATCTCATTAGGAAAAACACAGCAGAGTCACAGATACGGATACGGATACGGCAGAGATGCGAGTGGAACGTGTGCAATGTCCCAATTTCCGACTCCCCCAAAAAATCCTGTGAATAAGTTGTGTAATAAAAAGTTTCAAGGGGTTTAAGGGGGGGGAGGGAAAATGCACTTCCACACATTTCAGCACTCCCTCTCTCTCTCCCTCCCTCTCTCTGTCTCTGTCTGTGGCCCAATTTCTCAGTTATTTTCGTAGTTATTTAACTTTATTGATTTTATGGGAAGCCACCTCCACCACATCCTCCTCCTTCCGCAGGAAGCCAAGAGGATCAGAGTGGCTCTGTTTCGAAATGTTTTCATTAGCCAAACTTTGATTACATTCTAAGCTTCACTTCACCCCACACCCACACCCCCACCCTCACCCCCACTCCCACATATCTCTTACATAAGTTCCACTTGCCATCGGATACACTTTTTTTTCGGGGGGGTTTTTTTTTTCTGGCAACATTTATTATTTAAATGATTTTATGTGTGCCTGCCTCTCCACATGTGGGGCACAGCCTTCTGGTCTGCTTTTTGGGAATGGCTGGTTAGTCAGTTCGAAAGTCAATTAAGTCCTGGGACACGCCCCCCACACACGCCCCACACATCCTCAATATTGGGTTTTTGGACTGGAAGATGGTTTTGTGGCAAGAGTGTGTATCTGCATCTCGGCAATGCCTAATCCTTTTCGAAATTCCAATAAAGTTTTACCTGATTTTGGGGAGGGTGAAAAAATCGGGTAAATTCTGCCAAAAGATGCTCCGAAAAGAGTCCGAAAAAAAGGGGGGAGACCAAAGTTGCCGTGGCACGTCGCTTTCCATTAAATTTCCACACAAGACGCCAGCAAAAGTAAGAAGTAAAATGTCAAGTAAAAGAACAAGAACCGAAAAAACAATAAGTTTCACATGAGATTTGGCATTTTCGTTGACTTTTGTTGCACCGAGAGAAAACAAAGATTTCAAGAGGATTCAAGCTCGGAATAAATTCCCCTGCTTTCTGTCAGTGTACAGAGAAACTTGGGCTTTTCCCTTCCCCCCCCCCCCCCCTCCCCCAAGGACCCACACAACACAATAAAAAGCGATACAAAACTGTAAGCTGTGGCAGCTTTTGGCATCGGCAATGGGCTCGCATGGCGTATGCGTAACTTCTGAGGAGACACACACACACACACGCACCGGCCACCCTCTTACCTGCCTCACGTGCCACTGCCACATTGAAGATAAAAAGCAAAAGTTAAAACCATTTCACACGCAATTTTTAGCCTACGACGACTGTTGCTTCCATGGGGATCCAGGGGAGATCACCCGAGGGAAAAGACTAGCCAGGAGCAGTGGGGCGGAGGGGTGGAGGGGCGAGGAGTGCGTGTCTCGACAGCCTAAACAAATGCAACACTTTTGGGGCACGACAAACAAGTGGATCCCAACACGTGAACAACCGAGGGGGGAGGGCAGTGCCATGACTACAAAATTTATACCATTTTCCAGCCGCACAGAAAACTTTGTCCAGGTGCGGTCTCTGCGGTGCGGGGGTTGCGGTTGCGGCCCGCCACAGGGCCGCAGGGCGACCGAAATGCAAATTAGCTGAGAGTCAGAGCAACGGTAATTGAAAGAGCAACACACGAATAGAGAGAGACACAGAGAGAGGGAGAGAGAGTCGGCAAAGTGGAAATGATTGATATTTTTTGTGGCTTGAAAGATAGCCGTCTGATAAGGGTTAGGAAGGGTCCTGCACGGACCTAAAGGGTCTGACAAGTTTACTTTTCGACTTTTCATGCGTAAAGGTTCCGATTTCCTAATGGAAACTGCCCTTAAATTGGGGAATATTCTAGTTTTATTAGATTTTGATGAATATTTGATGGATTTGTAAGGAAAAATGCATTTTTGGTTCTGTCTTTAGAAGGAACCATATGGTTATTGCCTTAAAGTGTAGGAAATTTAGTAGAAAACATCATTGTATATCACATCTTTAAAACTTTGGATGCCTCAAGGGTTTCGCTATTGAGATCTACTAAAATCATTGAGGAATATCTCTCTACTCTGCCTTTGGCCTTTGAGGAACTCGAGCTCCTTTATTGTCCTGCTGTTAAGCTTTCCAAAAGGCTAAATATCGCTCTTCATTAGCCATTCCCCATTTTATGACCCTTTGATGAGTCCACTTAGTCCAATCCGCAGCGAAAAAAGAACAAAAAATGTTGGGGTTTATTTGGGTTTTATTCAGGCTTTCCGGTGGGTGGGGGGGTGGGTAGGGGGTGTGAAGTTTATCTCATTTGAAAGGTATTAAACAGTTGTTACCTCTTTCTTCTCTCTTATTTTTTTTATGGGCCACAAAGTTGTGCGGGACTCTGAGGCGGCAATCCCCTAATCAAATTTCGGTTCGGTTCTGGGCTCCTGATACGCGTTCCACCTGCCGCAATGGGGAATTGGTGAATGGTTGGGTGGAGA